>NW_026688158.1:0-600000 GCF_030445035.2 Dasypus novemcinctus
AATTCCCAGGCACAATGCTGCCCTAGTCCTTGTTCTTATTTTAGGCTTATCAGCTCACAAGCATAGTCATTAGTGTCAGGGGCTCACTGTTGATCCCTCACTCCCTCCTGGTCCCCGTGCCAGGCATCAATGTAGGGGAACTGGCCAGGGCACTCTGGTTTTCTCGTTAACATCTCATGGAATTTACAGATGATCCGGGGTCAAAGGTGCCCTCCTGGGGCCAGCACATCCCAAAAGCCAGCCATTGTAGTTCACAAAGCATTCTAACATTTCCTGGCTAGTACTTTATGCCACATCTTCGCGGAAAACTAAGGGAAAGTTTTTCTGCTTATAACTTAATGGGGTCCTACTTTGTGTGCTTCCCACATTTCCTCTGTGTGTTGACACTGCACAACACTCACTCGGCCTTTTGTTTCATCCATACCAAGCTGTGTCCCTTGTGGGAACACAAGGCGCCTCTTAACCTAAGCAGGTCGGTATAAAGCTCGGGACTCAGAAGAGAGTTTTTTTTCAGGGAAGTGCCACAGACTGCCCTTGACCAGAGTGGTTACCACAGAACTGTGGATCTTTTCATGTGCTTTTTGGCCATTTTTATTTCTTCCTTAGAGATATATACAAAGAATACTAAAAACTCAACCATATATATTCTCCTGTTTCTAGCCTTGATGGAGAGTTAACAATGAATCATAACACATGAATTTATTTTCCTGGTTAATCATAAGCATGTCTAACCTAGTACAGCTCATGATTAAATGTCTCATTGTGTGTTTGCAGCAGGCTATATTCTGAATGTCACAGTTACTTTCGATGGGGAGAAAAATGAAGGAAGGAAGCTTCTTCTCTGACCATTAGAAAAAACCTCAACCATAAGAATACACCATTCTAATTTTAGAAATACCTAAGTGATCCTAATGGTACCTTTTAAAAAAATACATAGGTAGGAAAAAATATATGAAAAAAAGTTCTACATATTAGCCATGAGGGAAATGCAAATTAGAACCTCCTAAGACACCACTGCCACTACTTTGAAAAAAATGAGAATATCAAATAGTGGCATGAATGCAGAACAACAGGAACTCATATGTTTTACTCATATGAATACCAAACAAAACAAAATTGCCACTTTGGAATATAATATCAGTTTCTTCTAAAGTAAATCATACACTTAACAAATAGTCCTTTAGCCCCACTTGTACATATTTACTCAAGAGAATGGAAAATATTTCCACATACAATCTTGTACACAAATCTTTAAGCAGCTGTTTTCTTGGTCACAAGAACTCAAAAAAAAAAATAAAAATGATCATGAACAGGGTGAAAAATAGGGGAATGAGGAGAAAGGGCAGCCTGGTAAGTGTAATTGGGGGTGTGAGTGGCCCCTCTCATCCAAGAAAAAAAAAGAGACAGAGGCAATTTACTCCTAACACTAAAGACTCTGAGGCCTTCCTCTATTTATGTGCAAAAGGAGGGAGACAGATCTCTGCAGAGCTGGCTGATAGACAAGGCAGATACCCACCAACAATTCATAAGGCCAGGTTTTTACATAAAAAGATGGAGATGATGCTATGGACAGAAATTTCTTTGAGCCTTGTGATAGAAGATACCCTGAGTATATCTCCAGCCTTGGGGAGGCCCCTTTGACACAGTCATGGAACATTTTTTGTGAGGAAATCCCTCTGCCCATGTTACCAGGCAGTCTGGATCAACCAAGGCTCCTACTGCCAGCAAGCCTTGGGCCAGGTGAGCTATCAGCAGGAGGGAGGGTCACACATCAGTCACAGATCAAACCCAGGCACCCACTCTACATGGGTCCACACACCCCTTTACAGAAGGGTCCCTGCCTCCTCCTCCTGTATAAAAAGCCCAGTCCCCTACCTCTTGAGGAATTGTGACTATTGGAACAATTCTTATCCGAGAGCAGTGACTAGTAGTCACTTATATTGCTCTTACTTCCCATAGTATTGTTATTGATGTTTTAACACCTTGCCTGGAATAAACAGAAACCCTGACAATTGCATACATAAGATCACGGATGGTTCCCATTTGCCCTTCTCCAAGATCTAGGGATCAGCGGTCTCTGTGTTCTCAGGTCAAGGGTGGCATCAGCCCCATATAGTGGCCAGTGGCTGGCCATGCTATGGTCTTCCCCTACCAACATCCTTCCACAGGCCTCCCCAGGATTTTCTCAGCCAAAGCCAGATCCCAAAGCAGAGATATATGAAGGGCAGTCCCAGGATAAGGTCTCATCCCCAAATGGGTCACCACCTTGGGGACTTTGCCTAAAACACCCATTGAATTTCCGCTTAAGAATTAACTTACCTTTAGAGACCAGTCGTCACACTGTTAGTCCACAGGAAGCTTCTGAGCTTAGATGGAAGGGTATCACCTGTCACAGGAATTTAGTGCAGGTTCCCAAATGTGGCATTAATGAAGTTCTGTTAATTATCTGAGAATAATTTCCTATTGATGGCTTCAGGCTTGGTTGATCATTTAAGATGTAACTCTAAGGAAGCAGCTGTGTCTCAAGCAATTGAGCTCCCATTTACCATATGTAGGACTCAGGTTCAATTCCTGGAACCTCCTGTTAAAAAATAAAGGCATCCCAGACCTGTGCAGTGAGGTGCAGCCCCTGCCCCCACATGCAAAATGAAGCACCAAAAAGAGGATGGTGCAACCAGATAGAAAAAAAAGATACAATCCCTTACCTTTGCTCCCAAACCCATAGCAGATTTCAATCACTTCTTTCAAATGCAGACATTCTGAAAGCTAGAAGCATCAGTGTAAATGCAGTATGGGATATAGCCACAGGCTTCTTTCAACTACTCCTGCCCAGGTGGCAGGGTAAAAATTGGAGGGCCTCTGGGACACTCCCCAGTCTGGGGCAAATCCCATTCCTCACTTTTCCTAGCCCTATTAGAGAATCACTGGCATGGAGGCAGACATTTAGCTTCTACCCAGATGAACTTTCTAGATCTCTGTGGACTTTTCCTAAAAGGACACATCAGAGAGTTGATGGGCATAAGAGAGTGAGGACTCAGAGTGTGGGGACTCCATGGAGGGAGCCAAGCACCTGGGGGGAGGAGGGTGATGTGAAATGGTTGCCCAGTGTAACATCACATATATCTGATCAAGATGTCCCCGGTGCTACAATCGAAGCCTGGGCGTGACAGCTGGAGCTGGGATAAAATATGGAGAGAAGAGTCTGGGTGAAGGGAGGATGCTCTCTGGCACCTGTTCCTCCTTCTTGACTCCCCATGACATGTTTCCCACTTGGGACATACTCCTGTACAAATCTGGGGCCAGGATCCAGGTATCTGCTCCCCTTCCACAGCTTCCCTCTCTGCCCTTGGGGCAGCTAAAGAAAAAGCAGTGGAACACCAGGTGAAGCCCCTTTTTGGGTCAGAAAGGAAATTCCACAATTCACATGCTCAGGGAACACAGGAAGCCCATTAGCAGGATGTGCAACTGTGGGGAATTTAAATGGAGGGTTTTGTCATTGACCCAGAAGACATAACCACCAGATGGCAGTGACAATCTATTCATCGGACATGGTGTTGACTGTTTTGTAGTATGGACCCCTACAGAAAAGCTTCCAAAGGCCACAGGTGGGAAGGAGTCCACGAAGGGGAAGGAGGGCAAGGAGTGCCAAGGCAGCTTGGGACCGTATAAACATCCCTGCTTACCTACAAATTGAGAGCCTATGTTGGGCTAATTTCCTGGGGTATGCAAAGCCAGTTAATGCTAAATGGCTAACAAATGTTTATTGGGCTAATTTTAAGACAATTACGCGTGTAATTATTTGAGTTTAGCTGCACCCCAAAGATCTCAAAATAAATTTATTTCTTCACAGGTATTTTCTCAAGAGGATTTTCTGCAAAAGTGACAGCTAGGCAAGCCAGTCATGAGAGTTTTAAAGCTATTATATCTGAAATGACTCATCAGCATTCCCAACACTGCTAAGCCCCTCTGACAAATGATTTGTCCCTGACCCTGTGCTGAGGGCTTTCAATGTGGAGGGATTCCTAGGCAAGCCTCCTCCTAGGGATGCATCCCCAAGGGCTGCTGCACAGGATGACAATCCTCATAAGAGTCAAACACACCATTTCGAAGGTCTTTCATTTCTTGGTAGTGTAAGGGTAAGGCCACATTGAGACAATAGGAATAGAACTACATTAGGCAATAGGAATTGCAAGTACCTTCAGATAAATAAATAACTTAGGCTGTCTCCAAGGAGAGTGTTAATAAATAACTTAGGGCTGTCCCCAAGAAAAGGGCCAAAAAATAACATGGGACTGCTCACAAGAAAGGGCTTTTAAAAAAGAAAAAAATAGATACACTATCTTCAGCTAACCACAGTGTTCTGCTTCCGTGCCTCCTTGCTTGCTAGTAACTCCCACACCCCCATCCTCAAAGGCTATAAAAACACCTCTTCCCTTAACTCAGGGCTGCTGTCTCCTCCGCATAGAATGAGACAGTCACTGCGCAGCTAATGAAGCTCTCAATTGGAACTTTATTCAAAGTCTGAGTCTGGTCAATATCACTAATCTATAACAGTAGATAGATGTTTGTTTATTAAGAGACAATTCTAGGCCATGTAATGCCATTTATAATGGCTTCCTGATTCTTTTTTTAATGTCAACTGACTTTCTTAAAGTAAACTCCCATGGGGATGCCTAAATCAAGGCAAAGTCCCACCTGGGTCTCTTATGACCACTTTCTGTCCTGGTCTACAGACCACAACCCTGTTTCCTACTCAGGCAGTTGCCTAAATAAGACTGACTATAGGCCCTGGGGCCTGTGAGGGCCAAACTAACTGTGGCTATATTTACCTACAGACACATTCACACCAATATTAATGTCTACCTATTTAGATATGTCTATGCATATTAACTTAAAAGTACGCAATAAACCCTCTCTATCACTCTGTTTACAGGTGCTTTGACACAATTGTACATGATTTTTTTTTTGCATGGAAACATGACAATTTAAGACAACTCCTTTCCCCCTCCCTGTCCTTTTTATGTAGTCCCTAACCCTCCCATTCCTCCATAAGCTCAGGAACAATGCTGTTTTTGGTCAGCAGAATCCTGCTCATTCTCTGTCTTTCCCCACCAGCCATCCCCTGAGTGGTCACCTTCTCTGAGTCCTGTTCCTCCTGGGCCCCAGACCCACAGATACACAGCCCCCCTTTCACAGCTCTGATCCTGTGGGCAGAAGATGCAGATTAATGCCACGTGGTGGTCCAGGGTCATGGAAAACCTAGGCATCCCTGTTAGCTCTGATGATGATTTCAAAGTAGAAATCTTAACTACTTACAGATGCTTTTAGCTCTTGGTATGTATTTTATTTAAAGGATTTCTATGAACAGGAGAGCCAGTTAGGAGAGTTTGGTACATAAATGAAATAACAAACTGGTGTTATATTATTTATGGAAAAATAAAACAATAGAGGAATTTCTGTGACTGGATCTGCCAGGTAAGGGGCTTTGAATTTTTGTGATGTGGTGGGTTTTTTTGAGGTCCCAGGGCCAGGGATTGAACCTGGGACGTTTTAAGTGAGAAATCATCACTTATCCCCTGAGGCTTTTTTTTTCATTTGTTTCCTTGGTGTTTCTTTTTTGTTGTGTTTTTCAGAAGGCACCAGGAACCAAACCCAGAATCTCCCATGTCGGAGACAGGCACTCAATACGTAAGCCACAATCACTCTCCTGAACTGTTTTTACTTACCAATAACTCCCTGATTCTTTTAATTGTTCACAGTAATTGGGAGAATAATAAAAGAACAATAAATCCCTTACTCTGTTAATGTCTTATTTATGCCCAGTCATTTTAGGATTTCAGTTAGGGGTCAAGAGTCAAAACAGCTTTGAAATAATTTTTAAACCAAAAAATATCTGTGATTAAAATATTAGTTTCTTTTTCATAATAACCATTTCCAAAGATGATCATGAATTTAATTCTAGACATAATTTGCTTATGTTTGCTTATTCAAGGATAAATAAGGTAAAAGATAGTGAATCAACAAAAGCTCCCTCAGGCTCTATTCCAATTCTACAATTGACATATGTGTCCTAGGCCCTCATTTAGGGATGGGGACACTGAGGCCATGTGAAGGAAAGGGACAGACCAAGACCCATAAACCTGAAGTGGCAAGGGAGAACCAGGATCAGCACTGGGCTCTCTTTCACATTCAGGACTGACCTTTGGTGTTTTGTCTGTGGGGAATGGGGCGGGTTCCCTCTCTCTGAAGCTATGTGTAATAGTCTGAAGATGTTGCCTGCAGACCAAGGTGGGGTGCAGAGAGGAATGGGGTGACCCTGAATTTCTGAGGTCCAGACCTCAACATGTGTTCTTTACCCTTAAACATGGCTACTGCTTACTGTGGTCTCATCAGTCCTGGCCCCACTGCTCAATGTCTGGTGGCCTTGGTCAGACCCAAGGGAGGAGAAGCAGATTTCCTGTTTGCTATGCAACCAGAAAATGACTCAAATTCAGAGGGCAAGTGCTGGGGGTCTTGAATGAGAAGAGCCACTTCTCTTCTGGACTGAGGGTTCTGGCTCCAGACAAAAATGAGGGAATCCCAGTAGAAAGCTGTGCCCTACAGAGTTAGATGGTATGTGGGGGGAAAGGGTAGATATCATTCCCAGGTTTCTGCTTTTAAAATAGTTGAATAAACTGAGAAAATTGATTCACTTGTGAAAAGTACTTGAAATCATTATGTAAACTGTGATATGATAAAATTCTTTAAGCAATTGCAATTCATTCAACAACAAGGTGACAAATCCTATCAAATAGCAGTGACATGTCCTTCACCCTGTCTAGTTGCTGGGTTTGGCATTCCTGCACAAAGATCCTTTCACACTGACCCATCCCTTCCTTCACCAGCACTCTTCCCAACTTCTCTCCCTTCCTATATTAACTTATTTTCTTCTGAAATTAACAAAGACTTTGCATAATGCGGTCACCCCTCGGGCTAAAGTGTGGTTTGCTGGCCTGGCGGGGGTGCAGCCACGGCAGGCCAAGCCGCTGCCCCCATAATAGGGTGGCTGGTCGGACTCACCGCCACCCCTGAAGGGAGCTCGTCATGGGCGCAGAGTGCCCTCGGGTCTCCCCTTCTTGGCAGCCATGCTTCCGCGGCCACCCCTCCTCCCGGATGGCACCACATGATGCCTGTGGGGTGGCACCCTTCTTCTTCCTTCTCCCTGCGCCGGCGCAGGGCAGAAAATTCCAGTCTGCCCTTTTCCCCTCCCCTGACAGCAGCAACAGCCAGGCATGGGCAGAGAAATCCAGTCTGCCCTTTTCCTTCCCCCCGACAGCAGCAACAGCCAGGCGTGGGCGGGAAACTCCAGTCTGCCCTCTACCCAGCAACAGCAGCCACCAATCACTAAACCCTGCCACTTCCCCCAGCAACAGCAACAGCCAATCCCTAATCACCACCCCTCCCCCATCCAGTACTGCCCACTGACTTTTCGCCGGCAACCAATCAGAACAGGGTGTGGCTTCGACCAATCAGCCTTCCCCAGTCCCTATACAACTGTTGCCTCTCCCTCAATATAGTGGACTTGCGTGTTTACCTTGTCTCCGCGGTAGTTCTTCTGCCGTGCGCCCTCCAGTCCTGAGAGCCCCTGACAAGGGCCTGGCCTCCCTTGTCCCCAGTTCGTCGCCTGCTTCTCCGGGCGACCCCTTCTTTGCCGGCTTCGCCGGGTGACCCCGTCAGCCAAACCGCGCAACCCCTTGTGAGACCGACCCCTCGTCTGCCCCCAGACCGACCCTCGTCCCAAGTGGGACCGACCCCTCATCCAGAGCTGGACCGACCCCTCTTCCGCAGCCAGACCCCACCTCTACTGACTGAGCAAGCCACCGCATCATAAAGAATTCAATCAAGAAAAAAAAAATGGAGAGAGGCAAGATGGTGACAGATTAAGTACACCTACATCATCTCGCCTAAATAAAACAACTGAGTGCAGCAAAATCCTTCCTGACTGAGCTGTTTTGGGAACCCAAAAAGCAGGAGGCTTAAGGACATCCATCTGCAGAGAGCATAACAAAAAGAATGATTGTGCAAGGTGAAACCATGAGTTTCTGATGCGTCATGCAGGAGCTATTGGACAGCTGAGCCCCTCCCTCAGGGCAGGAAGCCACAGCATTCCCTGACTCTTGCCAGTCAGTCAGCTAGAAGAGACAAATTCTGAGAGTGGGAAGGTTCTGGTGAAAAGTGGAGAGGGGTCCCCTGAGTGTGGGTTCTATGATCTGGACCCCCCTTTTTTTAGCTTTCAGAAGTATACCAGCTGGCCTCTGGAGAAACCAGGAAGAAGGGAGAGGTAAATCTGCTGAGGCAGTCTGATTTACCTAACCTCCCTGGGATAGGGAAAATTAGTCTGGGAGAAGGTGGAGCCAGGCAATTAACTAGTCCTGTACAACTCCTCTAAGGGAGGGGGACAGTAGGAAGTGCTTAATAAGCTTCCATGAGCATATTTAGGGTTCCCAGGAAGGTGTGGGTGCTCTCTTTCAAAGAGACTGAGAGTCATTTCGATGCTGCCAGCTTGTTTCTTGATTGGTGTGATTCCACTTTCTTGATTTTCTCATTTCTGTGTGTACTTACTTTGGCAATCAATGCTGTCTCATTCCCCTCCTGCATCTTTCTAACTTCCACCTTCTGTTGTTGTCCTTACATTCCAATTACCTTTGTTTAGTCCCCAATTTTTCTGACTTTTTAATTCTAACCGTTTGGTTTTCTATCCTTTATTAACTTTCTATTTTTATCCTTTCTTTTCTCTTTCCCTCTCTCTTCATCATACTGATCTGTTAATTCACACTATATTCTTTTTGATATTCAGTTCCCCATTTCTTTGGAGATGCACCACTTTTTTATTCCTCTATTTCTACACAGTTACATGAGTTTAATATCCAATCACTTAGGTCTTATATGATTCTTCTGCTAACATTTACTATCAATATTACTATTAAATCTTTTTTTTCACTTTTTTGCTTCCCCCGGATGTAAACTTTTTCATTCAAGGGAACTTAGACAACAACAAGGAAATAAAATAAGAAGAAAAAAGTGTAAAATAGAAAACTTAATACACCCACAAAAACAGCAACTAAATAAAACCTGAGACTACATGGAGGACATAACCAACTGAAGAAACCCATCAAGATAAAATGATGAGCAGAGAGCCACAAAAAATTACAAAACATACCAATAATCAGGAAGACATGGCCCACACCAATGAAAAAACTTAAAACCAGGAAGAGAAGCAAAACATTGAACAACTAAACAAAGATGTCCAAACTAATACCATGGATCATTACAATGAAATGAATGAAGAGATTAAGGATATTAAGAAAACACTTGCAGAGCGTACTGAAGAAATTGTAAACATATGGAAAAAGATAACAGAATTGTTGGTAATGAATGGAACAATCCAAGAAATAAAAAAAAAAATTAAAAAAAAAACACTCTAAGCAAATAACAGCAGAATTGAATAGGCAGAGGAAAGAATTATTGAGGTGGAAAGCATTAAATCTGAAATCAAAGAAAGAGTAGAATTATTAGATAAGAAGTTAGAAGAAATCCAATAGAGACTTAGGGATCTGAATGACAACACAAAATGAACAAATATCTCAGAAGGAGAAGATAAGGGAAAGGGGACAGAAGGTTTTTTGGAGGAAATAATGGCTGAAAACTTCCCAAACTTACTGAGGGAGATGGATGGTACAGGCCCAGGAATCACAGCACAACCCAAACAGTATAAATCCCAAAAGGCCTAGTCCAAAATATATCTGTGAAATTATCTGATGCTCAAGACAAAGAGAAAATATTGAAAGCAGCAAGAGAAAAGAGAACCATCGAACACAAGGGAGGCTCAGTAAGATTAAATGCTGATTTCTCATCTGAAACCATGGATGCAAGAAGACAGTGGTATGACATAGTCAAGATACTAAAAAAAAAATTTTCCAGACAAGAATACTCTATTGAGTAGAACTGGCATTCAAAATTGATGGAGAGCTCAAAATATTCACAGATAAACAGAAACTAACAGAGTATGCCAATAATGAATGTGCTCTTCAAGAAATACTAAGGGGAATTCTGTAGCTTGAAAGAAAAAAACTGAAGTCAGAGTTGGAGGACAGTTTAAGATGAACAAAAAAGACAAAAAAGAAATAAAAACAACATATGACACACACAAATTCAAAGAAAATATGGCTACTGTAAGTAATTTCTTGTGAGTAATAGCACTGAATGTTAATGGATTAAACTCACCTGTCAAGAGACACAGATTGGCAGAATGGATAAGGAAATGTGACCCATCTATATGCTGTCTATATGAAATTCACCACAGACCCAGTGATTCAAGAAGGTTGAAAGTGAATAGCTGAAAAATCATATTACAAGCAACTAATAACCAAAAAAGGCAAAAGTAACTATACTAATATCAGACAAAACAGACTTTAAAAACAAAACTATTGTGAGAGACAAAAATTGGCACTACATATTAGTAAAAGTGGTAATCTATCAAGAAAGAACAATCATAAATATTTATGCACCTAATCAGAGTGCCTCAAAATACATGAGGCAAACACTGGATAAACTAAATGGAGGAATAGATGACTCCACAATCATTGTGGGAGACTTTAGTATACCATTATCATCACTAGACAGAACATCTTGACAGAGAATCAATAAAGAAACAAATTTTTGAATAATTTATTAGAGAATCTGAACCTAATAAACATATGCAGAACACTACACAAAATACAGCATAAATATATTCTTCTCAAGTGCATATGGATCATTCTCCCAGATAGACCACAGGCTAGGCCACAGAGAAAGTCTCAATGAATTCAGAAAGATTGGAATCATACAAAATAATTTCTCTGACCACAGTGGGATGAAACTGAAAGTCTGCAAGGGCTGTAGAACCAGATTAGGCACAAGGATATAGAAGTTAAGCAACACACTCTTAGACTAACAGTGGGCCCAGGAGGAAATCTCAAAAGAAATCAGCAACTACTTTGAAATAAGTGAAAATGATAACACAACATATTAAAACTTATGGGATGCAGCAAAAGCTGTACTGAGAGGGAAATTTTTAGCCATAAATTCATATATAAAAAGAGATAAATAGCTAAAATCAAACAAATAACTGCACATTTAGAGGAATTATTGAAAGAATAAATAACACCAAAGGATGAAGAAAGAAAGAACAAATTTCAGAGCAGAACTAAATGAAAAAGAAAATAAGAAAGCACTAGAAAAAATAAACAGAACAAAGAGTTAGTTCTTTGAAAAAACCAATAAAATTTACAAGCCCTTAGCTTTTTCCTGTGTTTGTTTAACACAGAAAAAAGAACAAAGATGTGAATAGACAAAATAAGAAATGAGAAAGGGGATATCACCACTGAACCCACAGAAATAAAAAGAATCATAGGAGGATATTTTGAAAAACTATATACCAACAATAACACATAAGCAGGTGACATTAACAAAGGAAGAAACTGATGATCTCAACAAACCAATCACAAGTAAAGAGAAAAAACCTGTCATTAAATCCTCCCAACTATGGAGATCCCTGGGTCAGACAGCCTCGCAGGTGACTTCCACCAAACATCTGGAAGGAACTAACTCCAATTCTGCTTAAACTCTTACAAAAAATTGAAATAAAAGAAACATTGTGTAACTCATTCTCTGATGTCAACATTACCATAATACCAAAGGCAAACAAAGACACCACAAGAAAGAAAATTAACAGACCAAACTCTCAAATGAACCTATATACTAAAATCCTTAACAAAATACCTGCTAATTGTATTCAGCAACACATCAAATGAATTATCCACCATGACAAAGTGGATTTCATCCCTGGTATGCAATGAAATCTAAACATAAGAAACTTAATCAGAGTAATACACCATATAATCAGGTCAAATAAAAATCACATGATCATATCTATAGATGTAGAAAAAAGCATTTGACAAAATACCCACCCTTTCCTAATAAAAATACTGCAAAAGATAAGAATAGAAGGAAACTTTCTGAACAGGATAAAGGATATATATGAAAAACACACATCTAACATCATATACATGCTGAAATTGTAAAATCTTTCCCTCTAAGATTAAGAACAAGACAAGAATACCCATTATCACCTCTCCCATTTAAAATTGTGTTAGAAGTACCTTGTCAGGCATGAGGCAAGAAACAGATATAAAAGGCATCCAAATTGGAAAGGAAGAGGTAAAATTTCACTCTTTGCAGATGACATGATTCTCTACATAGAAAGCCATGAGAAATCTAAAACAAAGCTTCTAGCATTTATAAATGTGTTCAGTAAAGTCACAGTGTATAATACCAATGTGTAAAAATCAGTAGGATTTCTCTACACCGATATTAAACAATCTGAGGAGGAAATCAAGAAAAAATACCATTTGTAATACCAATTATAAAATCAAATACCTAGGAATAAATTTATTTATTTTTTTCATTGACTTTGTAATAATATTACATTAAAAATATATATATATGAGGTCCCATTCAACCCCACCACCCCCACCCCACCTCTCCCCCAACAGCAACACTCATTCCCATCATCATGACACATCCATTGCATTTGGTAAGTACATCTTTGGGCACCTCTGCACCTCATGGTCAATGGTCCACATCATGGCCCATACTCTCCCACATTCCATCCAGTGGGCCCTGGCAGGATTTACAATGTCCAGTGATGGCCCCTGCAGCACACTCCAGGGCAACTCTAAGTCCCAAAGGCGCCTCCCCATCTCATCTCTTCCTGCCATTCCCCATACCCATATTAGCCACCCTGTCCACTTTTTCCACTCCACTCCAATGCCAACTTTTCTCTGTGGACCTTGGATTGGTTATGTCCATGGCATCTCTATGTCAAGACAAGGCTCAGATTCCACATGGATACTGGATGCAATCCTCCTGCTTTCAGTTGTAGGCACTCTAGGCTCCATGGTGTGGTGGTTGTCCTTCCTCAACTCCATCTTAGCTGAGTGTGCTGAGTCCAATAAATCAGATTGTAGGTGCTGGAGTCTGTTGAGGCTCAGGACCTGGCTATCACATTGTCAGTCCAGAGATTCAAATCCCCTAAATATATCTTAAACCCCAACACTAAATGCAACTCCAGCACATTAGCATGAAAGTCTTATGAAGAGAGCTCCCATCTGAGTCCAGATTCATCACATATAAACACCAGTTCCAAAGAAGGGCCATCTGACCTGGTAGTTAGTCCCATCTGCCATGACCATAACTCCCATGGGTCTCTTTAGTCCTCAAAGGAACCAATACCCTGGGGGTTGTATCTGCTTTATCTGTCTCTTAGACTCTGCTCAGTTGTGAATAAGGGAAATCCTTCTGCCAGCCTCCAGACTCTTTTTGAGAGACTCGTAGCCATATAAACTCATTTCTCCTTTCCATTTCCCCCTTACATTAGGTCAAACAGCATTTTAAAGTCATGTTATTTTATGTAGACAGGGATATTCTGCTGATCCGCATTGGACCTTCTGTACAAGTTCATTTTCCAGTTGCATCATCAGTTGGTAGTTGATAGTGATCCCTTGGTGCCAGGGAGGCTCATCCCCGGGTGTCATGTCCCACGCTGGGGGAAAGGCATTGCATTTACATGCTGAGTTAGGCTTCGAGCCTGGCCACATTTGAGTAACATGATGGCTGCCAGGAGGAAATTCCCAGGCACAATGCTGCTCTAGGATTTGTTCTTATTTTAGGCTTATCAGGTCACAAGCATAGTCATTAGTGTCAGGGGCTCACTGTTGAAACCTCACTCCCTCCTGGTCCCCGCCACTGCACCTGGGAGACTGTCACTTTTCCCCTAGGACCATGACAGAGCACCACTGGCCAGGAAACCAGTACCTCCCCTGCTGTGGTTTTTAATTGTTGCCACTATGAGTATATCCAAACATTACAATGCACCCTGGACATATGTTCTTTACAGCTCCCTGTCAGCCATATATCAGTAGGAATAAATTTAAACATGTAAAGGACTTATATTAGAGAAAACTACACAACATTGTTAAAGGAAATAAAAGAACACTTAAATGAATGGAAGAATACTCCCTGTTCTTGAATAGGAAGAATAAACATCATTAAGATGACTATCCTATCCAAACTCATCTACACAGTTAATGTGCAAACCCAATAAAAATCAACACAGAATTTTTTAATGAACTGGAAAGACTAACTATGAAATTTATTTGGAGGGGAAAGTGGCCCCAAACAGTCAAAGACATTTGAAAATGAAAAATGAAATGTGAGGAACAATATTACCTGATGTTAAATCATACAATAAAGCTACAGTGGTCAAAACAACATCGTATTGACAGAAGGATAGACACACTGACCAATGAAACTGAATTGAGAGTTCAGACACACATCCTCATATATACAGTCATCTGATATTCAAGAAAGTACAAGGCCCACTAAACTGGGAAGAATGGCCTCTTAAACAAATGGTCCTTGGAGAACTGGATATCCATATGCAAAAGAAGGAGAGGATTACCAACTCATGCCTTATACAAAAATCAACTCAAATAAATGAGAGATCTAAATATAAGAGCCAAGACCATAAAGACCTTGGAAGACAATGTAGGGAAGCATCTACAGGAACTTGTAATAGGAAATTGCTACATGAACTTCACACCCAAAACACAAAAGTCAAAGAAAAAATAGATAAATGAGACCTCCTCAAAATTAAAGCATTTTGCACCTCAAAGGAGATTATCAAGAAAGTAAAAAGACAACTTGCCCAATGGAAGAAAATATTTAATAATCATATATCTGATAGGATCCTAATATCCAACATATATAAAAATCCTATTTCTCAAAAATAAAAAGACAAACAACCCATTCAAAATGTGGGCAAGAGATCTGAGCAGATGCTTCTCCAAAGAAGAAGTACAAATGGATAAAAGACATATGAAAAATGCTCAACATCACTACCTATTAGAGAAATATATAGCAAAGCTACAATGAGATACCATCTTACCAATTAGACTTGAGGCTATTAAAGAAATAGAGAACTACAAGTTTTGGAGAGGATGCAGATGAATGGGAACACTTATCCACAGTTGGTGGAAATGTAGAAGAATCCAGCCATTCTGGAGGACAGTTTGGCAGTTCCTCAAAAACTAGCTATAGATTTGCCATATGACCAGCAATTTTACTGCTGGGTATATCCCCAGAAGAACTGAAAACCAGGACATAAACTGATACATGCACACCAATGTTCATAGTGGCATTATTCACTTTTGCCAAAAGTTGGAATCAACCCAAATGCCCATCCAGACATGAATGGATAAACAAAATGTAGTATATACATACAACAGAATACTACTCATCTGTAAGAAAGAATACAATACTAACACATGGGATAACATGGATGAACCTTGAGGACCTTATGTTGAGTGAAGTAACCCAGACATTCAAGGACAAATACTATATATCCTCTCTGACATGAATTAAGCAAATCAGACTGTTTCAGAGAGCTAGAGACTGGATGATATGCTTATAGGAAATGGGGGGGGCATTGTGTGTGTGAGCTGATGTCTACATGAGAGAAATCTATGATAAAATGTGGGTAAGTTTTTGTGGAGTTAAGGGATAAGATGATGACATAGGTATACTATTGGGTGGGACTTTGAAGGCTTGGGGGGTTAGGGTTGGGAGGGTGGGTCAGCTGGCTCATGTAGTTGAGGAGAAGGGTTGGGTGAGGGGGAAAACATGGGAGATTGTCAGGTATGTGATTAAAACTATATGTTGAGAAAACTCTTTAGAAAATATATTAAGGAAAGGATACTTGTTTAATGTGTTTGATGGGGAACATTTGGCACAGGATGTACCTGGGAAAGAATTCTAGAGAGTGTGTGAGGGTTCATCTTCTCATATTGTGTTTTATTAGTGGGTGGAGATATGTACAATGAGTGGGAAGTTATTGTACCCCCATCCTGGGGAGGCCTGATATTCTCAAACAGAGGAAAGGGTGTCTCTCAAGAGCATGGGTGGTTCCCAAAGGGGGAGGATAGACTAGAGTGTCAAGCCCTCAGCATTGTTGTAAGTATCTATGAATCTTGTTCTCCAAGCAGTGAAGCTTGGTTGTCGCTGTGGGCCTTGAGGGGAGTGGGAGAGAGGAATAGAATAGATGGAAGTGGGGGTTACTGGAGGGCAATGGAAGTGTTCCACAAGATCTTACAAAAATGGATGTAAGCCCTGTTAAATTTCACCAAAAATACATAAAAGTGAATAGTCAAAAATGTAAAACATAATATAAACTATACAGTGTTGCCACCTTTCTCCGCCCCTCCTCCCCTTCCAGCCCCCACCACCCTTCCCGCCAGTCCTGCCCATATTACCAACCTACAATCTGCCCTCTTCCCCAGTAACTGCTTACGGTGTATTACCAGAGGTCTGCCCCCCCAGTTTTAGCCAATCCACAGCCACCCCTCTGCCCTGCCCTCCCCTTCATACTCCACCCCCTTCCCTGCCTATATAACCAAGTGTACTTCCGCAATAAAGCAGACCCGTTCTTGCGCTCAAGCGGTCTCTGTGGTTTTTCCCCAACCGCGCGTTCCCCACGCCTGGAGAACCGGTGCTCCCTCTTGGGGCACCGCCCACCGGTGGTTCGGCAGGAGCAAGGCCCCCCGACTCTTGGGCCTGAGCGAGGATGAAACCCTCTCGCTCAGCTACAATACAGTAACCAAAAAGTATACAGTCTAAAATATAAGCCATAATGAAAGCCATAACGGAATCACAGTTAGTAGTTATATTTTAATATCGGTACATCAGCTGTAGCAAGTGCAACATGCACATGTAAAAAGATCATTGCTGAGGAAGGGGGAAAAGGGTTTGATATTGGGTATATGGGAGTCACCTATTTGTATATGTGATTTTACTGTGATCTAAAACTTTAGAAGTTAAAATTAAAAATTTTTTAAATGATGTAGATACTGCAAAAGGAATGGAAGAGATTGCCTTGCCACTGTACTTGCAGGGCAACACCTATTACAATGATGAAACACAGAATATCAGGAACAAAGTTTTATGATATTTTTCATTTTTTAATACCCCAATTTATTTCTTTATTTTAGTTTTTCTAAATTATTATAAATTCTATGTCTAATCTATAAGCATGCCAATACTGTTTCATTATCCTTCTAATTGGATTAGGCAATATATTAGACTTAATTTTTGAAGAAATTTTGGATCACAGAGGGGATCCACTATGACAGGGCAAGAGTACTGGTGAGCGGTGTCATTGAAAGGGAATGCATGGGTGGGAGGGAGTTCTCCAGGGTATGCATATAGGATATATAGATATGTTCAGATGTTCATTGGATATTGTCATAGTGAATAGAGTTACACATGACAACTGAGGGAGTGCTGAGTTCCCATCCTGGGCAGCTCTGTTGCATCCCCCAGTGGAAGAGCATAATCCCCCAGGTGCAAGGGAAAAGACCCATGAAGAAGAATGGTCCAATGATGGGCCCTTTGTACTGATGACTATGCTTATGAGCTTCTGTGCTTGATATTTAAACTAGGCCTTGAGCTACAGGGTGCCTAAGAGTTACCTCCTGAGAGCCTCCATGTTGCTCAAATGTGGCCACTCTCTAAGCCAAACTCAGCATGTAAATGCACTGCCTTCTCCCCAGCGTGGGACATGACACCCAGGGATGAGCCTACCTAGTGCTGATGGATTGCTACCAATCACCTGCTGGTGATGCAACTAGAAAAATTCCTTAAATCAAAGGGGGAAGTGGTAAAGACTAATTAATTTATATGGCTAAGAGATTTCAAAATGAGTTGGAAGGTCATCAGAGGGGTCACACTTATGCACATCTCAGTAGGATCTGAAAGACAGCCAAAGTAGATACAACCCCAGATACTGGTGCTTCTGAGGGCTACAGAGACACACAGGTCCTATAGTCATGACAGATGACTGTGGAATTCATTGCTTTGCAGTGGGCCTTACTTTGGAATTTGTGCTCCTTACTGTGATGGAGTTGGCCTCAGATGTGACCTCTCTACATATGCCTCTTCTGTCATTTTTACTGAACCTGTGACTGATGCTGCAGTTTGTGTATGCTCAGAAGACTTGAATCTCTGGATGGTCCATGTGTCACCTGGGCCCTGAACCTCAACAGAGTTGGAACACCTACTCTGTGTTTCATTGGACTTACCCAGATCAGCTGATGGGGAATTATAATGGTCAACCACCACACCAGGCAACCAAGAATGTCTACAACTGCAAGCAGGAGAATTGCATCCATCAGTCATGTGGGATCTAAGCCCCCTCTTGATGTAGAGATGGAGTGGACATCTCCATCCCAAGTTACACAGGATGGAGGAATATATTACAGATTTTAGTGGGCTTGCTGGTATTCTACTATAGAACTACGGTGACTCTAGCAATGGAAGAAAATTATGTCATTGTTGTGGAGATTGTGGTCATGAAAGCTACTGAGGGCAGGGAGAGGGAGTAAGAGGTGTGATATGGGGCATTTTGGGGACATGGAGTTGTCCTGAATGATATTGCAGGGACAGATGAAGGACATTTTATATCCTGCCATAACCCACTAGGTGGACTGGGGTAGTGTAATCCACACCATAAACTATAATTCATGCTGTGTAGCAGTGTTCTAAAATGTATTCAGCAAATACAATGAATGCACCACACTAATGAAAGAAGTTGTTGATGAAGGAAAAGTGGGGAATGTGGGGGTGGGCCATATGGGAACCTCCCATATTTTTTAATGTAACATTTTGTGTAATCTATGTATCTTTAAAATATTTATATATATATAAAATATATATTAGAGGAACCAGCAAGATGGTGGCAGAGTAAGGAGCTCCTAGAGTCAGCTCCTGCTACAGGGCAGTTAGTAAACTCAAAGAGCTCTCTGGAGCTAGCTGAAGCACCTGTTTGGGTGCTCCAGGAAGCCAGAAGAGCATCCTGCAATGTCCTTGAAGGAGTAGAAGATTCATCTGAAGATGAATCTTCAGAGAAGACTCATAAGTAGAGTATTCCATGCCACGGAGGTTGGTGCTTATCATCCACTGGAGGCACAAGCCACCTTGGGAGCTGTTCCATGGCTGAACTGAAAGCTCCACTTCCCTAAAATGGGGGAGGAAGAGTCAGTTGGGCACGAATTTCAGCTACTGATGAGTAAATTCAGTGTACTATGGTATAATCCTGAGAACAGCTAAAGTTTGAGCCTGTTCAAGTCAGAAAGAGGTGGGTAGCCACCAACTTAACTCTGCACCTGGCACGACAGGAAGCGGGGTAGACCGAGGATCCCAGTGCTGGTGGGGACCGGCTTCTTCCCACCCAGATCATATAACAGCTCAAGCCTAGGCCCCAGTGCCATATCCAGCAGGGAGGAAGCTGCAGAGACCTGCATCAGCCTCTCTGGGAAATTACCAGCCAAGCCATGGAGGCTGGTGACTATCCTACTCTGGCTGCAGGAGCCACCCCAGAGGCTATTCTGTGGCTGGAATTGGAAGCTCCATTTCCCAGAAATGGGGAAGGAGGAGACAGTTGGCTGCCAATTTGGGCTGCTGATTGGTAGACTCAGCTGGCTAAGATATAACCCTGGGAACAGCTGGGGTGTGAACCAGCCCAAGTCAAAAAGAGGCCAGTAGCCACTGCTCTGAATTCACCTGCAGCCTGAGGGAAAGCCAGGCTGATTGAAATTCTCAGTGTTGGCAGGAATCAGTTTCTTTCATGCAGATCAGCCTGCAGCCCATCTAGACTTTCATCCCTGCCTCTGGCAGGGAGAAGCCTGAGGAGCCCTGCACCAGCCTATACAGGTACCTGCAGGTAACTTTGGCTGTAAAAGACAGAAAAGTCAGAAGTCTACCAGGGCAACTGCAGTCATCTTGGACCTGCACTGCATAGATTGCTGCCCACACCTGCAGCTCCATCCCTGTCCCAGGCAGGGGAGAAAAAGTTATGAAGCTTCATCAGTCTCTCTGGGCAACTACAGTCTAGGCCTGCACTTGGGTTATTCTACATAGCTGTGACTCTGTCACTACCCCTGGCAATAGAGAAAATTGGAAGAAGCTTCGTTGGCCCCTGGCACAATGAGGGCAGCTTGAGCCTCCATAGCTTACAGCACCAACTACATGCTTGGCTCCTTCTGCTCAAACAGCAAGGGAAAATTATAGGAAGCCCTAAACTAAAGAGAAAAACTGCACCCAAAATAAATACTCTAGTAAGCCAGATGCCAAGACACTAACAAAAATAGTACAATCCACACCAAGAAATAGGAAGCTAAGACCCAGTTAAAGGAACAAGATAAGCCTCCAGATGACATAAAGGAGTTGAGACAACAAATTATAGGTGTTCAAAGAGATCTTCTTAATAAATTCAATGAGATGGCCAAGAGATTAAGGATATTAAGAAGACACTGGAGGTGTTTTTGGGACTTGGAGTTGTCCTGGGTGATGCTTCAGGGAAAGTTACTGGACATTGTATGTCCTCCCATGGCCCACTGGATTAAAGGTGTAAGAGTGTGGGCTATAATGTGGACCATTGACCATGAGGTGCTGTGGTGCTCAGAGATATGTTCAACAAATGCAATGAATGTCTCATGATGATGGAGGAGGTTGTTACTATGGGGGGGGGGAGTGAGGGAGTGGGGGGTATATGGGGACCTCATATTTTTTGAATATAATATTAAAATATAAAAATAAAGACAAAAATAAAAAATAAAAAAAAGAAGACCCTGGAGGAGCATGAAGAAGAATTTGAAAGCATACATAGAAAAATAGCAGATCTTATGGGAGTGAAAGGTGCAATCAATGAAATTTAAAAAACATTGGAATCATATAAGAGCAGATTTGAGGAGGCAGAAGAAAGGATTGGTGAACTTGAAGAAATGGCTTCTGAAAGTGAACATACAAAAGAACAGATGAAGAAAAGAATGAAAAAAAAATTGAACAAGGTCTTGGGGAAAGAAATGACAGCAAAAGGGGCAGAAGAAATATTTGAAGAAAAAATAGTAGATAATTTCCCAACCTTATTGAAAGACAGATCCCTGTCCAAGAAGTACAATGTAATTCCATCCAAAAAATATCCAAATAGACCAACTCCGAGACACATACTCATCAAAATGTCAAGGGCCAAAGACAGAGAATTCTGAGAGCAACAAGAGAAAAGAAATACATAACATATAAGGGATATCCAATAAAAGTATGTGCTGATTTCTCACCAGAAATCATGGAGGCAAGAAGACAGTGGTCTGATATATTTAAGATACTACAAGAGAAAAACTTCCTGCCAAGAATCTTATATCCAACAAGTCTGTCATTCAAAAATGAGGGTGAGATTAGAATATTCACAGATGAACAGAAACTGAGAGAATTTCTAAGCAAGAGACCAGATTTTTTGGAAATACTAAAGGGTGTGCTACAGCCTGAAAAGAAAAGACAGGAGAGAGGGGCCTGGAAGAAAGTCTAGAAATGAAGATTATATCAATAAAAGTAACTAATAGTGTCAAAAGAGTGGTGAAAATACAATATAACAGATAAAACTCAATAGTCAGGAATAAACCTAACCAATGTTGCAAAGCACTTGTATTCAGAAAACTGCAACTCAGTGTTAAAACAATTCAAAAAATGGCCTAAATAACTGGGAGAACATTCCATGCTCATGGATTGGAAGACTAAATATCATCAAGATGTCAATTCTACTCAAGTTGATATATAGACTTAATGCAATCCTAATAAAAATTCCACCAGCATTAAAGAAAAAATTGAAAACAGAATTATTAAATTTATTTGGAATGGTAAGGAGTCCTGAATAGCTGGAACATCATAAAAAGGAAAAGCAAGCCCTCATCTCCAAACTTTAAATCATAATACATACATATAGTGGTAAAAATACCATGGTTCTAGCCTAAAGACAGACACAATAGACCAATGGAATCAAATTTATGGGTCAGAAACAGACTCACATATATGTTCAAGTGATTTTTTACTAGCCTGTCAAAGTCACACACCTTGGACAGGACAATCCACTCAACAAATGGCACTGAAAATATTTGACATCCATAGCTGACAATAGGAAAGAGGACTCTTATCTCACACCTTATCCAAAAATTAACTCAAAATACATTGCAAACTGAAAATAAAAGCAAGAACCATAAAACTTATAGAAGAAATTTTAGGAAAATATCTTCAATACCTGGTAGTGGGTGGTGGATTCTTAGAAGAGATAAGAGAAGGACTGAGTGGACTACTGATGTGCGACGGCTTGCTCGGTCAGTAGAGGTGGGGTTACCCTGCCCCATGTTGGGCGCCAACTGCGGTGGCTTGCTCGTTCGGTAGAGGTGGGTTCTGGCTGCGGACGAGGCGTCGGTCCAGATCTGGACGAGGGGTCGGTCCCGCTCGGGATGAGGGGTCGGTCCCACTTGGGACGAGGGGTCGGTCCGGCAGCAGACGAGGGATCGGTGTCACAGGGGTTGCGCGGTTCGGCTGACGGGGTCGCCCGGCGAAGCCGGCGACGAAGGGTTGCCCGGAGAAGCAGGAGACGAAGGGGTCGCCCGGAGAAGCAGGCGATGAACTGGGGACAAGGGAGGCCAGGCCCTTGTCGGGGGCTCTCAGGACTGGAGTGCGCATGGCAGAAGAACTACCGCGGAGACAAGGTAAACACGCAAGTCCACTTTATTGAGGGAGAGGCAACAGTTTTATAGGGGCTGCGGAAGGCTGATTGGTTGAAGCCACGCCCTATTCTGATTGGTTGCTGGTGAAAGGTCAGTGGGCGGTACTGGATGGGGGAGGGGTGGTGGTTAGGGATTGGCTGTCCCTGTTGCTGGGGGAAGGGGCAGGGTTTAGGGATTATTGGCTGCTGTTGCTGGGGTGGAGGGCAGACTTTAGTTTCCCACCCACGCCTGGCTGTTGCTGCTGTCGGGGGGAGGGGAAAAGGCAGACTGGATTTTTCCGCCCACGCCTGGCTGTTGCCGCTGTCGGGGGAGGGGAAAAGGGCAGACTGGAATTTTCCGCCCACGCCTGGCTGTTGCTGTCGGGGGAGGGTAAAGGGCAGACTGGAATTTTCCACCCTGCGCCTGCGCAGGGAGAAAGAAGAAGAAGGGTGCCGCCCCACAGGCATCGTGTGGCGCCATCTGGGAGGAGGGGCGGCCACGGAAGCATGGCTGCCGAGAAGGGGAGACCCGAGGGCGCTCTGCGCTCATGCCGAGCTTCCTTCAGGGGTGGCAGTGAGTCCGACCAGCCACCCTATTATGGGGCAGCGGCTTGGCCTGCCGCGGCTGCTCCCCCGCCAGGCCAGCAAACCACACTTCAGCCCGAGGGGCGACCGCACTGATGTTTAATGTATGTAGAATTTTTAATTAGCTTTACTGTAAAGGTATGGAAATGTATAGAGTGGATGGTAACACACAGTGAGTAACAGCTGGTTTATAAATGGGGATGTGGCTGAAAATGGTAGTCTAGTTATATAAATGCCAATTGACAGAATGCTAGGAAATAATCTAGGAACTAAGTAGCATAGTAAACTAAAAGTTGGGTGAGAATTGTGATTGATGATACAGATGCAAGAGTGTCCTTTGTTAGGTAAAACAAATGTAGATCACTACTGCAGGGTGTTGGGAATGTGGAGAAGGATGAGAAAAACACAGCTGGAGTCACCTATGGACTGTGGTTAGTAGTAATAATATAATATTCTTGCATCTGTATGAAAGATGTACTGTGTTGGTACTGAGGCAGTACAGAAAAAGTGAGCCAAGTGTACACTATGGACATGGTAACAATCAGTTGATATTATTTCATCTGTAGCAAATGACACACCACATTGTGGTGTGTTGATGGAGGGGTGTTGTTTGGGAATTCTGCACATGTGCATGATTTTTTATAAGGTTACAACTTCTGTCATAGAAAATATTTAAAAAATAATGAGGTGGGTTGGGGGAAAACACAACAAATGTAACATAAGGACTATGATTAATAGTAAGATTTTGACAATATTCTTTCATAATTTGTAACAAATGTCTCATGAAAGTGCAAGGTGTTGGTGGAGGGTTGATGTATGGGACCCCTGTATGATGTTATGCAGGTTTGCTTTGTAAGTTCACAACTTATACTATACACTTAATTGTTTATGTATGCTCATATATGAATGATATAAAGATAATAATTGGATTGGTTAGGAGGAAATTGTTTAGTAGTAATATTTTGACAATACTTTTTATTGGTTAAAATTTTTAAAAATAATACAAGTTATTGGTGGTAGGGTGAGATATTATATATGTTTGTTTGATGTTATATATGTTTTGAAAGTTTACAACTATTATACACTTACTGTTTATGTATGTTTATGTATGAGTGATATAGTTCAATGAATTTAAAAATACATTAGAGGCAATAAAAGCACCTTTGCAATGTTCAATGACAGAATTAGTGATTTCAAAGACAGAACACCTGAACTGAAAAAGACAGGAAAGTAAAAGAGAAGACAGTGGAAAAAGTGAAACAAGTGTTCAAGAAATCAAAAAACAATGCAAAGTGCACAAATTTACACTATTGGTTTCCCTGAAGAAGAGAATGGAAAAGGGGTAGAAAGAATATTTGAGGGAATAGCAAGTGGAAACTTCCCAACCCTTATGAAGGATATAAATATCAAAATCCAAGAAGGATAATGCACCAGAAGTAGAGTAAATCCAAATAGACCTACTCTGAGACACCTGCTATTCAGAATGACAAACATAAGAGATAAAAAGAATTCTGAAAGCAGCAAAAGAAAAGCATCACGTGCAAGAGAACCTCAGTAAGATTAAGTGCTGACCTCACATCTGAAACCATGAAGAAGAGAAGAAAGTGGTATGAAGTCCTTAATGTACTTAAAAAGAAAAATCCATCAGCCAAGAATTTTGTATCTGGCAAAGCTGAACTTCAAAAATGAGGGTGAGTCCAAAGTTTTCACAGGAAAAAAAAACGAACACTAATAGAATGTTACCAAAAGACTTACAAGAGATACAAAAGGGACTACTGCATCCTGAAAGGGAAAAAAGAGAGAGAGACTTGGAGAATAGTGTTGAAATGAAGATTATTACAAAGGGTGAAATAAATGGTAAAAAGACAGAAAATAGTATCATATTGTTGTAGAATTTGAGAGAGGTTCAATTATTTGTGTATAGAGAGGCCAGGACTCAGGAATGATTTTGAGAAGGAAAAATGGTTTATTGACGGCTGGTTGGACTCAGGAGCTTTTTGTTTCAATCCTGAGCCCCGAACAAGATTTTTGAATCCCTTTTATATGGAGGAAACATTAAATGGTCCCTTTGTTTCAGTTCTCAATAGGCTTGAATTAGCATATATATCTTCCACATCCTAGGTTAGGTTGTAGCATGGACTTCATACATTCTAGATAAGCTTTTAGCATATTTGGTTTGCATTTCCCCTAAAGACTTAAAGTTTATAGACCTTGCATTGTTAAACTGTTTCCTGGGACTGGAGATGTTGCCATTGTCACCAAGGGCAGGACTGCAGCCTCTTACCATTTCACACCCACAAGTCAGACAGTTTAAGTTATCTCTGAAGAGACAAAGAGCCTCCCACCCATTGCCCATGTCCTAGAGACCATCCTGAGGTTGCACAGGCTTCCCCTTTGCTAGCCCATGGAAATGTCCACAGCCAGTGATTGCTAAATTCTCTTAAATATGGTCCCTCCTGTCTACCCCCATGAGATTATCTCAATTTCGCGTTTATGGCAAAAAGAACACAAAGGGAAGATTTTTCTTTCCTGAGGCTTTATCAGCAGTCTTTCTAACCAATAGGCCTTAAAAGCAATCAGCATTATGATCAGAGTCTACCTGATGAAACTCTGTGCATACAAGGGCCTGGCTGAGAGGGGTTCCCCCAACCCACCTGCCAGCAGTCACAGCATCACCTGGGAATTTGTTAGAAATGCAAATTCTCAGACCCAGATGCAGACATGCTGAATCAGAAACTCCAGGGATGGGGCAGGCTGTTTTAATTAACAGTTGTCCAGGAGATTCTGATTCAAGGTCAATCTTGAGACCTGTGGCTGAGAGTCCAGGCACTAGACCAGCCCCTGTATTTTACAAAAACAAAACTGAGTTGCAGAGAGGAAAAGGGACTTCTCCAAATTTTTACAGTTGGCCAATGGCTGAGGCGAGAATGGAATGGAAATTTGCCTCTTCTCTGAATTCTAAGACAGAGTAAAACCTACGCAAAGCTTCAGGCAACTGAAAACAACTCTATGAGCTAAAAATGCAAATCAGAAGCCTTGGAGTTCACTTCTGTCAAGCCAATGAACAATGACATCCATAAGTGAGTAAAAATGCCCATACTCAAAGTTCTTCTAAACCCTTAAGCTTTGTAGGAAGTATTCTTTCATTAAAAGTACTTTAGGGGAAGCAGATGTGGCTCAAGCAGTTGGGCACCACTTGGGAAGCCTGGCTTCAGTTCCCAGTGTCTTTTAAAGAAAACTAACAATACAGAGAGCTGATACAAAGTGTTGGTGCAGCAAGCTGACACAACAAAATGACACAATGAGACAACACAATGAGGAAACACTACAAAAGATGCTACAAGCAGGGAGCAGATGTATCTCAAGTGGCTGAACACCTCCCACCCATATGAGAGATCCTGGGTTCTGTTCCAGATGCCTCCTAAAAAAAACCAAAACCAAAAAAAAAAAAAAACTAGACATAGAGGCAGGCAGTGAGTACAAACAATGAGAGGGTGAGAAATATAGAGATAAATTAAATAAATAAATGAATAAATAAATAAATAATAAAATCTTTAGAAAACACAAAAACACTTTAAGTCCACACCCTTTAAAATTCCAGTATTTCAAATCATCTGTTTAGAAATGACTAGGCTTTGTCTTGAATCCTCTATATTATTCTATTTCCAAACACAATGTGCAATTCTTAAAGCCAGCAACCACTCCACTTCCCCTTGCTCTAGATATGTCTAAAAATAGAAAAATCATTTTTGACTAATGGTGGATATCTGATTAAGTAAAACAAATTATTTTAATCTAAGAATATGTTTCTGCTTGATATGGCTTTAATGGGCAAACTTAACACATTTAAGTTGAAAATGTCTCATCTACAGAAATACATTTAATTTCCCTAGCTGTCTAACAAACATGAGAGCTTTTGAAATCTTGCCATTTTTCAAACACTGCTTATTAAAAGTAAGCACTAAAAGGTTAAAGGTCTAATTTAAACTAAATGAAAATAACTTAAGTTTGAAATTAATTTATTGCTGTCATTTTCAGATGAAGTCATCTCCCACAGATGCATTGTTTTTCTTGGTAATCTAGACTGAAGAAAGAGTTATTTATAAAAATGTCTATAACCCAAACTTTATATATTTTCTTTTATGGCATTACCAATATGATATCATGGACCCAAAGGCATTCTGAATAAAATATTGTTAATTGTTTGAAAAAAATAAAAGGCACATATTGTGACAAAAGCTGGCTTCAAATTAATAAAGACATATTTAGAAGTCACTCAGCCTTGAAATTACCAGTCATTCAATGTCATGGGTCCTTTGAGAATGACCTGGTCTTCAAAACAATAAAACCAATGATTGAGGAATCAGGGTTGAAATCAACTAAATCACCTACCTTTCAACTACTAAACTGGAGAATTTAATCACAAAAGATGAGGGATTATCTCTTCCAAGGGATCACTTCATTAAAAATATAGATAGTATCTTAACACTCACACAATTTCTCATATTCTATCCAAAGTAAACATTTCCAAATGAGGTTAAAAGCGACTGCCTTAAAAACCACCCAAAGTTGATGATCATCACCATGATTGTTGAGCAGGGTGGCGTACCACAGGGCCACCTGTTTCATGACCAACTCTGGGAACACACCAAGCCCCTCACAGACTTAGTGATGGGGACTGACTCATATTCCCGAAGACACATTCAAATCCTGGTCCCTGGTGCTGTGGGTGGGAGCTATTTGGAAGAATCTCAAAGATCCTTTTAAGATAAAACCAAATTGAGCCAGGAGGGCCTTCATCCTACAGGACTGGAGACCTCACAAGAAGAGGATCTAGACAGATGGACCCCTGTGCTGAAGTGGAGACTACAGGATTCAGATGGCCATGTGATGACCAGAGGTTGAGCCACCAGTAGGATGCCCCCCTGCATGACCGTGTGGCTGCTAATCCCTTGATTTGATGTCTAGCCTCCAAAACCTGAGACACTAAATTCCTACTGCCTATGGTATGTGTCACAGTCAACCAGCCAGACTCAGACAGATGAGGTTAGCATCCCCCATTGTAAAGATGGGGGAATGTAGGCTCAAAGAGATGACAGGACTTACACTAAACCTCAGAGCTAGAAAAAGGAAGAGCCAGAATTTTACCCAACCCTGGTGAATGCCAAGCCCCATGCTTTCCTCATGACCTCAGCTGCTTCTCACTTACAGGGTGACAACAGAAAATGCTGGCCACCAGGGCCATCCATCCTCCTAGGGATTTTTGTCCTCAAGTGAACAAAATTCCATTTTTTGCAGTTCAGATCATTGGGAAGAAAGTGCATTGCAGTATATCTAGAGTTCAATTGTGCTAAAATGTAACTTTCCTGATATTTCCTCTTGAAGAAACTAAAATGCAAGCATTGTTTTAGGTACACTAGAGATAATATCAGGTAGTAGTAGTGGCTTCTGTGACTATTAGGAAAATAACTGCACACCCCTCCCCAAATACAAACACAGAGAATCCATGAACAAAAATCCCAGTCACTTAAGGTTGGGGGATATTTTTAATGTTGTGAAGGTACCTGCAGTCAATGAGTCACCAGCGTCACTTAATCTGAAGTAGTCTCATGTAAAAGTCCACCTGCTGGATGTGCCTACATCCTAAAGGTGTCTGCCAGGCTCTTGACCAAGGCCCCTTACGGAAGCTGCTTGTCTTTCATTGTACCCGCCATAAGGCCAGATGGGGGCATCTCTTCAGATTCTAGATGTCAGCAGAACCAGGATATAAGGCCCTAGGTTCCCCACCTCCTGTGAAAGGAGCCCCTGGACCTTTGGGGCCTGGGGTGACCCTCAGGCTGGAGAAAAGTACCTAAAGCCAGGAGCCTTGATGCTGGGGATGTCGTTCTTCCTTAGAAGTCAGCCCTCACGTGGTTGGCGCTGCCATGGTGATGATTCAGTGGCTGGATAGGCTGGTGGATGTGCTTCCTATAGGGGGAAGACATCAGCACCTCAATGGGCCATTCATGCTCCTGTGGGGGATCATCGAGATGCTCCTATTAGCAGGGGTCTGCTGCTGTAACTGCCTGAATCCCAACAAGGGGCAGAAGTTAGGAGCTTGGGTTTGTAGAAGTCAAAATAAGATGTCACTGGTTAAGCAAGCATGAGGGCATAATTCTAACAACTTCATTTTCTAGTGTCACTTAAAAATCCATCATACTTCTGGAATGAATGTATTAGTGCTGAATGTTCATGATTTTTTTCATTACATGTACCAAAATTCAAGCATAACTGATTGGGATGTTTTCATTTCAGGTGAAGAATCATATCCGGACAGACTGAGTCTAGCACAACAGACACAACTTTACTTATTCTCAGTCATAGAATATCCTTTCTATAAGGTAAAAACAAAAGGTGTATGGCATTATTTTACTGAGGGCAAACAGTTTTCTTGTGCCCCTTCTGAAAACTAAGTCTTTTCTCTTTTGACCTGTCTCCGTAACTTTATTAAAAGGGAAAACTTTCATTTACTTGGAGCTAGGTGCAACAGCTGGCCTTTTCTTTGATAAATTGACCCCATTTCTGTCTTGTCCTATAGGACCAATTCCTGCTGTGTGAGATTTCTAGATGTTTTCAAGTGTTGAAGGCATACAAATCTTAATAATCCTTGATTCACTTCAAGGGTTTTAAAGGGTTTAGCACGCACAATAGCCATTTGATTAAAAAGTCTGAATCTCTGAACTCTACAAATCCTAATTATTTCTGAGTGCATTTTCTAACCAAGTCAGAAATTTCACTCTACTCTGGTAGACTTTATTTTAGGTGGTATCTATGCTATAAAGATTCACTCTCATAAACTTCACAGCACACCTTTTTTGTGTGGTTGGAAATAGTCCCAACAGACTTCCTCACCTTCTGCTTTGTCCTTCAAACGTGACTCAGGATCATATTCTGGTAAAAGGTAAAGAAGTGGAAAGCCGTTACTCTTTTCTTTTAAAATTTTTTAACAATGCCAAGGCATATAAACACTAAAATTAGTTAACCCCAAACACCTCCCTTCCCTGAAATAACAAATTTGTAACTGTGCTTTCTATGCCCAACATACACAAATATATAAACCAATTTTCTTTTCTCTTTATGTCCAGTATATCATATAAATTACCATTATCTCCAGTATACATAGACCTTCCTCAAGGCCAATGTGTGTGGATCAAATACGTTCTTTCTTAAAGTGGTGCAGTATTTTATGGGACTTACCAGTTTCCCTGCTTATGATCTTTCAGGTTCTTTCCAACTTTGGTCTCTATCAGCAGTGCTGTAGTAAACACCCTTGTGTGTCATTCTACTGCAACCCATGTTCCTTTAAGCTGCAGACTAGAATGTTAAGAGTGGGACCACTGGTGTAACGTCAGTAGGTAGTGACTCTGAATGGTAGATGTCACACATCCCCAGCAGTGAGTGAAAGTGGCTGTGTTTTTTTAGTCCTGTTAGCTTTTGCCACTCAGTTCAGTGGAAAAGGGTGTCTTGTCATGTATTTAAATTGCATTTGACTGAGCCATAATGAAGTTGAGCATTTTGTTAAATGTTTATTGGCCATTTGTATTTCCTAGGAATTGCCTTCCTGCTCCCTAATTCATCTTTCTATTGCTTTGTGTTTTTAAGTTTTGTGTGACAAAATCTACCTGTCTTTTAATGGTTCCTCACTTTTCCATCATGCATAAGATTATTTCACCAAATATGTGTTAGTGCAAATATTTACTAATTTTTCCCCATTGGATCTTTAATCCACCTGTGAGATCCAGGCCACCATAGTAAAGTGAGTTACATGCATGTTTTGGTTTCCCACTGCACGTGTACTATAGCCTTTTCAGTATGCAAAAGCATTATTTTTATTTTTAAATGTATATACCTCAATTAAAACATGACACAGATAAAGAAAGCACACATTGTTGGAAAACTGGAACTGATAGACTTGCTTGACACAGGATTGCCACAAACCCTCCGTTTATTTAAAAAAACAAACACAATATCTGCAAAGTACAATAAAGCAAAACTCAGTAAAAGGAGATATGCTCATAGTCTGATGTTTGGTAGGAGTTTAACTCATCTTTACTAGACAGATAACTAATTTTCCAGCACTAGTTGTTCCATTGCAATCCTTTATTTATTGAATTGAGATGTCAGTTTTATCATTTCTTCTTGGATTAAAAATTTTAACTGAGTGTCCTTCAGGTCCTTAAAGCAATTCTGAGAGTTTCAGAGATGTTTCTTGAATTTGACAGCATTGTCATGATGTTTATTGTTCTTTTTTCAGTGACTACTTTTAAGACACATTTTAAGAATATTTTGAGCTATTACACTTTAACTATAACAAGAATATTTTTCATTGCTGTGTTAAGAAAGATATCAGTCCTAAGTCCTAGAAAAATATCATTCGTTAAAGGAATTTTGTATCAAACTTTTATACATAGGTAACTCACTACCTTCACTTTATTCTCTGGTTTTGTATCTTATTTTCTCTCATGATTGAATATATGATTTTTAGGATCCCAAACTCCTTCCTAAATATCAAATGAAATCATTTTTTACTCCATACCATTCCCTGGAGACCCCTGTGGATTTTCACTTTCATAAATCTCTGGTAATTGAATTGATCGACCTTTTAGGAGCAAGATCCTACTTTGCTTCCAAAATGTTAATAAACTATTGGTATACAATAGGTAAGTACCAGGGGATTTATTTACAGAACCTTAGTGGCTGTTATCTCTTTGGGAGACAGGTGGAGCTTAGTAGCCACAGAATGCAAAATGGAATCTTCCCTGCCCCACATGAGGCTCTAGAGTGTAGATGGTAGAATATAGTATATAGACTGTATTTGAATCCAGCTTGCCACAGATTAGCAGAATGTCTTTGCACAGTGTACTTACCCTTTTTAACCTTTTTCTGTTTGCTTCCTCATCTGTAAAATGTGAGTAAGAAGAATATTGACCTCAAACACTTATGGTAAGAAGGAATAAATGAGGGAATAACACAGTAAGTGCTCATGTCTGTTTAGCCACTCTTATAGTCTAGGCCTGCACTGTCCAGTATAGTAGCCACTAGTGCAGATGGCTACTTAAATTTACATTAAACATAAGTAAAGTTTATATCACATTTCAAGTGCTCCAAAGCCTCTCATAGCTGGTGGCTACCACACTAGCACAGATATAAGCACACAGATCCTCCCAGAAATAGCTGCTGGACTATGCTGACTTTGAGTCAAAGTCCTTCCATTCATCAATTAAAAAATCATCTCAAAGAGAACCATCTCTGATAGGCTTCAAATGGTCACATGTTCCACCTCTGCTGCTTTCATGGCCCTTTCTACAGAAGGAATGGCATATACCAGAGGGCTGGGAAGGGAACACCAGCCACTCCCCTTGGCCACATATTGCAGTCATTGGGTGCCATGGTCATGGGCTGCATTAGCTGTCAGGAGACATGGAGGAGAGGGATGTGTTGAGCTGCTTAGTTGTCTAATTTTGCTGAACTTAAAACATTTTCTTCACTGTCTGAATTGAAAGTGTGCCACCATTTGTAAGGAGAAGGAGAAAGTGTGTGGTTCCTACTCTTCCCCTGTTAATTTGAGGACCTACACCTTGCTTTAGCCCAGGAAGCCTCCTTAATTTCAGGCTGACAGGCTTGTTCTTGAATCTGAGTGAGTGAACACCCTCATTTGGTTGTGGTCATTACTTTGCAGACTTCTGTTCTATTGGTAAATACAGTTTGGAAGAAATCAAAACAGAACAAAGAAGTAAAGGAAGATAGTGTTTGTGAGGGTATCACATGAAGAATTTTTTCCTTCTCTCACTAGATATTGAAATTAAATTAGATAAAGAAGGATTTGTATTACCTTTTACAGTTGATGAAGATGTACACAAAAGATAAAGAAATTGTTCTAGTTTTTATATTAAAAGGCCTGTTGAGGTGAATAGGATAGGATCATTTTCTTTAAAAGGTGAGAAAAATAGATGATTCCAGAAATTAAAACTACATTTCAGGATATGTTTTCTAGAAATTCCTTGCAATATTTTATTAATACCATCATTAATTAAGCCAAGTACTTTTTCAGTAGACTAAAGAGTAACACATTCATGATTGGTGTGAGAGTATTGGCCATTAGAAAAAGCCACATTTAGAGTAAATTGTGGCCATAAAAATAATGTTTTGGATTGTTATAAAAACTAAGTTTTTTTCTCTTTGATTTTTTTTCCAGAGTAGCACTATGCATTAATGGCCCCAAAAGAGTTTGTTTTAACAGCAAAAATTTACTAAGAAAAGAGGCTATTAAACAACGGCAACTCCATTTACTTGGTTATCAAGTTGTCCAGGTATGGGTCCATTCCCTCCACCCCCCAAAGTAATCCCTCATTCATACTTGCTTTTTCCAGGGTCCTAAGTAGTCTGCTAGGACAGTGGGCTGAGAATCTTATATCTCTAATTGAAGTACCCACTTTGTTAATTAGGCTTTTCAGTGTACTTGATATTTTTTATAAATGTTTGGCTTATGTTTTGAAATACAGATTTTTCTTTTTTTTTCTTTAAGATTTATCTATTTTATTTATTTCTCTCCCCTCCCAACCCCCACCCCGGTTGTCTGTTCTCTGTGTCTATTTGCTGCATCTTCTTTGTCTGCTTCTGTTGTTGTCAGTGGCATGGGAATCTGTGTCTCTTTTGGTTGCGTCATCCTGTTGTGTCAGCTCTCCGGGTGTGCAAGACCATTCCTGGGCAGGCTGCACTTTCTTTTATGCTGGGCGGCTCTCCTTATGGGGTGCACTCCTTGCGTGTGGGGCTCCCCTATGAGCGAACACCCCTGCATGGCACAGCACTCCTTGCATGCATCAGCACTGTGCATGGGCCAGCTCCACACGGGTCAAGGAGGCCCGGGGTTTGAACCGCGGACTTCCCATGTGGTAGACAGATGCACTAACCACTGGGCCAAGTCTGCTTCCCTTGAAATACAGAATTTTCTGATCTTCAGTTTTCCAAAAGCAGAATATGCCTATATTCTTCATAAGATATGCTCAACTCTGCTTTTAGAGTTATTAAATTATTGGAATATCTGCTTTAATTTCCCCCTGATGTAAGTGTAAGAATGGACAGGATGACTCACTAAAACCAGTATCTTCATCACTACCTAATGTCTAAGACCTTATTGTTTCCTTTGTAAGTTACTTAATAAGGCATTATGATGATGAGTGACTAGAATGTAGATGAATTTCCCAAGTTCTCTAAGGTATTGGTGCTAGTCTGCTCCCCGGTGTCCTCTCTGGCTTACTCTTGTCCAGTTCATCTTGCACACCCCAGACTAATCTTCTGAAAACCCTCAGCATGCCAGCCTGTGATCAGAAACCTTGTTTCTTTCCTACTCACGGGATACAGTAGAACCTCCTCTGCTCTGACTTTTGGGATCCCCTGAGGCTGCACCTTGTTACCTGTCTTCAAGCTGGTGGTCTCTTCCCTCCCACCTAACCCACTCCATTCCCTCTCCCCTTGCTCCTTTGACCAGGTGCCCCCTCTCCCTCCAGACAGCATCTCCTCATGACTAAATTCTGTCCATTCAGCAACACCCCACTCAGGTCTCTTCTTTCCCCACAACCTAAAACCCTGACCTCCTCTGAGGGCTGGAATGTTGATTTTCTTCACACACTCTGCATTGGCTTGTTGCATACTTCTAGTATTGATTGTGTCTTCAAGGACAGGAATCATCTTTGATCCTTTAAATGTCCCTCTTATTTAAGCAACTAATATTTATTGAGCTCTTATTATGTACTAAGCATTGTTCTGGTCTCTGGGAGTACACAAGTAAGATAGCTGTGACTTTGCCCTCGAGGAGCTTCCATTCTTATGTGTGTGCAAGCATTTGTGGGCAGGTTGTTAGAGACAAACAAGTTCAACACGGTAATTTCAATTGTGAAGGATTATACTAGCCAGTTCCTTTTTTTTTTATTCTTCCCATAACAGATCCATTTTCATGAGGCTGAGATGCTAAAAACAAGGCTTGAATTTGTCAAATCTTTATCAAGAAAATTGTTTTCTCAGAACCCCGGGGTTCAGTGCTGACAAGAAGGAATAGTGACTTCAGAACTCAGATCATGAAAGTAGTTGTGTTTTTATGGGACTCAGCATAAAAAGAGCCTTATTTGTGAATTAGCCATTTTGCAGAATTATAGACAATTTGGTGATCTGAAAAGGGTCTGTCTAGATGTTACAGAGACATGGAAGGAGCCTTTATTTTCCCTATACCGTGAATAGCAAGTGTCAGTGATTGATTTAAAATTAAAGTTCAATTTAATATTAGTATCATAGATACTTGATTTTATAAGTCAAACAGAATCGATCAAGTACAATAAATGAATACAATGAATGACTATTTTTAAATCTGCCATCTTGTAACAGCTATCTGCTAAGTGAAAAGAGTATGCTTTTTAGAAACCTTCATTTCCTCCTCCTACAAATATAAGAAATGTTTTTTTTCCCATTTCCTGATGTACTTTGTTAGCAGATGTAATGTATGGTGAGGAGGAGCAATGGGAAAACAGATGACAGCACTTTGGATTACTATAACATTTATAATTGTAGAATTATACAGAAATAATCCTTTAATAAAATATAGGGAAGTGGATTTGTCTTAATCAGCTGGACTCATACCCACACTGTGGTAGATCCCAGGTTCAGTTCCCAGTGCCTCATAAAGATGATGAGCCAAATAGCAAGCTGACAGGACTAGCTGACTTGGTGAGCTGATGCAACAAGGTGACACAGTGAGCTGATGCAACCAGATGATGCAGTGAGTGATGTAACTAAGAGACACAGTGTAGAAACAGAATGAGACATATCAAATGGAGCAGAGATGGTTTGAGTAATTAGGTGCCTCCCTCCCACATGGGAGGCCCCAGGTTCAGTTCCCAGTGCCTCCTAAAAAGAAGATGAGCAGACAGCAAGTGCAAACAACCGGGGAGAGGGGTAAATTAAAATAAAATCTTTAAGTATATATATATTCAGGAGTATTCTCTTTTTAAATATACAATGAAGTAAAGTAAATTTAGGTAGGGTTGTAAGGGGGCAGGTTTGATTGGGGGAAAATCTAAAATGTAAATCACGCGTGAATTACATTGTATTTAGTGAAGTACAGATGCTTCACTCTCCAATTACGGTCAGGTTAAAGCTTGAGGGGAGAGTGAGACAAGGCAGGCAGATGTGGAAAGGGCCGCAGAGTTTGGAGACTGGGTTTCTACCTCTGGCTAGTTCCGGGGCCTTGGACAGGGAAAGGAGCTTCCATTTACTTTTCACCCACTCTGTGCTGAGCTCTATGCTGAGCACTTGAACACAGGCTTGTATGATTTCCTGGGGCCTTGGACTTGGGCAGTGTTTCCTCTCCAAAGCTCACAGATGGTCAATGCCTGCCTTGGATACAGAACCACGGGTGAAGATGAGACTTGAACCTGGTCTGAGCAGCAATGTAGCAGAGGACTGAGAATCTGTGTTCATGAGTCAGGCACGTGGGGTTGATTTCAACCTCTCTTGCAAATTGTATGACCTTGGGCCTCATTTCCAAAAGGCTAATCAGAAAATAAGGATGAAATGAGTTAATACACATAAAAACTTTTAGAAAAAGGCCCACCACAAAGTAATCACAGGACATATTAGCTAGTAACATCTGCATTTCTACCAGTATTAGGATTCTCTGAAGAAACAGCCAACAGGATATGGGTCCATACATAAATAGGGAGGGATTTGTTAGTAGAATTGGCTCAGTGACCCTGGGGATAGGCAAGTTCAGATTTCCTAGGGCAGGCCATGCATTGGAGACAGCACAGGGGATGACTTCCTTGGGAGAAGCTGGAGAAGGAGAGAAAGGAGTTGCCACTGCTGAGGGCCTTGGTGTTGCTTTAAGACCTCCAGCTGCTGGGGTGATGGGACTCCCCTCCTTGCTGAAGGCAGTCACCCTTGTTTGTGGATGTCATCAGCCATAGCTGCAACTGCCTAATGGTCTAAAGCCACCTACAGAATGCCCTCACACTGGCAGGCCAGGGCTTGCATCATCCAATGACTCGGTACCAACTGGATGGTGATTAACCATCGCATGACCCCATCATGCTGTAACATTTTAAATCTCTTTATCTTTACTTTTTAAGGCTTTTTAAGCTTTAGCATAGGTTATTGAAACTCTATGAGTTCTAGAGCTCTAAGTTCACTTTTAAATTTTATGCTTCTTTGCAGAGAAGGAATGAGACAAATAGAAGCAAATGAAAGATTGTCCAGGAGAGAGCTGCAATCGATTCGGATGTGTTCATATACCCAAGTAAATTCCTGCTCACCTGGGGGCCAGGCCAAAAGGATTCTCACATCTCTGGGAAACCTGTGAAGTGGTCTCACTTACAGTTCTTAGAGCATTTCATGGCTTTGGGCCTGAGCACTATTCTGGATCATACTATGCCTCAGAAACCCTTCCACAGTCCCTCTTTGTACCCAGACCAAGCCCAGTGTCACTTCCGCCTTCTGTGAGCTCTCTTGACCCTCCCTGTCACACCCTATACCCCCCACCCCCCTCACCCCACTCCCACCCCCATAACAACAATCTCTTCCATCATCATGAGACATTCATTGCATTTGGTGAATACATCTCTGAGCACTGCTGCACCTCATGGTCAATGGTTCAAACCATAGACCACACTCTCGCACAGTCCACCCAGTGCGCCATGGGAGGACATACAATATCCAGTAACTGTCCCTGCAGCAACACCCAGGACAACTCCAAATCCCGAAAATGCCCCCACATTTACATTTCTTCCTCCCACTCCCAACCCCAGCAGCCAACATGGCCACTTTCTCCACACCAATGCCACATTTTCTTCAATTACTAATCACAATAGTTCATGAATAGAAATATCAGTAAGTCCACTCCAATCCATACTCTATTCCTCCATCCTGTGGACCTTAAAATGGTTGTGTCCATGTGTAAGGTGGTGTAGGAGGAGCACAGACTGGCTTGCTGGGTCATACTTCTAGGGGTGCCATAATTCTAGGGTTCCCTACTGCTAGGTGTGCTGTACTTCTAGGGGTGCCATATTTCTAGGGTGCTCTACTTCTAGGGGTGCCACTGTAAGTGTGTGGTTATTGCTTTTGTTAATTAGCATCAAGGACATGGTACTGAAAAATCTCTGAAACCTCTGCCTGAATCAAGGACATACAGGCAAGAAGCCTCCTGAGAGGGTTGCTCGTTGGTCCGGGCCTGAGACCGCCCCCTCCCCTGCCTGCTTGTCCACCTGCACTCCCTACTGCCTTCCCCTTCTGAAAGCTGCACCGCCCTTGTCCTCCCTTTCTGCCACCTGCACATCAATGGGCTTGGCCTCAGGGCCACCACAGATGCTCTTCCCTCTGCCTGGAATGACCGACTGTTCCCCAGATTTCACAAGTCTTGCCCCTCATTATCATTTATGTTTCAAGCCAGTCTTCCTAGAGCTGCCCTGGTTAAAGTATTCCCAAGGCCTGTTTAGTTCTCCTTTTCCTTTTCACTGATACACACACATCCCAGGCTTTAGAGTTAAGCGAATTTTCGACAGTAGGAACACACCTCTTGAACCAGCATTTGACTCAAGACACAGCAGAGCGCTGCGGAACAGCTCAGTTTTGCCAGATACCACTTGAATGGATTCGATTTGTGCCGCTGCACAACAGCACCTGCCAGTAACGTGAGCGGTGCCCGCTCGTGGTGACCGAGGCGCTGGAAACAGACTCGTTGCACGTTGACAAGATGCTGCTGCGGACACACTGAGTTAATATACCATGGCAGTGAATTCCACCTGAGTCTTCCACTACTGTTCCGCGGCTCCTGGAGGGTTTCAGATGCCGCGCGCTGCCATGGCCTGCTCTTCTTCCAGACAGCCCGCTTGGAACCCTCCGGGAGTGCAAGGGCAAGGGCAAGGGCAAGCAGGCGCAGGCCCCCAGTCCAGCAGACGCGACTCCTTGTGTCCCAAGTGGGCCCTCCAGGGACCCGCAAGGAGACGGGAGGGCACAGTCCCATCGCCACCCCAGCTGCGCCCTCCGCCCTGCGCCCCTGGCCCTGCGCCCGCCCCCCAGCTTTGTGACGCGAGGCCGCGGTTCCCTGGCAACTGCTGAACGCGGGCGCCAGGCAGCCAGGGAGGCGGACTGGGGCGGGGCCCCCGGCCGGGTGGGACCGACATGGCTTGGGCGGAGAAGCTGGACGCAGGCTGCCTGGCGGATGAGGAGGAGATCACCGCCGCCACGCTGCGGGCCACGTCAGGGCCGCCGCCCATCTCGGCGCAGTCCGCTTTCAGCTACGTCCCGCAGCGGCGCCTGGACCCCAAGGAGCGCAGCTACTTCTGCCAGGCCCGGGTGAGGCGGGAGGGGCGGCACCGCGCGGCGGGGGTGAGAAGGTGCTGGGGGCAGGGTTCCCCTGCCAGGGAGGGCCTGGGGCAGGGCTGTGCCACCCACCCGGAGCGGGGACTGGACACCCAGCGGCACCGCGTGGAAGGGATCTGGGGGCCAAGCAAGGGCGTGGGGGCGGGACCCGGGCAGGGTGGGGGATGCTTCTGTGGGGGTGGGAGCAGGACATCATAGTGGGAAAGGGCTACCGGGAAGGTCAAGTGGGGAGCGGGCAAGGAGGGAGTGCTCACCAGGGAGGAAGACTCGATGGGGCGTCCGGGAGTGGAGGGGGCAGGGGCTGCTCGGCAGGGTCAGTGAGATGGGCGACTGGACCCAAAAGAGCAGAGCTTTTAGTACTGCAAGACACAGAGGCACCCCTCCCCCGGGCTGGAGGGGCCTTGCAGCAATCCGGTGGTGCCCGGACAGTCTAGAAAGGGAGCCCCGAGGCTATCCAGTGTGCAGGATGCGGCCCCCTGAGCAGTTTGTGCAGTGGTTCCCGCGGCCTTGAATAAGCAACCAGGCTGATGGAAGGTCCTGGGCCACTGGAACCCTCGGGCCGCCTTCCCACCGACAAGGAGAACCAGGAATAGGTCTGCATCGTCTGGCCCGGCCCCTCTGGGAAGGTGTGCGTGGTGGGAAGACCTCGGGGGTCTAAGCAGCCGAAGCCCCCAAGAAAGGGCGGAAGGAAGGAAGAGAAGGGTGTTCAGAGTTGTCCAGGTCACCCATTCCTTTCTTTTCAACATTGTTTCTGTCTGTCCCCAGGGTGTTCCTCAGGGCATCTGATTAGATAAAAGCCTTGATTGGGGTCCCTCAGCCTGGCGGACAGCTGGGCACCTGGGCTATCCCTCAGGCCTCCTGGAGGGATGGGACTGCCAGAAGAGGGACACCTCAATTTTCTCAGGCTGCTGTCACAAGTGCCATGAACTGGGTGGCTAAAAACACCAGAAAAGGCTCTCTCAGCCTGGCAGGCTGAGTGGGCCGTGCTGGTGTGTCAGTCCTGGCCACTGGGGCACCTGTCCCTTGGCCAGCAAGCCTTGTGTTTTCAGTGCCTCTTCAGTCACCCTATGGCCTGCTCTGTCTCTTTTCCCATGGTGCTCCCGCCCCCCACTTTTGTCTGTGTCCACACCCCCCCTCTAAATCACCACCCATCCTGGACTAAGGGTCCACCCACTGCAGTCAGCCTCATTCAATTTAAATGATTCTGCTTGCAATAACGCTTTTGCAAAAAGTTCATGTTCCCAGGTACCCAGGATTAGGACTTCAAGGTATCTTTTTGGGGTACACAGCTCAACCCATAACGTGGAACACAGATTCCATTGGAAAGGAAGTTAATGGTGTATAAAATAATCCCACAAAATGCCTCCTTCCTCTTCTCCTAGCCACCCACAATCAGTGGTGCCCAGGTGAGTCCCAGTTCAGGTCAACTCTCGCTCGAGTACTGATGGGAGGCCCCTTGAGTCTCATGAGCTTCACTACACACACAGAAGCGTAGTTTCTGGTTGAAGCAACCATGGCCCTCAGCCTGCCCCCCGGGATGTCTCTTGCATCTGAGGTACCCCTCTGCTTGGCTTCTAGCATGTGGAAGAACTGGATGGAGGAAGGGGACTTCTGGGGCCGTCTGACAAGGTACCTGTCTCTGCTGGCCATTAAAACAGGAGGGGGGTGGAACGGAAGGGTTCCTGACCTTCTGTAAACACACACCTCATCTGTTTTCTTCCTGTGAGCAATAGCATTTGAACAACTGTAAATAGTTTCACTACTAAGTGGGGTTTACATTTTGAGTCTACGGTACCTATGATACTGCCAGTGAGTTGGTGGCCATCATGAGATAATAGTCAAAAAGCCAAGACTCTTGGTGTATGAAGTTGTTCAAATCTTCTTTATCTAGAGAATATAAATTTCATCTGGATTTTCAGAATAACAGACAGTTCACACTACACCGTTTTGTTTGTATCTTTGAGGAGTCCCTTTCCATAAGGTGGACTATAGACTGCTCCTCGATGGGATGTCACTGATGGAAGGTACCGCTGAATACTGCACAGTGGGGCTTGTGGATTCTGAATCTTAAATGTGGTGGAAAAGCAGAGCAGAACCCCTGCCCCCTGCGGGCCAGGCCCAAGAGGGAGAAGGGCAGAGTGAGCCTGAAGACTCAGTGTCTCCTTCCAGAATTTGGCGGTCTGATAAATGGCCCCACCTTCCTGGGCTAACTGAACAAGGGCCAGAGAGGGGCCCCGAGGTAAGAAGTGACCAGGGCTCTATCTCTTGGTGGGACATCAGGAATGAGCCATGAGCACACTTTTCTATATGACAGGGTCGCCAAACTAAGGCCTGCAGGCCAAATCTGGCCGCCTGCCTGTTTTGATAAAGTTTTATTAGAACACACCCACACCCATTCATTTCTCTAACGTTCCTGTGCAGGATGTTGGGGTTGAGTGATAATGACAGAGCCCACAGGGCCAGAAGAGTTCCCCCCTGGCCCTCCAGAAAGAAAGTCGCTGACTGCTGCTCGAATGCCTTATTGCCTCCTGGAAAATGGGAAATGTCTTTATTTATTTATTTTTTTGTCTTTATTTTTTTAATATTACATTCAAAAAATATGAGGTCCCCATATACCCCCTATTCCCCTCACCCCTCTCCTCCCCCCATAGCAACAATCTCCTCCATCATCATGAGACATTCATTGCACTTGGTGAATACATCTCTGAGCACCGCTGCACCTCATGGTCAATGGTCCCCATTATAGCCCACACTCTCCCACAGTCCACCCAGTGGGCCATGGGAGGACATACAATGTCTGGTAACTGTCTTTAGAACGCATGCATTCAAATGGGATTTTATGTGTTTAAAGCATTTCAGGGCAGTTTTGCTTAGCTGAGGTTACAGGCAAATTCAAGTCCTGGGGCTTTGTGCATGCCAAAAGGAAATTATGCAACTGAAATAAATATTAATTAAAATCTAAAGAAAAGAGCCTTAAAAGCAACAAGAACAGCAAAAGGCATTTCAAAGTCTATTTGAACCAATGTTCACACCATGGTATTGGGATTATGGGCACTGGTATCTGATCAGCTCCAGGGCTCCAGGAGAAGTTTCTCTGACCTTGGGATCATTGGTCATAAAGAGGGCGAATTCTGTACTACAGCTGATCAAACTCTGTACTAAAGCTGATCAAATTCTTCCTAAATCAATTTCCTTGGAGCACAGTTAACAGTAGTCAGTGTGTTGGTTAGCAGCCCAGGCTGAGGAGCCCCAAGTGGAAGTATCAGCTCTGTGGTGACTAGCTGTGGAGCCTTCACAAGTCACAGCCTCTCTGTCTCACTTTGCCATTCTAGGACAGATCAAACAGAACTGACCTCATGGACCACTTAAGAGAATGAATGTGCTTAGTGCGCACACAGTGGCTCACAGTAAGCCCTGGGTCAGTGGAGCTCTAATTACTGTTTTGTTTTTATTTTTTTATTTTTTAATTATCTTTTTTCAAAGTTAATAGATCACACAAAATGTTACATTAGAAAACATAAGAGGTTCCCATATACCCCACTCCCCACCCCCACCCCTATCAATTTTTTAGTTGTATTTTTTGAAGATACATAGATCACAAAAAATGTTACATTCAAAAAATATAAGAGGTTCCCATATACCCCCAACCACCTCACTCCACTCCTCCCACATCATCAACCTCTTTCATTAGTGTGGCACATTCATTGTATTTGGTGAATACATTTTGGAGCACTGCTGCACCCCATAGACTAATTGGCTTTGGCTAGTGATGCTCAGTGCCCTTTTGCTAAGGACTGGGTCCACTGGGCCAAGCCTTTCCTTCCTGATCTGACCACTGTCAGAGAGGCACATGATAGAACCATCAACCTGGGGGCTTAAATAAGCAGTTCTGGGGCATTGTCAGACTAGCCCTGGCAAACTGAGACAGCGGATAAAAGTAAAGATAGACTTCCCATGCCAAGGTGTGTGTGTGTGTGTGTGTGTGTGTGTGTCTGTGTATGTGGCAGGGAGGCTCTGCCCAGTCCAGTCTCAGGAACCCAGGTGGAGGGAGGGCCACCACTCAGGCTGTTGTCCTTTCAGTGTGAAGTCTCTGGAGCTCCTGGCCATGGGTGCTTACATGCTTCTGCCTGAAGAGTCACACATGGCTCCTTGGTCACCTGCAAGCACTTAGCAGAGGAGCAGGAATGGTTACTCCTGTGGGTGACCAGGAGTGGAGGAGAATTGGCTATTGGTGCCATCTACCACTCAGCTGATCCTGAACAATGCTCTGGGGTTGTGTCTCTGGCTCCATTTCCCACTTATGGAAAGCCCTTTCTTCTCCTACCAAGTACCCTTTCTCAGCCAGCAGCTCTACCTGCAGTAGCAAGGTCTCCTCCGCTGTCACGTCTGTTTCCTACCCCCAGCACCAACAACCTCAGCAACCCTCCTTCTGTGTCACCCTGCACTTTGTTCACACCTCAGCTATTTTCTGAGGGAAAAGTGATGGTAGACAGCAAGGGCCAAACCAGTATCAGGAAACACTGAATTTCAATAATACTCAAAACACAAAGGGCCAAATGGACATCAAGAGAGAAAAGTAAGTGGCGTTCTTTTTGCTTTGTGTTTTAAAAGCAACATCCTGTGTGAAACAAGAAATCCCTTGATAAATCTTAATAATGAAATACCAATAAACCCAGAAGCTCTGTTTTGTGGTAGCAGGTAAATCTGAGTCAGTTTTATTAATGACATTCTGCTTCAATCCATAAAGTAGTGAAAGAAAAAAAGAGGAAAGAAGAAAACTTGGTGAAACAAATCAAGGAAAGGCAGATTTTTCAGATTGATTAGTTTTTGGAAATGGATAGTCATGTTACTAACTGAGGCTGGCTGGTGATGAATATTTTTTTCTTTATTTTTCTGTGATAGAAAATTTCATTTTGTTCTGCAAAAGTTCAGAATATGCAAAATCCCCACGAGGAAGAGCTGTCTAAGATTGTGATAACATCCACCAGCATTGCTAAGGAAAGTTATTCTGAGCTATGATAGGCTCCTGGTAACTAATCCAGGGCTTGGGGGACAGGCATTGCTGCTTACTCATCATTCTTACTTTAAAGAGAGTTTTAGAACTCATTAGGAAAAGAAATGGGCATTTTTCAATAATGTTGCATATCATACTCTATTATGCTGGTTATCTCCAGCTTAGGGAACAAAATAAAGTGCCATTAGCTCTTACATTCAGTGTAGGATGATTGCATGTTCTGTTCTTGAGTCCATCCTTCCCCTTTAGGATCTTTCTCTCAGAATAAGAACCCTAGGGGTTAACTCAGCTCAGAAGGGTCAGAGGAAGCACAAGCCCAGCCTTTTCCATGAGGATCTTCTGTTTCCTTGTTCCCCTGCTGTTAGCACTGCCCCCTGCTGGCTGACCTGCTGCCCTGTCCCCTTTGGCACCAGGCTTTCAGGTGTGAGAGAGGAAGGTGCATCCCACCTCTCCAACAGGTGTCTGGAGGCCTGGTCTATGTGTTGGACCCTGTGGCTCTTCTCCAGCCACACATGTGTTCCTCTGGTGGGCTGGCCAGGAAGGACTTAAGCCACAGAATGACCAGGAGCCCAGCTTCATTCTAAGTCCTTAATTTACTAGGCATATGGACGTGATGTGAGTGATGGGGACCATGTTATCTTTTTTTCTTTCCAGCTGTCCTCAAGTGGGCTGGGCAGTAACTCTGGACCTCAGAGGGGAGGGTCTGGATTCCAGAACTTTCCCTGACAGGAGACCAAGTTCCTCCTTTGGAGAATTGACCTTGTATCATCCCAGAAGCCTGGGTGGGATGCTTGGGTTTCCTTAGGTTCCTGAAGGGCCTTCTGATCTGGGGGTTTACCTACAAAGTTTCCTTCAAGAGGACATAACACTGCCAGCAAGAGGTGACTCTCGGCCAATCAACACCCTATGTTATGTATGTTAAAGATAATGTGATCTCTCCATGGTGCATTACGTTTCTTAAAATGTTGGATTTTATTTGATTTAATTCAAATATCTTCAGTTTTTATATAGTGTAGCCATTTGATACTGTTTATGAATTCCAAACATAGATATTGGATTATGTTTGTAAACTGGTCCCTTCTTATGGGCATAATAGATTGTATTAACTTCAGAGGTTTCACTTTTACTTTATTAAATTATGTTCAAGGGTTGAAATGGCCCATGTCAGTAGGACATTGAGTCTTCACCCCCTTAGTGGGCAGGGACTCACTAAGAAAAAGACATGGCAAAGGAAGTAGTTGGAGTTTTGATGCTGGATCCCAGGGAAATAAACACACAGGAGAAGAACACAGAGGAACAGAGATGGCTCTATAGACATGGCAGAGGCCTGGAAAGAGAGAGAACCTGATGGTCTACAGCTGACCTTGTGGAGACACCAGAGCAGCCAAGCCAATAAAGAAACAAGCCCCAGACAGAGAGACAAGCCTTATGCCAGCCTACAGCTGAGACCAGAAGAAGCTGGGACCATGGAGTCTGAAGAAGAAGGCTGAATCCTCACAGAGACCAGCAGCCATCTTGCTCCAACATGTGGTAACAGACTTTGGTGAGGAAAGTAACTTACACTTTATGGTCTTGCGACTGTAAGCTTCTAACCAAAATAAGCCCCCTTTGTCAATGCCAACAGATTTCTTGTACTTTGCATCAGTACCCCTTTTGTTGACTAAGGCATATAGTCAAAGTGTTTGATATTTTCTTTTTGATTTCTCCCCATTGCTTTGATGATTAAAAGGCCCTTAGAGCTGTTTTTTCACTTACCTTTTCAAATCCATCCAGAATTTTCTTTTGTCTGCAATGAAGTGGGAAAATACAAGTTTATTTTTAACCCAAAGAGCTATCCAGTTTTCACAGTACCAAACACTGGAAACTTTATCACTGGCCATGGTTTGGGCTTCTTGTTAACCTAGGAGTGTAGGAGCCATACTGGAGGTGATGCTTTCCACAGAAGTGAAAGCCACAGTGGACCAGGGCACCCTGTGACCATGCCAGAAGTGGACAAGCTTGAAGGCAGCAGTGGAAGGAAGCTCGGGTGTGGTGGGCTGGTTCCGGCTAGCCGTTGTGTGGGAGCAGGAGCCCTGAGCCCATGCTGGGAGGTTTTCTGTCCTCCCCGTCCTGTAAAGTGACTTGGAGCACAGGCACACCAGGATTTCCAGCAGCCATGGGACAAGTTCCTTTAGTATGGCACCCCTGGAATTCTCAAGAACTTTAAGAAAATACTAAGGATTGCCTTGTTGGCCTTAGCATGTGGCTGTGGACAACAACCAGGCTGACTTATCTTCACACCTCCCCCAGGATGACCAGGTGTCTTGCACAGGATGGAAGGTGTGTGAAGGGTCTGTAGAGACTCAGTTGAAGCTGCTTTCACCCAGTCTGAGTTCCTGGAATCAGTGAGTTTGGGGATTACTGGGTTTTCCAACATACTCTGCATATGTGCTGCATTCTCTTAACTGTATTTTCTACCTTGTGCCTTGTAGTTGGTAGAAATGCTTCCTTTTGTTACCCACCCAGAGGAAAAAAGTAAGGCAAAAACAAACTTAGGCAACCTGGCATTAGGTTCGAGACCTGATCCTGCCCAAATCCAGCAAGACCACGTGTCTGAGTTCACTGTCGGGAGGATATAAGCAGCCAAAGTGATATACATGGCTAACCAGGGGAGGATTAAAGAACAGCTAGCAAGTGCATTTCTTCATCTTTTTTAGATAATGAGGCAGACGTACTTTCCCTTTAAGGACAAGCTGGGATGAACAAATGGAGATATTAAAAGATGATAGCTGATGGGTGGGGCAAGATGGCACCTGAGTGAATGCACTTCATAATTGTTCCTGCAGAAGGCCTGCTGAGTACAGTTGGAATCTTGCTGCAGTGGGCTGTTTCGGGAACTTGCAAGGCAGGAAGTGTTTGGACATTGATTTGGAGAGACTGGAACAGAATTCGTGCTTGCTAAGGGTAGAATTGTGGGTTTCTAACACTGAGGTCAGAAGTTGTGGAGAGGTGGGACTCTTCCCCCTAGGGCATTCCCTGGACTGTTAGTAGTGTGGCGATATTCCCAAGCCCTGTGTTCCCCAGAAGAATGCTCCCCAGGTCCATGACCCCTAAGCCACCACAGCCCACATTACACAGACCTACAGACCCCAAGCTGACAACATCCCAGACTTCCCACTCCCAAATCCAGCGCTCTCCCAAATCCAGTGCTCCCTGCGGTAAGGGAATACACTAGCCGTTCAGTTTTGGAGTGACTCTGTGAGTTGAAGGGTTTTGGTGGGACGTGCAGAGGGGCCAAATGAGATGGGGGTTCAATTTTTAGGTCCTGCCACCCCCCCCCCTTTTTTTTTATGAGCTGAGGAGCATTCCAGCTGGCTTGGGGAAAACTGGGTAAGAAAGGAAAGGCAAATCTGCCAAGAAAGCCCAATTTACCTAAAAATGCTGGGATCGGAAACTTGGTCTGGGAGAAGGTGGAGTCAGAAAATCAACTAGGCAGCAGACTTGGCCCAGTTGTTATAGTGTCTGCCTACAACATAGGAGGTCTGCGGTTCAAACCCCCAGGCCTCGTTGACCTGTGTGGAGCTGGCCCATGCGCAGTGCTGATGCACGCAAAGAGTACCCTGCTAAGCAGAAGGGTCCCCCACGTAGGGGAGCCCTATGTGCAAGGAGTGTGCCCTGTAAGGAGAGCCACCCAGCATAAAAGAAAGTGCATTCTGCGCAGGATTGATGCCGCACACACGGAGAGCTGATACAACAAGATGATGCAACAAAAAGAAACACAGATTCTCATGCCACTGACAATAACAGAAGCGAACAAAGAAGACACAGCAAATAGACACAGAAAATTGGGGGGGGGGAAGGGGAGAGAAATAAATAAATAAATAAATCTTAAAAAAAATTCAACTAGCCCTCCTGTAGTACAACTAAGGGAGATGGACAGTAAGATGTGTTTTGAAAACTTCTATTAGCTTATTTGGTGTTCCTGGTGATGTGTGGGCACGCTCTCTTTGGAAATTAAGACATTGTTTTCTCTGGTGATTTGGTTCACCAAGGACCCACTTGATTCTCCTACTGGACACCTCACACAGCTTTCCTGCTGCCCTGGGAGAGAGAGAAGGGAAAAAGGGAGAAAGGGGGAAGGTCAGACTCCTAAGCATTTTATTTAAATGCAAAGAGGACTCCTTGCTCGAAAAGTTGGTCTTTTTTATTGGTTTATTTTTTTGTTTTTCCTTCCTCTTTATAACCCCACAGCCCTTTCCTCCTCCCCCTCCTCCTTCTCCTCCTCCTCCTCCTCTTCTTCTTCATCCCCCTTTTCTTGCTTGAATTTCCACCCCCACTGTTCCCCCTTTTTTCCCTTTCTCTTCTTTTTTATATTTTTTACATTAGGTGTGGCAGGGAGTGATTCACATTTGCTATGTTTCCTCATCCTCTATTTCCTCTTTTCTGTGTGTACTGATTTTGGCTACCAATACTTACCCCTTTCCTCTACATCTTTCTATCCTCCATCATTTAGTGTTTCTCTTACATTCCACTGCTCTTAATTTAGCCCCCAATTTTTATTTCTAATACCTTTGTACTGTTTTCTGTCTTTTATTCACTCTCTATATTATCGTCCTTTCCTTTCTCTTACCACTTTCCTGACCACACTGGTCTTTTAATTAATACGATATTCCTCACCATATTCAGGTTACTGTCTCATTATAGATACTCCATTTTTCTTACTGTTATAACTCTACACAGCTTACATGAGTCTAATACCCATTCTTCTAGATCTCACATGGTTCTTCTGCTAATATTTACTAACAATACTACTATTATAATTTTTTCTTTTCTTACTCTTTTTGCTTTCACTTACCCTAATATTTTCCTTCAAGTGAACTTAACCAACAGGACAGAAATAGAATAAGAAGAACAAAATGGCAAAGAGAAGACTTAACACACATGAAAAGCAGCAACTAATTAAACCTTGACACTAGACAAAGAAGCTAATCAACCCACCAAGATAAAATGATGACCAGGCACCAACAAAAACTACAAGCCAAACCAATAATCAGGAAAACATGACCCAATCCAATGAACAATCTAAAAAGTAGGAAGAAGAGCAGAACATTAAACAAGTAATTAAAGCTCTCAAAACATTTAATAGGGGCCAATTTAATGAGGTGAAGGAAGAGATAAGACTATGAAGAAAACACTTGGAGAGCATACAGAAGAAATTGCAATCATGCAAAAAAAAGACAATGGGTATGATGGGGAGTAACAGCACAATCCAGGAAATCAAAAATACACTCTCAGCAAATAACAGCAGATTTGAAGAGGGAGAGGAAAGAACTAGTGATGTACTGTCTTCCATTATGGAAGATAGTACATCCTAAATCAAACAGACAGTAGAATTGATAGATAAAAAGAGAGAAAAAATTCAACAGGGACTTTGGGACCTGAATGACAAAGCAAAATGTGAAAACATATGCATTATAGGCATCCCAGAATAAGAAGAGAAGGGAAAGGGAACAGAAGGGGTGTTGGAGGAAATAATGGGTGAAAACCTCCCAAACCTATTGAGGGAGATGAATGTCCACATCCAGGAAGCACAATGCACCCTAAATAGCATAAATCCCAACAGGCCTACCCAAAGACATATGCTTGTCAAATTATCCAATGCTCAAGACAAAGAGAAAATACTAAAAGCAGCAGGAGAAAAGAGAAACATCACATACAAAGGAGGCTTCATAAAACTAAGTGCTGATTTCTCATCTCAAACCAAGGAGGCAAGAAGGCAGTGGTATGATATAGTCAAAGTACTAAAAGAAATAATTTCCAAAAAAGAATACTCTGTCCACCTAAACTGACATTCAATATGATAGAGAGTTCAAATATTCACAGACAAACAGAAATTAATAGATTATACCAACAAGAATACTGCCCTTCAAGAATTACTAAAGGAAGTTCTATAGGGGGAAAGATAAAAACCAGGAGAGACAGAGTTGGAGGAGAGTGTAAGAACAATAAAAAGACAAAAAAAAAGTAAAAAACAAACAAAATATAACAAACACAAATCCAAAGAAAATATGGCTAATATAAATAATTCCTTGAAAGTGATAAAACTGAATGTCAATGGATTAAACTCACCTGTCAAGGGACTCAGACTGGAAGATTGGATAAGAAAGTATGATCCATCTATATGTTGTCTACATGAAAAACATCTTAGACCTAGGGATTCAAGGAGGTTGAAAATGAATAGCTGGAAAACATCTTACAGGCAAATAATAACCAAAAATGGGCAGGAGTAACTATGTTAATATCAGACAAAATAGAAATTAAATGCAAAATAATTGTGAGAGACAAATATGGACACTACATATTAGTGAAAGGAATAATCATTCAAAAAGGAAAGAACAGGTATAAACATTTATGCTCCTGGGAAGCAGACTTGACTCAGTGATTAGGGCATCTGTGTACCACATGGGAGGTCCGCGGTTCAAACCCTGGACCTACTTGGGGCCTCCTTGACCCATGTGGAGCTGTCCCATGCACAGTGCTGATGCGCACACGGATTGTTGTGCCATGCAGTGGTGTCCCCGTGTAGGGGAGCCCCAAGCATAAGGAGTGCACCCTGTAAGGAGAGCTGCTCAGTGTGAAAGAAAGTGCAGCCTACTCAGGAATGGCACTGCACACACAGAGAGCTGACACAGCAAGATGATGCAACAAAAAGAAACACAGATTCCAATGCCACTGACAACAGAAGTGGACAAAGAAGATGCAGCAAAAAGAGAGAGAACAGACAACTAGTGGGGGGGGGAGGGGAGAGAAATAAATAAATACATCATTAACAACTAAAACAAAAACAAACAAAAAACATTACACTCCTAACAAGGGTGCCTACAAATATGTAAGACAAACACTGGAGAATCTAAGGGAAGGAATTGATGCCTCTACAGTTATAGTGGGGGACTTTAATACACCACTATCACCTTTGGACAGAACATCTCAAAAGAAAATCAATAAAGAAGAAAAAACTTTGAACAATATATTAGAGGAACTGGACCTAATAGACATATACAGAACATTACACCCAAATAAAGCAGGATAAACATTCTTCTCAAGTGCACATGGAACATTCTCCAAGATAGACAACAGGATAGGGTGCTGAGAAAGTCTCAGTGAATTCAGAAAGTTTGAAATCATACAAAATAATTTCTCTGACTACAGTGGAATGAAGCTGGAAATCTGCAAAGGTCAGAGACCCGGATTTGGCAACAAGATATGAAAGTTAAATAACACACTCTTAGAAAAACAGTGGGTCAAGGAGGAACTCTCAAAAGAAATCAATAACTACCTTGAAACAAATGAAAATGATAATGCACATATCAAAACTTATGGGATGCAGCAAAAGTGGTACTCAGATGGCAATTTATAGCCATAAATTCACACGTGATAAAAGAAGAGTTAAAATTGAAAAACTAACTTCACAGTTGGAGGATTTAGTAAAAAAAACAATGACAAACTAAAGGCAAAGGAAAAGGAAAGAAATAACAAAGATCAGAGCAGAACTAAATGAAAAAATAAGAAAGCACTTGAAAAAATAAACCAAACCAAGAGCCAGTTCTTTGACAAGATCTATAAAATTAACAAACCCTTAGCTAGACTAACAAGAAAAAAAAAATATGCAAATACAGAAAATAAGAAATGAGAAAGGGGATATCACCACTGACCCCACAGAAAAAAGACTATCATAAGAGGATACTTTGAAAAACTATATTCCAACAAAAATGAAAATTCAGAGAAAATGGACAAATTCCTGGAAACACATAAGCAACCTATATTAATGAAAGAGGAAACTGACAATCTCAACAAATCAACCACAAGTAAAGATATAGAATCAGTAATTAAAAGCCTCCCAACTAATAAGAGTTCTGGGCCAGATGGCTTCAAAGGTGAATTCTACCAAACTTTCCATAAAGAACTAATGCCAATCTTGCTGAAACTCTTCCAAAAAATTGAAACAGAAGAACATTGCTTAATTTATACTATGATGCCAATATTGCCCTAATATCAAAGCTGAACAAAGATGCCACAGGAAAGGAAAATTACAGACCAATCTCTCTAATGAACATAGATGTGGAAATCCTCAACAAAATACTAATCATATTCAGCAGCACATTAAACGAATTATACACCATGACCAGGAAGAATTCATTCCTCGTATGCAAGGATGGTTCAACATAAGAAAATACACTAATGTAAACACCACATAAACAGATTGAAGGAAAAAAATCACATGATCATATCTGCAGATGCAGAAAAAGCATTTGACAAAATACAGCACTATTTCTTAATAAAAACTCTGCAAAAGATTGGAGTAGATGGAAACTTTCTGAACATGATAAAAGATATATATGGAAAACCCCCAGTTAACATCATTTACAATTTTGAAATCTGAAAATCTTTCCCTCTAAGATCAGGAACAAGACAATGATGCCCATTATTACCCCTTCTATTTAATATTGTGTTAGAAGTACTTGCCTGAGCATTGAGGCATTCAAATTGGAAAAGAAAAAGTCAAAATTCCACTATTTGAAGATGATATGACCCTATACATAGAAAACCCTGAGAAATCTATAACAAAGCTTCTAGAATTTATAAATGAGTTCAGTAATGTCACAGGTTATGAGATCAATGCGCAAAAATCAGTAGCATGTCTGTACAACACTAATGAAAAACTTGAGGAGGAAATCAATAAAAAATACCATTTACAATAGTAAATTAAAAAATCAAATACCTAGAAATAAATTTAACTAAAGATGTACAAAATTTATACACAGAAAACTACACAACACTGTTCAAGGAAATCAAAGAAGACCTAAATCAATGGAAGAATACTCCCTGTTCATGGATAAGAAGGCTAAATATTATTAAGATGCCTATCCTACCAAAACTGATCTACACATTCAATGTAATCCCAATGAAAATCAACACAACATTCTTTAATGAACTAGAAAAACTCGCTAAGAAATTTATTTGGAAAGGAAAGAGGCCCCGAATAGCCAAAGACATATTGAAAAAGATAAAACAAAATTGGAGGAATTACACTACCTGACTTCAAAACATAGTACAGTAGTGAAAACAGCATGGTACTGGCACAAGGAGAGACACACTGACCAATGGAATCAATTTGAAAATTCTGATATAGCTCCTCATAGATACAGTCATAGGATATTCACAAGACCACCAAACCCACTGAAAGAGGATTACCAACTCACACTTTATAAAAAAATCAACTCAAGATGGATCAAAGACCTGAATATAAGAGCCAAGACCATAAGACCATAAGGACCTTAGAATGCAATGTAGGGAAACACCTACAGGACCTTGTAATAGGAAATGGCTTCATGTATTTCACACCAGAAGCACGAGTAGAAGAACAAATAGATACATGAGACTTCTTCAAAATTAAAGCCTTTTGCACCTCAAAGGACTTTGTCAAGAAAATGAAAAGAGAGCCTACCCCATGGGTAAAAATATTTGGTAACCATATATCTGATAGGAGACCAATATCCTTCAAATATAAAGAATTCCTATATCTCAAAAATAAAGACAACCCACCCATTTTAAAAAGTGTCAAGACTTAAATAGAAACTTCAACAAATAAGAAATGCAAATGACTCAAAAGCACATGAAAAATGCTCAAAATCACTAGATATTAGGGAAATGCAAATCAAAACCACAATGAGATACCATCTTACTCTCACGAGACTGGCAGCTATCAAAAACACAGAAGACTACAAGTACTGGAGAGGATGTGGAGGAATGGGAACACTCACTCACGCTGGTGGAAATGCAGAAGGTTACAGCCATTCTGGAGAACAGTTTGGTGGTTTGTCAAAAAAAAACTAGCTATGGATTTGCCATATGGCCCAGCGATTCCACTGGTGGGTATTTACCCAGTAGAACTGAAAACAAGGATACAAACTGATATATGCACACCAATGTTCATAGCAGCATTATTTATTATTGCCAAAAGTTGGAATCAATGCAAATGCCTATCAATAGATGAATGGATAAATAAAATGTGCCATATACATACAATGGACTACTACTCAGCTATAAGATGGAATACAGTACAAACACATGTGATAACATGGATGAATCTTGAGAACCTTACGTTGAGTGAAGCAACCCAGGCATTGAAGCACAAATATTACATGATAAGTTGTCTCTGAGAGCTACAGACTGGTTGATAGGCTTAAAGAAAGTTTGGAAGAGAGCTAACACCTACATGGGTGAAATCTATGATAAGCTGTATGTAAGTATTTGTAGAGGGAAGGGATAAAATGGGGGCATAGGGATGCCTTGGGTGGAGCTTTGATGGCTTGACGGGGGTAGGGATGGGAGGAAGGGTCAGATGGCCCTAGAAATTGGGGGGAGGGTGGGAAAATATTTGGACATAGTAGATTGTCAGGTATGTGGTTGAAACTGTAGTGTTGAGAAAACTTTTTAGAAAATATAATAAGGAAGTTTACCTGTTTAAGATGCTTAAGCAGGGACATCTTACACAGGTCAGGCTTCCAGGTAGTGTGTGAATGCTCAGTTTGTCATAGTGGGTTATATCACTCGTTGGAGATCCATACAATTAGTGTGAAGTTATACCCACATCCTGAGGACTGATGTTCTCAAACAGGGAAATGTGTCTCTCAAGAATACTGGTGGCTCTAAATGGGTTAGGACAGTCGAGTATGTCAAGCCATCAACACTGTTGCAAGTATCTCTGAATATGGTCCTTCAAGTAATGAAGACTGATTGTCACAGTGGGTGCTCTGGGGAGGGGGAGAGGGGTATTGAATAGATGGAATCAGGGTAACTGTAGGGTAATGGAAGTGTTCCACAAGATCATGCAATGATGGATACAGGACATGTTAAATTACACCAAAATTGTATAAAAGTCTATAGGTTAAAATGTAAACTATAATGTAAAACATAAGATAACTAAAAATTTAGAAAAGTGTATAGTCTAAAATATAGATCATAATGTAAGCCAACATGGAACCTTGGTTGAAATTTATGTTTCAATATCTGTACATCAAGTGCAACAAATACAATATGAACATGTAAAAATATCATTGCTAGGGAAGGGACAAAATGTTTGATATTGTATATGTGGGAATACCCTATATTATATATGTGAATTACTGTGATCTAAACATTTTGTGAAGACAAAACAAATAATTAGAAAAAAAGAAAGGATGTAGACACTGAGGAAGAAATGAAATTGCCTTGCCACTGTACATACGGGGCAACACCTATTGCATTAATGAAAGACAAAACATCAAAAATGAAGCATTTTCATTTTTTGATACCCCAATTTATTTTTACTTTAGTTTTTCTAAATTACTATGTATTCTATATCTAACCTTTAAATCCATCACTATCTTCCACTTTATTATTTGTGGAACTCGACAATATATTAGGCTTCATTTTTTAAGAAGATTTTTTTGTGTGTGTGTTGAACAAAATTTTAATATTCTAAATTTAATCAACATCCAGCAGGTTATTTTGACTATATATTGTACATTGGAAGGAAGAATCAATTATTTTCAAAATCACATTTAGATTTCAAAGAGTAAGTATTAAAATAGTCTCAGTGTGAACAGAGAGGTTCAACTCTGGCAGGGGAGGAACACTGGGTGGGTTGTTATTGATGGGAGCCACATGGCTGGGAGGGAGTTCTCCAGGCATGTATATAGGGTACATAAAAATGTTTGGATATTTTCATAGTGGTTACAATTAAAAACTTCAAATAAGGGAATGTTGAGTTCCTAAACTAGGGAGCTCTATCACATTCCCCAATGGAACAGCATCAATCCCCAAATGCAATGACAAAGACTAATAAGGATGGTCCAACAATGAGCCCTTTATACTGATGACTATGCTTATGAGCCCGTGTGCCTAAAATATGAACTAGCCCTAGAGGTGCAGTTTGCCTAAGAGTTACCTCCTGAGATCCTCCATGTTGGTCAAAAGTGGCCACTCTCTAAGCCAAACTCAGCATGAAAATGCATTACTTTCCCCCAGCATGGGACATGACTCCCAGGGATGAGCTTCTCTGGTGCTGAGGGATTATTACCAACCACCAGATGATGATGTAACTAGAAGAAGACTTTGAATAAAAGGGTCAACTCAGACCAGCAGAATATCTCAACCTTCACGTAATAACGTAATAACAGTTGTTAAACACTGTTTTTTGACCTTGAATAAAAGGGGGAAATGGAAAGGAGAAATGAGTTTATATGGCTATGAGTTTCCAAAAAAGAGTCAGGGGGTCATCAGAAGGGTCGTGCTTATGCATGCCTCAGCAGGGTCCCAGAGACAGCCAAAGTAGATAGAAGCCCAGGTACTAGTTCTCCTGAAGCCTGCAGAGACCCACGGGTTCTATGGTCATGGCAGCTGGCTCTGGAGTTCAGCGCCATGTCAGTGGGCCCTACTTTGGAGTTTGTATTCCTGAGTATGATGGAATTTTACTCAGATGTGACCTTTCTGCACATCACTCATTCATTTTTAATTTTAGTCATTCAACAACCATTTAGTCATCAAACACATCATGGAAGTTACTAAATAATATTTTGTGAATAAAGAGATAAGTAAAATATTCTTCCACATCTTATAGAGATTATGTGCAAGCAAAAATAGTAGTGACAAGATGAAATACCCTGAGATGGCACTGACATCCTGGTGAAGTGGATCTAAATTTTATGCTCATTCTGTGGAGACAAGTGAAGGCTTCACAAGGGAGATGACTGCACTGACACTGAAAGTAGAGATTGGGGTAACTTCAAGAGGAGAAAGGTGTAGAAGCACACCAAGAAGAAACAAGAGGGAAACAATCCAATCAAGATAACCATATGGTGTGGTGAGGTTTTAAAATTAGTTCTTGCTATCTGATGAACAATGAAGGGGTAGGATGTGAAAAGGGGATAAGCAGCCTGACCAGTTTGGCAGTAGCCATAGTATAGAGAGCCTGGTGTTTTGTGCAGAACATGGATATTTATGTTTTAAATTATTGAGAGTCAGGGCAGGTTTATAGAAGGTGATGGTCGTGAAATTTACTTGCCATGATGAAAGCTTACTCTCAGTCAACATGACGATCGCTGTTGCCAAAACCCTACAGAGAGGATGAGGGATGGAAATAGCACAATTGTAGTGGGAAGTGAATCTGTGTGGGCTTGGACTACAAAGAAAAATTTTCATTTTTATCCTAAGCACAGTGTCAGGCATTTTGTATTCATTATTTCATTCAATTCAATTATCCCATGAAATTGTTTTTCACTATTCTGATTTAATGGAAGAATAATGTGAGGCAGCAATGCTATATTCTTATCCAAGATATGTAAATGTAATTGTCATGGATTGAACCTTGGAGTTCAAAGTTTCTGGAATTTTGCACTTCACTAATAACTTATTTATTAATAACATTAATATTTTAAAACTGTGTTAGATTTACAGAAAAGTTGCAAGGATAGTAGAGAGGATTTTCAAGAACTTCTCACATACTTTTCCAACATCTTAACACCTCCAAGCCAGAATAGCAAATTATATTTATTTTCAAAAATTCTTAAGCCATTCAGGCAGTGACAACGTCTCAGATTTTCTCCTCATGTTTTATGAGTTGTATACTTTTCAGGAGTGTAGGTCGGGTATTTTGTAAAGTGCCCCTCACTCTGAATTTGCCTGATATTCTTCTCATGTTTAGACAGGGTTAATGGGATTTTGGAGGAAGATACCAGGATAATGTGTTATTTTCATTGCATCATATCTAGGGTGCATCCTATCAACACGACTTATCACTCTTGATGTTGACCTTGATCAACAGTGTTTGGAGCTTCCCCAGCTTCCCCAATACTCATCAATTCTCTGCATTTCCATATATGGCTTTTGGAATGAAATTAATATGTGAAGCCCACATTCAGGAGTGTGATGTTTGTGCCACTGCCTTGAGAGAAAAATATCTCCATATATTATGGAATTCATCTTCACAATAAATATGTATCTTTTAAAAATCAATTATTTATATTAGGATTGCGTCATGACATTTATTTCTTACTTTGGGTTGTGATACAGTACTACTTTATTTTGTTTTACAGTTTATTCCAGTTTTGACCTTTGGAACCCTTTTGGCTATGTCCTGTGTCTATTTGAAATTATCCCCAACATTACCAGTTTTATTTTAACACATACTAACTTTTTGGTACTAAGAGATACTCCAGACTCTTTTTGTATATTTCTTGACCTAGTCCTGCAGGCAGCTATTTCTCCAAGAAAATTCTTCTTGCAAAAATGCTTTTAGTATCTAAAGTCTGGACACTATATGTGCCTTGCTACTGGGCCATCTCCATGGATATTACAAAAACACACGTGTGTACACAATCCTATGTATATATACATATCTGCAAATATTTCTACATGCAACCCTGTGTAACTATATTTACCTCCACAAATTCACACTGATGTGTCTGTCCCTAACTCATTAACAGAACAATCTAACATCCTCCCCTTGCTTATCTGAATCCTTCCACACCATGTTGGGAAGCATATTTCCCATATTCCATTCATTTACTTCATTGCTTAATTCCAGTGTACATGTATAAAGGTAAAATTTGTTTACCCATACCCTGATGGGACACAATATCAAATAGAGTAGCATACCTGTGTACAGTGCCCATTGATTTCATATTACAGATACTGTTCATATCCAATATTACTAATCCAGCATCTTTTCCTCCCATACCCCTCAGATAGGGCATTTGATGCATTTACAATACAGTTAGATTATTTTTGAACTTGGATGTTGTCAAGTTCAATGGGTTTTGAAAAATACATAATGTCATATGCCTGCAATCCCAGTATAACAGAGAATAATTTCACTGTTCTGAAAATTTCTGAGCTTCACCTACTCAATGTACCTCCCTCTGCCTAAGGCCTGGGCAAACAGTGATCATTCTAATATCTCTGCTGTTTTGTCTTATCCTATTTAGACTGGTTTCTTTTTTAAAAAATATTTTTTAAAAATTATTTTATAGGTACTTAGATTACATAAATGTTACATAAAATGTGTAGGAATTTATATATGCCCTGTTCCTCATAGTTCCCACATTCTCCCACATAAACAACATCTTTCGTTAGGGACATACATTCATTGCAATTGATAAACACATTTCAGGATATTGCTACTGAGCATTGATTATAGTTTACATTGTAGTTGACACTCTCTCCCACATAATTTTGTAGGTTATGGGAAGACATATAATGGCCTTTATCTGTCATTGCAAAGCCATTCAGAACAACTCCAAGTCCCCAAAACGCCCCCATGTTACAACTGTTTTTCCCTCTCCTTGCCCTCAGATCCTCCAGCGATCACTGCCTACACACCAATGTTATAATTTCTTCCATTGCTAGAATTACAATAAGTAACAAGAAGTATAGACAATAAGGCTATAGAAGAATACCAGTAAGTCCACTCTAGTCCATAGTTCTTTCCCATTCTTAAGGATTCTGGGATGGTGATGCCCAATCCACCTCTCATTGAGAGCGGAGTTTGATCCCATATATGGATGGGATGCTCTTGCTGGCAGTTATAGGCTTTCTTATTTCCTTGGTATAGTGGTTGCCCATCCTCACCTCTTTGTTAATTGCCCTGGGTGGGTCCAATGAACTGGAGAGTAGGTGTTGCAACTCCACTGAGGCTCAGGGCACAGCTGGCACATGGGCAGTCCAAAGACTTAAGTTTCTTGGGTGTACATCTACTAACACCATCACCAAGTATAAGTTCAAATAGAAGGGACAGATGAGCTATGTGTAGGGAAGTCATAACTGAGTCCCAACTCTGTCACAATGGGGAGCACAAACCCCAAGGTAGGCCCACTGGGAAGGCACCAAATTCCTGACCTATCTACCATGACCATAGGACCTAGGTGTCTCCAGAGCTCTCAGGAGACTCACTATTTGGGGTAGTATCTATTTTGGCAGTCTATGAGATCCTGCTGAGATGTGCATAAGTGCTACCTCTGAAATGACCTCCCAATTCACTTTGAAGTCTCTCAGCCTTATGAACTCGTTTGTCATTGCATTTCCCCCCTTTTCTTTTACATCTTTTTCCAGTTACCCTGCTATGTGATTGGTGAAGGCTCATCCCTAGGAGTCACGTCCTACTCTGGGGGGAAGACAACGCATTTGTATGCTGAATTTGTCTTAGAAAGAGGCTACATTTGAGCAACAAGTAGGATCTCAGAAGGTAACTTTTAGGCACCCTAAACACAAGGCTAAGTTTCAATTTCAAGAGCAAAGGATCATAAGCACAGTCATCAATATCAAGGGTCCATCAATGGGCCATTTTTCTTCACTAGTCATTGCCCCTGTACTTGGGGGATTGCTGCTGTTCCATTAGAGAATGTAGCAGAGCTCTCCAGGATTAGAATTCAATATTCTCTCAGTTATTGTGTGTCTCTCCATCCACTGTGGCAATGCCACATGAATATTTGAAAACATTTATATACCTTATGTGTATTTCCAGGTGAAATTCCTCCCATGTATCCCTCATTACTGACACTCCACACTAATGATTCTCCCCTTCACCAAATGTAACTCTTCTGTGATCCAAAGCTTCTTCAAAAATGAAGCCAATAAAATAGCCAAATACAATTATTAGGAAAATCAAATAATAATGATAGGTTAAATATTAAAAATAAAATACAGAAAAAATTTAAAATAAAATTTAAAATTTGGGATATTACAAAATAATGAAAACTATTATTTTTTTTAAACTTTTTTCTTTCATCAGTTTAATATATATTGTACTGTGTGTATACTGACATTTCCTTCCATTTACTCCATTTTGTTTATTCCATTAAACAAAACTATAAAATTTTGTTTTCAAAGAAGTTTTAGTTCACAGAAAAGTCACAAACAGCATATAGGGGACTCCCATATACCCAACATCCTCCCCCATTTTCCCCTTCCCATGTTAATACCGTTTTATATGTGGATGGTACATTTGTTTCAACTGTTATACAAGCAGTAAATCATAGCTACTAACCACGGTCAATGGTTTATATTGTGGTTTACATTTTACAGCACATACATTTATAAATTTTGATGACATTTAACATGACCAGTGTCCATCATTGTAAGATCATGTAGAACACTTCCATTGCCCAATATATACCCCTCTTTCATGTACTCTATGTGCTCCCTCTGTCTCCCCTTGGGGCCAATATTGATCATCTGGCTTCACTACTTGGATAAGATTCATAGTTACTTGCAACACTGAAGTCTTGACATTCTGGTTTGTCCTCCCCTCCTAGGAATCACCTATGCCCTCAAATGACTCCTGTCCCATTGTTTGAGAAGATATAGGTTCTCCCCAGGATGGGAGTTCAACAGCTTCCCACTCATTATGTGGGTTTCCACACACCGACCCAAAACAATATGACAGAATGATCTCTCACACTCTCCCTGGAAGCCTGCCCCAGGTGCACCCTGTCCTGAATGCTCCCCATCCAACACCATAAGGCAGTAACCCTCCCTTGTCATATTGCCATAGGAGTGTTCTCAACTTTTTACGTTCAGCCACATACCTGACAATTCCCAGTGTTCACATGGTCCATTGCACAACCCTCCCCCAATTCCATGAGCCGTCCAACCTACCCTCACTACCCCACCCCTGTCAAACCAGCAATGCCTAACCCAATAGTATCACCAATGTTTTGTCATAGTCCTTCACTACCCAATGACACAATTTCACCTTATCATAGATTTGGTCCATATGGGCATTGGCTCACAAACTTCTCCATTTGTATTTCCTCTAAATATCTCTTACAGACAATATCTCTCTGAGTCTGCTTGATTTGCTTAATTTATATCAAAAGTCATGTAATAATTGTCCTTCAATGTCTGACTTGCTTCACTGAACATAAGGACCTCAAGGTTCATCCATGCTATTCCATGAACTAGTTCCGTATTCTTTCTTTTTACTTATTAAATTGTATGTTTCTTAAAGATACATAGATCACAAAATAAAGTTGTATTAAAAAAAGTAAAAGGTTCTTCCATTTCCCACACACCACCCTCCCACTCCTCCCACATCAAAAACATTGTTTATCATTGTGGCATATTATTTTCATTTGGTGACTACATTTTGGAGCGCTGCCAGACCGCATGGATTATAGTTTACATTGTAGTTTACACTCTCCCCAGTACATTCAGTGGGTTATGGCAGGATATATAATGTCCAGCATCTGTCCCTGCAATATCATTTAGGACAACCTCAAGTAGCAAAAATGTCCCACATCTCAACTCTTCCTTCTCCCTTCCCTCAGCAACTACCATAGCCACTTTCCCCAGATCAATGTTACAGCTGCTTCCCTTACTATTCAAAATGATTCTACAGTAGAATACCATTAAGCTCACACTATTCCATAATTTATTCCTCCATCCTGTAGACCCTGGGTTGGTGATGTCCATTCCACCTCTATACTGAGAGGGGACTTATTCCAACATGGTTGGTGGATTTGATTCTCTTACTTAAAGTTGTAGGCAATCTCAGTTCCCTGGTGTGGTGGTTAGCCATTTTCACTTTCCTGTTAGCTGGCCGGTGTTCAACAAACCAGAGATTAGGAGGTTCAACAAACCAGAGAATAGGAGGTTCAAATCTGCTGAGGCTTAGAGCCCAGCTGCCACATGGCCAGTCCATAGCTTCAAGTCTTCTTAGGATACACCAACCCCAGTGAAAAACTACAAATTCAGTGAAAGTGACAAAAGAGGCATGTGTAGAAAGGTCACATCTGAGTCCAACTCGATCACACTCAGGAGCACAATTTCCATAGTAAGGCCCACTCCAGAGGCATCTGCCATGACCGTAGAATCTGTGTGTCTCCATACCTCTCAGGAGCACCAATAGCTGGAGGTGTATCTACTTTGTCTTTCTCTTTTCCCCATTTTTAAAAGGGTTGTTTGTCTTTTGTTTTTAGATATGTTTTCTTTATATATGCTGTATGTTAGGCTCCTATCAGATATATAATTACCAAATATTTTCTTCCATCACATCTTTGAGGTGTAAAAGTTTTAATTTTGAGGAGTTCCCATTTATCTATTTTTTCTTTCACTGCTTGGGATTTGGATGTGAAGTTCAAGCCAAACTCAGAATGTAAATGCATTACCTTCCCCCCATCATGGGACACAACTCCCAGGGATGCCCCTCCCTGGTGCTGAGGAATTACTACCAAGCACCAGCTGGTGATGTAACTAGAAAAAGACTTTGAATAAAAGGGTCAACTCAGAAGAGCAGAATACCTCAGCCTATATGTAATATTAGGCGTTAAAAACTGCTTTATGATTTTGAATAAAAGGGGGAAATGAAAAGAATAAATGAGTTTATATGGCTATGAGTCTCTAAACAAGAGTCAGGAGGTCATCAGAGAGGTTGTGCTTACACACACCTCAGCAAGGTCCCAGAGACAGCCAAAGTAGATACAACCTCAGGTACTGGTTCTCCTGAGGGTTATAGAGACCCACAGGTTCTATGGTCATGGCAGATGGCTCTGGAGTTCAGTGCCATGTCAGTGGGCACTACTTTGGAGTTTGTGTTCCTGAGTGTGATGGAGTTAGATTCACATATGACCTTTCTACATATGCCTCTTCTGTCACTTTTACTGGACCTGTGGTTAGCACTGGAGTTGGTGTATATTCAGGAGACCTGAATCTCTGGACTGTCCATGTGATAGTCAGGCCCTAAGCCTCAACAGACTTGCAACTTATACTGTCTGGTTTATTGGACTTACCCTGGCCACCTAACAGAGAGGTGAAGAAGGTCAACCACCACACCACAGAGCCAAGAGTGCCTACACCTGCAAGCAGGAAAATTGCATCTTTAATCCATGTGGAACCTAAGCTCCTGCAATATAGAGGTGGAGTGGACATAAACATCCCAGGGTCCACAGGCTGGAGGATTAGAGTATGGATTAGAGTAAACTTACTGATATTCTACTGCGACGGTTTGCTCAGTCGGTAGAGGTGGGGTCTGGCTGCAGACGAGGGGTCAGTCCAGCTCTGGACGAGGGTTCGGTCCCACTTGGGACGAGGGGTCAGTCCCACTTGGGACGAGGTGTCGGTCCGGCAGCAGACGAGGGATCGGTCTGGTGGAGTTGCCTTGCCCCACGTTGGGCGCCAGCTGTGACGGCTTGCTCGGTCGGTAGAGGTGGGGTCTGGCTGTGGACGAGGGGTCGGTCCAGCTTAGGATGAGGGGTCGGTGCCGCTTGGGACGAGAGGTTGGTCCGGCAGCAGACGAGGGATCGGTCTCACAGGGGTTGCGCGGTTCGGCTGACGGGGTCGCCCGGCGAAGCCGGCAACGAAGGGGTTGCCCGGAGAAGCAGGCGATGAACTGGAGACAAGGGAGGCCAGGCCCTTGTCGGGGGCTCTCAGGACTGGAGGGCGCACGGCAGAAGAACCACCGCGGAGACAAGGTAAACACACAAGTCCACTTTATTGAGGGAGAGGCAACAGTTTTATTGGGCTGGAGAAGGCTGATTGGTCGAAGCCACGCCCTGTTCTGATTGGTTGCTAGAGAAAGGTCAGTGGGCGGTACTGGATGGGGGAGGGGTGGTGATTAGGGATTGGCTGTCGCTATTGCTGGGGGAAGGGGCAGGGTTTAGGGATTGGTGGCTGCTGTTGCTGGGGTGGAGGGCAGACTTGAGTTTCCCGCCCACGCCTGGCTGTTGCTGCTGTCGGGGGAAGGGAAGAGGGCAGACTGGATTTTTCCGCCCACACCTGGCTGTTGCTGCTGTCGGGGGAGGGGAAAAGGGCAGACTGGAATTTTCTGCCCTGCGCCTGCACAGGGAGAAAGAAGAAGAAGGGTGCCGCCCCACAGGCATCGTGTGGTGCCATCCGGGAGGAGGGGTGGCCGTGGAAGCATGGCTGCCGAGAAGGGGAGACCCGAGGGCACTCTGTGCCCATGCCGAGCTCCCTTCAGGGGTGGCGGTGAGTCCGACTCAGCCACCCTTATGGGGGCATCAGCTTGGTCTGCCACGGCCGCTCCCCTGCCAGGCCAGCAAACCACACTACAGCCTGAGGGGTGACCGCATTCTGCTATGGAACTATTGTGATTATTAATGGAAGAATTTGTAGCATTGATGTGGAGAAAGTGGCCACAGTACCTGCTGAGGTTAGGGAGAGGGAAGAAGAGATATGATGTGGGGGCATTTTCAGGACTTGGAGTTGTCCTCGGTGGTACTGCAAGGAAAGACACTGTACAATGTATGTCCTGCCATGGCTCACTAGGTGGAGTGGGAGAGAGTGTAAACTACAATGTAAACCACTATCCATGTGGTGAAGCAGTGCTCCAAATTATATTCACCAAATGCAATGAATATCCCACAATGATGAAAGAAGTTGTTGATGTGGGAGGAGTGGGGTGAGGGGGGTGGGGGGTATATGGAGGCCTCATATTTTTTTAATGTAACATTAAAAACAATAAAGACATGAAAAAATATTCCCTATTACAAGGTCCTGTAAATGTTCCACTAGATTATCTTTCAAGGTCTTTATGCTGTTTGCTCTTACATTTAGATCTTTGATCAATCCTGAGTTGATTTTTGTATATAGTGTGAGATGGTGTTTCTTTCAAATTCTTTTGGATATGGATTCCAGTTTTCCAAGCACAATTTGTTGGAGATGCCATTCTCTCCAGTTGAATGTGTTTGGTGGCCTTTTTGAATATCTGATTCTATATCAGAACTCTCAATTTGGCTCAATTTGTTGGTATGTTTATCCTTGTGTCAATACCATGAATTTTTGACCACTGTAGCTTTATAGAATGTTTTAAAGTAAAAAAGTGTGATTCCTCCAATTTCATTTTCCTTTTTCAATATATCTTTTGCTATTTGGGGACACTTGCCCTTCCATTTAAATTTCATATTTAGTTTTTCCAATTCAATAAAAATGATGTGTTGATTTCTATTGAGATTGTTTTAAATGTGTAGATCATTTTCAGTAGGATGGACATCTTAATGAAGTTTAGTCCTCCCATCCATGAAAATGGAATATTCTTCATTTTTAAAAAAGTCTTCTTTGATTTACTTTAACAGGGCTTTGTAGTTTTCTGTGTAGAAATCCTTTACATTTTCGATAAGTTTATTCCTAGGTATTGGATTCTTTTATTTGCTCTTGTACATTGGATTTTTGTCATGATTTCCTTCACAGATTGCTCATTACTAGTGTACAGAAATGCTACTGACTTTAGTGCATTAATATTATAACCTGTGACATTACTGAAATAATGTATAAGTTCTACAAGTTTTGGTGTAGATTTCTCAGGGCTTTTCATACATTGGATCATGATATCTGCAAATAGTGAAATTTTGACTTCTTCCTTTCAATTTGGATGCATTTTATATCTTTTTCTTGCCTAAGTGCTTGAGTAAGTACTTCTAACACAATGTTAAATAGAAGCAGGGGCAGTGGAGATCGTTGTCTTGTTCTTGATCTTAGTGGGAAAGGTTTTAGGATTTCACCATTGTACATGTTGTTAGCTGTGGCTTTTTCATATATACTCCAGTTCAAAAATTTTCCTCCTATTACTATCTCTTTTGCAGGATTTTCATCAGGAAAAGGGTGATGTATTTTGGTGAATGCTTTTCTGCATCTGTAGATATGATCATGTGATTTTTTATTTCAATCTGTTTATATGGTGTATTACATTGATTGATTTTCTTTTGTTGGATAATCCTTATATACCTGGGATGAAACTCACTTGGTTATGGTATATAATTCATTTGATGTGCTTTTGAATATGATTAGCAAGTATTTTTTTGAGGATATTAGCATCTGGACATTGCAGAAATTAGTCTGTAATTTTCCTTTCTTGTGGTGTCTTTGTTTGGCTTTTTTTTAGGGTAATGTTGGCATCATAGAATGAGCTAGGCAATGGTCCTTCTACTTTTGTTTTTTTTTTTTTTGGAAGAGTTTAAGCAGGATTGGTGTTAGTTCTCTGTGGAATGTTTGGTAGAATTCACCTGTGAAGCTGTCTGATCCTGCACTCTTCTTATTTGGGAGGTTCTGATTCCATATTTACTTTGTGATTGGTCTGTTGAGTTCATCAAATTCTTTTGTCAATGTAAGCTGCTTGTGTGTTTCTAAGAATTAGATCATTTCCTTTAAATTATCCTTCTTGTTGGCATATAATTTCTCAAAGTATCCTTTTCTGGTACTCTATTTCTGTGTGGTTAATGGTGATATCTCCTTCTTCATTTATTATTTTGGTATTTACATCTTATCTCCTTTTTTCTTTGTTGATAGATCTAAGAGTTTTTCAATCTTAATGATCTTCTCAAAGAGCCATGTTTTAGTTTTCTTAATATTTCTAGTGATTTCTTATTTTCTATTTCATTTATTTCTACTCTAATCTTTATTTAGTTCTTTCTACTTCATTTGGGGTTAGTTTGTTTTTCTTTTTCTAATTCCTACAGGTGTGTAGTTAGGTCTTTGATTTTTGCTCTTCTTTTTTTTTTTTTCATTTATATATTTATGTCTATAAATTTCCCTCTCAGTACAGCTTTGGCTGAATCCAATAAGTTTTGATATGTATTGTTGTCCTTTTCATTCATTTCAAGGTATTTCCTGATTTCTTTTGTAATTTCCTCCTTGACCTAGTGTTTGTTGTAGAGTGTGTTGTTTAATTTCCATGTATTTGTGTCTGACATAGTTTTCTGGCCCCTGCTAATTTCAAGCTTCATACCATTATAATCAGAGAAATTACTTTGTATAATTTCAATCTTTTTTAATTCTTTGAGTGTTATTCTGTGGCTTAGTATGTGGTGTATATTGGATAATGGTCCATGTGCACGTGAGAAGAAAGTATATCCCACTGTATTTGGGTGTACTGTTCTGTATATGTCAATTAGGTCCAGATCCTCTAATGTATTATTCAGAGTCTTTGTTTCTTTATTGATTCTTTGTTGAGATGTTCTGTCTAGTCATAATAATTTTGTATTAAATTACCCCACTATACTTGTATAAGCATCTATTTCTCCACTTAATTTTCCCAGTGTTTGCCTCATGTATTTTGAGCCTCATGCTTAGGTGCATAAATCTTTATTTTTGTTCTTTCTTCCTGAAAGTTTACCCCTTTTACTAATATATGGAACCCATCTTTGGCTCTTAAAATCATTTTGTGAGAAGAGAACCTCTGCTCTTGTGTCCTGGACAGTTCTCTCATGTATGTCTGATGGGAAGAAAAGAGGCAGAAGAAGCTACAGGAAAAAGAAAGCAGCTCTGTGGTGGAAAGTCAGAGGCAAAACTACCACCACTAGGGGCCACTGTTGGATAAGAATTGTTCCTCCCTCATCCTTGCTGGAGGGCAGGGGGCTGAATTCAAAGGCAGGGGGAGAGGGATGGGGCAAGATGGTGGTTGAGTGAGTGCACCTGAGTGTCTCTCCTGCATAGAAGCAACTGGGCAGCATTGGAAATTCTTCGGGACCAGGCTGTTTCAAGATTTTGCAGGGCAGGAGGTGTCTGGACATTGATTTGGTGGGAACGCAATAGAGAAAATTCATGTATAAGATAAAATTGAGGCTCTTTTACATGGTGGTGGGGGCTGCATGTGGGACTCTCCCACCTCGGGTGGGCGGAGCTGCAGGAGGCCTTTGCAGACCGATTTGGGGAGACAGACGGAAGTTTTGTGTGAGGTGGGGAAATTTTTTATTTCTGACATGAATAATAGTGCTTCTGGCTAGAGCCCCACCCCCAAGGCTGTCTGCCAATCTGCAGCAGCCTTAAATCACTCACCAAAAAGAGACATCACCAGGAGGTTGGTTCAGGGGCCTGCAGGGTGGGAGATGTCTGGAAGCTGATTAGGGGAATATTTTGCAAGGCATGGGAATTTCAGGTTCAGACACTGATATCTGCACTTCCGGCTGGAACCACGCTGGCTGGGCCTGGCTGCTGATCTTCAGCGTCATTAAATTGGCTGCAGTGTAGAGGGACTCACAGGTGGCTGTTTCAGGTGATTGCAGGACGGGAGCTGTCCTGAAGTCGAATTAGTGATACAGCCACAGAGGAGACACTAGTGAGAGGGTGAAATGTGGGTTTCTGAAGCATAGGTCAGAGTTTGTGGATGTGATCTCCCCCATAGGTCTGGCACTGAGCTGTGGGGATCCCTGAAGGCTGTGTTGCACTGCGGTGCTCCCAGACTCCCTGTTAACCAGATTTGAGGTTGCCAGGTCTGTGTCCCCTAAACCCTGGTGACCTACACCCCAAGAATCACACCTCTTGAGTCTGCAATATCACAGACTTTCCTTCCTTGAATCCACCACGCCCTGTGGTACATCTGATGTCATTGAATGTCCTAGCCCTCAACATTTGTGTTTTTTCTTTTTTGTTTTTTTGTTTTGTTTTTTTAATTTTTTTTTTATTTTTTATTGTAGTGATTGCTAACATTGCATTATCTCCTAATCTTTTCTCCCATTGTATCCCCCAAGGTCTTTTTTTTCTTCTTTCTCTCTTGTCACCCATTTTCTTCTTATTTTATCTTACTTATACAATAGGTGCTGGAGGGAACACCTCACATTTGTTGGGTTTCCTCATCCTCCACTGCCTCATGTCTGTATTAATTGATTTTGGCTATCTACACTATCTCCTTTCCCCCACATATTGACATCCTCCATCATCTATTGTCTCTCCTATATTCCACCTCCCTTTCTTTGATCCCCAAAATTGTCTGTTAATTTCTAATACCTTTGTTTTGTTTTCTGTCTTTTATCCACTCTTGAAACTATTGCCTTTCTTTTCTCTTTCCCTCTCTCACGAAAACACTAGCTTTTTAATTCATACCATATTCCACCCATATTCAGTCAACTACCTCATTATAGGTACTCTACCTACTGCTATAACTCTACACAACATACATGAACTTAATATCCATTCTCCCAGAACTCATATTGTTGCTCTGTTAACATTTCTTACCAATACTACTTTATGCATTTTCCTTTCTTACACAATTGCCTTTCCCTGGCCCTAATATTTTCCTCCAAAGTGAACTCATCCAGCAACAAGAAATTAGAATGAGAAGAACAAAGTGACAAAGAGAAGATATAACACTTACACAAAAACAACAGCTAATTAATCCCCAAGACTAGACAAAGAAGTTAAGAAACTGATTAACCCATCAAGATAAAATGATGACCAGACAGCAACAAAAAACTACAAAACAAACCAGTAATCAGGAAAACATGGCTGAATCCAATGAATGAACTAAAAATCAGGAAGGGGAGCAGAACTTCGCACAAGTAATTAAAGATCTCAGAACATATATCACAGACAAATTTAATGAAGTAAAGGAAGAGGTTAACAATATGAAGTCAACATTTGGAGGGGAAATTGCAGACATATGCAAAAAGATAACAGATATGATGGGAATGAACACCACGGTTCAAGAAATCAAAAATACACCTGCAGCAAATAGCAGCAGATTAGAAGAGGCAGAGCAGAGAATTAGTGATGTGGAAGACAGTACACCGGAAATCAAAGAGATAGAAAAATTGATTGATAAAAAGATAGAAAATATCCAGCTAGGACTTAGAGACATGAATGACAATGCAAAATGCACAAACATACGTATTATAGGCATCCCAGAAGGAGAAGAGAAGAGAAAGGAGTCAGAAGGAGTGTTGCAGGAAATAATGGCCGAAAACTTCCCAAATCTACTGAAAGAGACAGATGTACATATCCAAGAAGCACAGTGAACCCCAAACATCAAAAACCCCAACAGGCCTACCCCAAGACACATACTTGTCAAATTATCCAATGCTCCAGACAAAGAGAAAATTCTAAAAGCAGCAAGAGAAAAGAAAACCGTCACATACAAGGGAAGCTCCAAAAAATTAAGTGCTGATTTCTCATCTGAAACCATGGAGGCAAGTCAGTGGTATGATATAGTCAAAGTACTAAAGGAAAAAAAATTCTGACCAAGAATACTCTATCCAGATAAACCAGCATTCAAAAATAATGGAGAGTTCAAAATAATCACAGATAAACAGAAATTGAAAGAGTATGACAACAAGAAACTTCCCCCTCAAGAAATTCTAAAGGGAGTTCTGCAGGAAGAAAGGACAAAACAGGACAGGCAGAGTTGGAGGAGAGTGTAAGAGCAACAAAAAAGACAAAAAGAGAAGAAGAAAAAAAACAAAATATGACAAACAGAAGTCCAATCAAAATATGGCTAACATAAATAATACCTTGAAAGTAATAACAGTGAATGTCAATGGATTAAAATCACCTAAGAGAAGATTCAGACTGGGACATTGGATAAGGAAATATGACCCATTTATATGTTATCTACAAGAGACACATCTTAGAGCCAGAGATTCATGGAGGCTGAACATGAATGGTTGGAAAACAATCTTATAAGCAAACAATAACCAAAAAAAAAAAAAGGGCAGGAGTAGCTATATTAATAGCAGACAAAGTAGACTTTAAATGCAAAACAATTGTGAGAGACAAAGAAGGATACTACATATTAGTGAAAGGGACAATCTGTCAAGAAGAATGAACAATCATAAATATTTATGCTCCTAAAAAGGGCTCCTCTAAATACGTGAGGCAAACACCAGAAAAACTAAGTGAAAGAATAGACACATCTACAATTATAGTGGGGGATTTTAATACACCACTATCAACTCTGGACAGAACATCTCAAAACAGAATCACTAAAGAAATGAAATATTTGAGCAATTTATTAGAGGAGCTTGTCCAATAGACATATACAGATCATTACACCCAAACACAGCAGGATATACATTCTTCTCAAGTGGACATGGATCATTCTACAAGATAGACCTATGCAAGGCCACAAAGAAAGGCTTAATGAATTCAGAAATAATGAAATAATACAAAATAAAATCTTTGACCACAGTGGAGTGAAGCTAGAAATCTGCAAGGGCCAGAGGCCCAGATTTCACACCAAAATAATGAAATTAAACAGAACACTCTTAGAAAAACAGTGGGTCAAAGAGAAATCTCAAAAGAAATCACTGACTACCTTGAAACAAATGATAATGATAACACAACATACCAAAATTTATGGGATCAGCAAAAGCAGTATTGACAGTGAAATTTATAGCCATAAATTCATACATCAAAAAAGAAGAAAGAGCAAAAATTGAAGAACTAACTGCACATTTGAAGGAATTAGAAAAAAAATGACAAAGTAATCCCACAGGAAGAAGAAGGAAGGAAATAACAAAGATAAGAGCAGAACTAAATGAAATAGAAAATAAGAAAGCACTTGAAAAGATAAACAAGACCAAGAGCTGTTTTTTTGAGAAGATGAATAAAATTGACAAACCTTTAGCGAGACTAACAAAGAAAAAAGAGAGAAGATGCAAATACACAAAATAAGAAACGAGAAAGAAGATATCACCAATGACCACATAGAAATAAAGACTGTCATAAAAGGATACTTTGAAAAGCTATATTCCAACAAAAATGACAATACAGAGGAAATGGACAAATTCCTAGAAACACAGAAGCAGCCTATATTGATGAAAGAAGAAATTGATGATCTCAACAAACCAATCACAAGTAAAGAGATAGAATCAGTCATTAAAAACCTCGCAGCTAAGAAGAGCCCAGGGCCAAATGTCTTCACAGGTGAATTCTACGAAACATTCCGTAAAAAATTAACACCAATCCTGGGGAAGCTCTTCCAAAAAATCGAAACAGAAGGAACATTACCTAACTCCTTCTTTCTTGCCAACATTATCCTAGTACTAAAGCCAAACAAAGACACCGCAAGAAAGGAAAATTACTGACCAATTTCTCTAATGAACTTAGACGCAAAAATACTTAACAAAATACTTGCTAATCATATTCAACAACACATTAAACGAATTATACACCACGACCAAGTGGGATTCATTCCAGGTATGCAAGGATGGTTCAACATAAGAAAATCAATCAATGTAATACACCATATAAACAGACTGAAGGAAAAAAATCACATGATTTTATCTATAGATACAGAAAAAGTGTTTGACAAAATACAGCACCCTTTCTTGATAAAAACACTCCAAAATATTGGAACACAAGGAAATTTTTTGAACATGATAAAGAGTATATATGAAAAAACCTACAGTTAACATTGTTTACAATGGAGAAATCCTAAAATCCTTCCCTCTAAAGTCAGGAACAAGACAGGGATGCCCCCTGTCTCCCCTTCTATTAAACATTGTCTTAGAAGTACTTGATCGAGCACTGAGGCAAGAACTAGATATAAAAGGAATTCAAATTAGAAAGGAAGAAGTCAAAATTTCATTATTTGCAGATGACATGATCCTATACATAGAAAACCCTGAGAGGTCTACAACAAAGCTTCTGGAACTCATAAATGAGTTTAGTAAAGTCGCAGGTTACAAGACCAATGCGCAAAAATCAGTAGCATTTCTGTACACCAATAATGAGCAAGATCAGGAGGAAATCAAGAAACAAATACCATTCACAATAGTAAAGAAAAAAATCAAATACTTAGGAATAAATTTAACTAAAGTGGTAAAAAACTTATACACCGAGAAATATACAAGACTGTTCAAGGAAATCAAAGAAGACCTAAATAAATGGAAGAATATTCCCTGCTCATGGATAGGAAGACTAAATATTATTAAGATGTCTATCCTACCAAAGCTGATCTACACATTCAATGCAATCCCAATAAAAATCAACACAGCCTTCTTTAAGGAACTGGAAAAATTAGCTATGAAATTTATTTGTAAAGGAAAGAGGCCCCGAATAGCCAAAGACGTATTGAAAAAGAAAATTTAAAATTGGAGTAATCACACTACCTGACTTCAAAACATACTACAAAGCTACAGAAGTGAAAACAGCATGGCATGGGCATAAGGAGAGACACACAGACCAATGGAATTGAATTGAAAGTTCTGATATAGAACCTCATATATATAGCCATATAATATTCGATAAAGACACCAAACCCTCTCAACTGGGAGAGAATGGCCTATTCAACAAATGGTGCCTGGAGAACTGGATATCCATATGTAGAAGAATGAAAGCGGATTACCATCTCACACCTTATACAAAGATCAACTCAAGAGGGATCAAAGACCTAAATATAAGAGCCAAAAACATAAAGACCTTGGAAAGCAGTGTAGGGAAACATCTACAAGACCTTGTAATAGTAAATGGGTTCATGAACATCACACCAAAAGCACGAGGAGCAAAACAACAAATAGTTAAATGGGACTTCTTCAAAATTAAAGCCCTCTACACCTCAAAGTAGTTTGTCAAGGAAGTAAAAAGGGAACCTACACAATGGGAGAAAATATTTTTCAACCATATATCTGATAAGAGACGAGTAACTTGCATTTATAAAGAACTCCTATATCTTGAAAATAAAAAGATAAACAACTCATTTAAAAAATGGGGGAAAGGTTTAAACAGACACTTCTCCAAAGAAGAAATACAAATGGCTAAAAAGGACATGAAAAAATGCTCCAAATCCTTAGCTATCTGGAAAATGCAAATCAAAACTACAATGAGGTACCATCTTACTCCCTTAAGATTGGCAGCTATGAAAAAAACAGAAGAATACAAATGCTGGAGAGGATGTGAAGAAATGGGAATCCTCATCCACTGCTGGTGTGAATGCAGAAGTATCCAACCATTCTGGAGGACAGTTTGGTGGTTTCTCAAAAAATTAACCATAGGTTTGCCATTTGACCCAGCAATACCACTGCAGGTATATACCCAGAAGAACTGAAAACAAGGACACAAACAGATATATGCGCACGAATTGTTCATAGCAGCATTGTTCACTATTGCCAAAAGTTGGAATCAACCCAAATGCCCATTAACAGATGAGTGGATCAATAAAATATGGTATATATATACAGTGGAATACTACTCAGCTTTAAGAACAAATACACTACAAAGACACGTGATAAAATGGATGAATCTTGAGAGCCTTATATTGAGTGAAGCAACTCAGGCATTGAAGGACAAATACTACATAACCTCAATGATATGAAATAAGCAAGCTGTCTCAGAGAGCTAGAGACTGGAAGATAGGCTTACAGGAAATCGGGGGGTAGAGGAAGGATGTAAGCTGACGTCTGCAGGGGTGGAATCTATGATGATCTGGCGGTAAGTATGCGCACAAAGAAGAGATAAAATGGGGGCAAGGGGTTGCCTTTGGGTGGGGCTTTGGGGGTTTGAGGGGGCCTGGGGATGGGAAGAGGGGTAATATTGCCTAAAAAATTGGGGGAGGGAGGGGCAACATATGAACAAATGAGAGTGTCAGGTGTTGGTTGAGAGTAAAATGCAGAGAAAACCGTATCAAAATATAATTAGGAGGGTTACCTGTTTAGGATGCTTGGAGGGAATGGTCTGATGTGGGACAGACTCCTGGGGAATGTCTGAATGCTCGTTTTGCCAGGGTGGGTTGTACCATTGGGTAGAGACCCAACTAGTGAGAGTGGGGGTGGACCCACACCCTGGGGAGGACTAATGCCATCAAATAGAGGGAACTGTATCAATCAAGAGAAAGGATGACTCCCAGGGCATTAGGGCAGTTGAGCAAGTCAGGCCCTGAGCACTGTTGCAAGTATGTCTGGGCGTGGCTCCTTGGGAAATGGAGATTGGCTGTCGCTGTGGGCCCCAAGGGGAGGGGAAAATGGATGTTGAATGGATGGAACCATGTAAATGTGGGGGCAAGAGAGGAGTTTCGTGAGAGTACACAAGGATGAATATAAAACATGTAATATTACACCAAAAACATATAGGGGACGACAGCCTAATAATGTAAACCATAATGTAAAACAAAGGATAACTAAAAAATTTAGAAAACTGTATATCCTAATGTATGGACCACAATGTAAGCACAAATGTCACCTTGTTTGAAAGCTATTGTCTCAGATTCTGTACATCAGTTTAAGTAAATATGATATGAATAAGTTGAAAGATTATCGCTGTGGAAGGGAAAAGGTTTTATGGTGGATGTGTGGGAGTACTATACATTGTATATATGAATTACTGTGATCTGGGACTCCTCTGAAGAGAAGCTGTATAATTAGGAAAAAAGAAAAGAAAAAGATAAGATGTAGTATTTTTCCAAATCAATATGCATTCTACAGCTAACCTTTAAACTCATCGCTATATTCCATTTTACTAGTAAGGGAACCTGACATTATATTGGGCTTTACTTTTCAGTAAGTTTTGGATCACAGAGTGGTTCAACAATGGCAGTGGAGGAATACTGGTATGGGATGTTATGGACAGGCGATATATGATTGACAGGGAGTTATACGGGGCATGCGTCCAGAGGGTATGGAAATGTTTGGATATACTCATAGTGGAAAAAAATAAATACAACAGCTGGGGGGGTACTGGGTTACTGGCCAGTGGGGGCTCTGCCATTGTCCAGAGGGGAGCAGCGGTAGTACCCCATGTGCAACGGTAAGGATCAGGAAGGAATGAGGGTCCAACAGTGAGCCCCTGATACTAATGACTATACTTGTGAGCCTATATGCCTGAAATAAGAACAAGGCCTAGAGCAGCACTGTGCCTAGGAGTTCCCTCCTGACAGCCTCCGTGTTACTCAAATGTGGCCAGTCTCGAAGCCAAACTCAGCATGTAAATGCAATGCCTTCCTAACAACGTGGGACATGACACCCGGGGATGAGCCTCCCTGGCACCGAGGGATCACTTGCAAGTACCAGCTGATGATGCAACTAGAAAATGACCTTGAATTAAAGGTTCAATACGGACCAGCAGAATATCCCTATCTACATATAATAACAGGAGTTAAAAATTCTGTTTGACCTAAATTAAAGGGGAAATGGAAAGGACAAATGAGTTTATATGGCTATGAGTCTCTAAAAAAGAGTCTGGAGGTTGTCAGAAGAATTGCCCATATGCACACCTGAGCAGAGTCTTAGAGACAGATAAAGTAGATACACCCCCAGATATTGGTCCTTTTGAGGGCTAAAGAGACCCACAGGTTCTGTGGTCATGGCAGATGGGGTTCACTGCCATGTCAGTTGGCCCTTCTTTGGAACTGGTGTTTCTGCATGATGAAGCTGGACTCAGATGGGATCTCTTTTCACTAGCCTTTCATGCTACTTTACTGGAATTGTAGTTGGTGCTGGGGCTTAAGATATATCTTGGGGGTTTGAATTTCTGGACTGACAATATGATACACAGGCCCTGCCCTCAACAGACTACAGCTCCTACACTCTGATTTATTGGACTTACTCCACTCAGCTAACATGGAGTTGAAGAATGTCAACCACCACAACATGGAGCCTAGAGTGCCTACAACTGAAAGCAGGAGGATTGCATCCAATATCCATGTGGAATCTAAACCCCCTCTTGACATAGATGTGGAATGGACACAACCAAGCCAAGGTCCAAAGGAAGGAGGAATACAGTAAGGATCAGAGTGGACTTAATGATATTCTATTTATGAGCTATTGTGGTTAATAATCAAGAAAATGTGGCATTGATGAGGAAAAAGTGGCCATGGTGGCTGCTGGGTGCGGGGAAGGCAAGGAAGAGAAGAAATGTGGAGGCATTCTCGGGACTTGGAGTTGTCCTGGGTGGTGCCCCAGGGACAATTGCCAGATGTTGTTTGTCCTCCCATGGCCCACCCGATGGAACGTAGGAAAGTGTGGGCTATGGTGTGGAATACAGGACATGGGGTACAGCGATGCCTGGAGATGTACTCGCCAGATGCAATGGATGTGACATGATGATGGGGGAGAGTGTTACTGTGGGGGGTGTGGTGGGGTGGGGGCGGTGGGGGTGAATGGGGACCTCATATTTTTTTTAATGTAATATCTTGTTAAAAAATGAATAAACTGAGTAGAATTTGAAAAAAAAAGCAGTCTGCTTTAAAATCATCAAAAGTTGATGATCTTCAGCACGATTGATGAGCAGGGTGGTGTACCAGAGGGCCACCTGTTTTATGACCAACTCTGTGAGCTCACCAAGCCCCTCACAGACTTACTGATGGGGGCTGACTCATATCCCCCAAGACACATTCAAATCCTGGTCCCTAGTGCTGTGGGTGGGAGCTATTTGGAAGAATCTCAAAGTTCCTTTTAAGATGAAACCAAATTTTGAGCCAGGAGGGCCTTCATCCTACAGGACTGGAGACTTCACAAGGAGGGGATCTAGACAGATGTACCCCTGTGCAGAAGTGGAGACCACAGGATTCAGAAGGCCATGTGATGAGCAGAGGCTGAGCCAACATCAGGATGCCCCCTGCAGGACTGTGTGGTTGCTAATCCCTTGATCTGATGTCTAGCCTCCAAACCCTGAGACACTGAATTCAGACTCAGACACAGACAAGGTTAGCATTCCCCACTGTAAAGATGGGGGAATGTAGGCTCAGAGAGATGACAAGACTTACACTAGACCTCAGAGCTAGAAAATGGAGGAGCCAGAATTCTACCCAACCCTGGTGAATGCCAAGCTCCATGCTTTCCTCATGACCTCAGCTGCTTCTCACTTACAGGGTGACAGCAGAAAATGCTGGCCACCAGGGCCATCCATCCTTCCTAGGGATTTTTGTCCTCGAGTCAACAAAATCCCATTATTTGCAGTTCAGACCACTGGGGAGAAATTGCACTGCAGTATATCTAGAGTTCATTTGTGCTAAAATGTAACTTTCCTGATATTTCCTCTTGAGGAAAGTAAATTGCAAGCATTGTTTTAGGTACACTAGAGATAATATCAGGTAGTAGTGGCTTCTGTGACTATTAGGAAAATAACTGCACACCCCTCCCAGAATACAAATGCAGAAAGCCCATGAACACAAATCCTAGTCACTTAAGGTGGAGGGATATTTTTAATGTTGTGAAGGTGCCCGCAGTGAATGAGTCACCAGCATCACTTAATCTGAAATAGTCTCATGTAAAAATCCATCTGCTGGATGTGCCTACATTCTAAAGGTGTCTGCCAGGTTCTTAACCAGGGCCCCTTAGGGAAGCTGCTTGTCGTTCATTGTCCCCACCATAAGGCCAAATGGGGGAATCTCTGCAGTTTCGAGATGTCAGCACAATGAGGATTTAAGGCCCCAGGTGTCCCTCCTCCCCAATGAAAGGAGCTCCTGGGCCTTTGGGGCCTGGGGTGACCCTCAGGCTGGAGCCTTGATGCTGGGGATGTTGTTCTTCCTATAGAAGTCAGCCCTCACGTGGTTGGCACTGCCATGGTGGTGGTTCAGTGGCTTGATGGGCTGGTGGATATGCTTCCTATAGGTGGAAGACATCAGCACCTCAACAGGCCATTCATGCTCCTGTGGGGGATCATCGAGATGCTCCCATTAGCAGGGGTCTGCTGCTGTAACTGCCTGACTCCCAACAAGGGTCAGAAGTTAGGAGCTTGGGTTTGTATAAGTCAAAATAAGATGTCACTGGTTAAGCAAGCATGAGGGCATAATTCTAACAAGTTCATTTTCTAGTGTCACTTAAAAATCCATCACACTTCTGGAATGAATTAATTAGTGCTGGATGTTCATGATTTTTTTCATTACATGTAGGAAAATTGAAACGTAACTGATTGGGATGCTTTTCATTTCAGGTGAAGAATCATGTCTGGACAGACTGAGTCTAGCACAACTGACACAACTGTACTTATCCTCAGTTCTAGAATATCCTTTCTATAAGGTAAAAACAAAAAGTGTATGGCATTATTTCACTGAGGGCAAACAGTTTTCTTGTGCCCCTTCTGAAAACTAAGTCACTTCTCTTTTGACTTTTCTCCATAACTTTATTAAAAGGGAAAACTTTCATTTACTTGGAGCTATGTGTAATAGCTGGCCTTTTCTTTGGTAAATTGACCCCATTTCTGTCTTGTCCTATAGGACCAGTTTCCGCTATATGAGATTTCTAGATGGTTTCAAGTGTTGAAGGTGTATGAGTCTTAGTATTCCTTGATTCACTTCAAGGGTTTTAAAGGGTTTAGCACACACAATAGCCATTTGATTAAAAAGTCTGAATCTCTGAACTCTACAAATCCTAATTATTTCTGAGTGCATTTTTAAACCAAGTCAGAAATTTCACTCTTCTCTGGGAAACTTTAGTTTAGGTGGTATCTGTGCTATAAAGATTCCCTCTCATAAATTTCACAGCACACCTTTTTTGTGTGATTGGAAATAGTCTCAACAGACTTCAACACCTTCTTCTGTGTCCTTCAAACTTGACTCAGGATCATATTCTGGTAAAAGCTAAATATATAAAAAGTCATTACTATTTTCTTTTAAAAAAATTTTAACAATGCCAAGGCCTATAAAGATAAACACTAAAATTAGTTAACCCCAACCACCTCGATTCCCTGAAATAACAAATTTGTAACTGTGCTTTCTATGCCAAACGTACACAAATATGGAAACCAATTTTCTTTTCTCTTTGTTATGTCCAGTGTATCATATAATTTACCATTATGTTCAGTATACATAGACCTTCCTCAAGACCAATATGTGTGGATCAAATACGTTTTTTTTCGAAGTGGTGTAGTATTTTATGGGACTTACTCACCAGTTCCGCAGCTTATAATCTTTCAGGTTCTTTCCATCTTTGGTCTCTGTCCACAATGCTGTAGTAAACATCCTTGCATGTCATTCTACTGGGGCCCATGCTCCTTCAAGCCTCAGACTAGAATGCTAAGAGTGGGACTACTAGTGTAATGTCAGTAGATAGTGATTCTGAATGGTAGATGTCCCACCTCCCCAGCAGAGAGTGAAGGTGGCTGGGTCACCCCCACCTCCACTGTACAGTTTTTTTGTCCTGTTAGATTTTGCCATGCAATTCAATGGAAAAGGGTGTCTTGTCATGTATTTAAATTGCATTTGAGTGAGCAATAATGAAGTTGAGCATTTTGTCAAATGTTTATTGACCATTTGTATTTTCTAGGAATTGCCTTCCTGCTCCCTAATTCATCTTTCTATTGCCTTGTGTTTTTAAGATTTGTGTGGCCAAATCTACATGTCATTTAATGGTTCCTGACTTTCCCATCATGCATAAGATTAATTTTACTAATTTTTCCCCATTGGATCTTTAATCCACCGGGATTTATTATATAGGTATACCTCAGAGATTTGGCAGGTTCAGTTCCAGACCACCATAATAAAGTGAGTTACATGCATGTTTTGGTTTCCCAGTGCACATATACTATAGTCTTTTAAGTATGCTATAACATTATTTTTTATTTTTAAATACATATACCTCAATTAAAATGTGACACAGATGAAGCGAGCACATGTTGTTGGAAAACGGGCAAAATAAAATGTGACACTGATGAAGCAAGCACACGTTGTTGGAAAACTGGCACTGATAGACTTGCTTGACACAGGATTGCCACAAACCCTCAGTTTATTTAAAAAAACCAACAAACACAATATCTGCAAAGTGCAATAAAGCAAAACTCAGTAAAAGGAGATATGCCCATAGTCTGATGTTTGGTAGGAGTTTACCTGTTCTTTTCTAGACAGATAAGCAATTTTCCATCACTATTTGTTCCATTGCAATCCTTTATTTATTGAATTGAGATGTCAGTTTTATCATTTCTTCTTGGATTAAAAAATTTAACTGAGTGTCCTTCAGGTCCTTAAAGCAATTCTGAGAGTTTCAGAGATGTTTCTTGAACTTGACAGCATTGTCGTGATGTTTATTGTTCTTTTTTCAGTGACTACTTTTAAAACACATTTTAAAGATATTTTGAGCTAATAGACTTGAACTATAACGAGGATATTTTTCATTGCTGTGTTAAGAAAGGTATCAGTCCTAAGTCCTGGAAAAGCATCATTTATTAAAGGAATTTTGTATCAAACTTTTATACATAGGTAACTCACTACCTTCACTTTATTCTCTGGTTTTGTATTTTGTTTATCTCTCTCATGTTTGTATATATAATTTTTAGGGTCCCAAACTTCTTCCTAAATATCAAGTGAAATCATTTCTTATTCCATACCATTCCCTGGAGACCCCTGTGGATTTTCACTTTCATAAATCTTTAGTGATTGGATTGGTTGACCTTTTAGGAGCAAGATCTACTTTGCTTCCAAAATGTAACACCCTATTGGTATACAATAGGTAAGTACCAGGGAGTTTGTTTACAGAACCTTAGTGGTTGTTATCTCTTTGGGAGACAGGTGGAGCTTAGTAGCCACAGAATGGAAAATGGAATCTTCCCTGTCCCGCATGAGGCTCTAGAGTGTAGATGGTAGAATATAGTATATAGATTTTATTTGAATCCAGCTTGCCACAGATCAGCAGAATGTCTTTGCACAGTGTATTTACCCTTCTTAACCTTTTTCTTTACTTCCTCATCTGTAAAATGTAAGAAGAATATTGACCTCAAACACATATGGCAAGAGGGTATAAATGAGGGAATAACACAAGAAGTGCTCATGTCTGCTTAGCTGCACTTATAGTTTAGGCCTGTGCTGTTTAGTATAGTAGCCACTAGTGCAGATGGCTACTTAAATTTAAATTAAACATAAGTAAAATTTAAAATTCATTTCCCTAGTCATATATCACATTTCAAGTGCTCCAACGCCTCCCATTGCTGGTGTCTACCACATTAGCACAGATGTAAGCACATGAATCATCCCGGAAATAGCTACTGGACTATGGTGACTTCAAGTCCAAATCCTTCCTTTCATCAATTAAAAAGTCATCTCAAAGAGGACCATCTCTGATAGGCTTCATGTCACATGTTCCACCTCTGCTGCTCTCATGGTCCTTTCTACAGAAGGAATGGCATACACCAGAGGGCTGGGAAGGGAACTCCAGCCACTCCCCTTGGCCACATGTTGCAGTGATGGGGTGCTGCAGTCATGGGCTGCATTAGTTGCCAGGAGGCATGGAAGAGATGGATGGGTTGAGCTGCTTAGGTGTCTAACTTTGCTGAACTTAGAAGATTTTCTTCACTGTCTGAATTGAGAGTGTGCCACCATTTGTAAGAAGAAGGAGAGAGTGGGTGGTTCCTACTGCTCCTGGCTAATTTCAGGACCTACTCCTTGCTTTAGCCCAGGAAGCCTCCCTAATTTCAGGTTATAGGCTTGTTCTTGAAGCTGAGTGAGTGAACATCCTCATTTGGTTGTGGTCGTTTCTTTGCAGCCTTCTGTCCTATTGATAAATAGTGTGGAAGAAATCAAAATAGAACAAAGTAGTAAAGGAAGATAGTGTTTGTGAGGGTATCACATGAAGACTTTTTTCCTTCTCTCACCAGATATTGAAATTAAATTAGATAAAGAAGGATTTGTATTACCTTTTATAGTTGATGAAGATGTACACAAAAGATAAAGAAACTATTGTGGTTTTTACGTTACAAGGCCTGTTGAAGTGAATAGGCAAGGATTATTTTCTTAAAAGGGTGAGAAAAATAGATGATTTCAGAAATTAAAACTACTTCTCAGGATATTTCTTTTTGAAATTCCTTATAATATTTTATAAATAGCATCATTAATAAAGCCGAGTACATTTTCAGTAGACTAAAGAATAACAGATTTGTGATTGACGTGAAAGTATTGGCCATTAGGAAAAGCCAAATCTTGAGTAAACACTGGCCAAAAAATATTAAGAATGTTTTGGATTGTTATAAAAAATAAGTTTATTTTTCGATTTTTTTTCAGTGTAGCACTACGCATTAATGGCCTCAAAAGATTTTAACAGCAAAAATTTACTAGGAAAAGAGGCTATTAAACAATGCCACTTCCAGTTACTTGATTATCAAGTTGTCCTTGTATGGTTCCATTTCCCCCACCCCCAAAGTAATCCCTAATTCAAACTTGCTTTTTCCAGGGTCCTAAGTAGTCTGCTAGCCCAGTGGACTGAGAATCTCATATCTCTAATTTAAGTACCCACTTTGTTAATTAGGCTTTTCTGGGTACTGGATATTTTTTATAAATCTTTGGCTTCTGTTTTGAAATATGGAATTTTCTCACCTTCAGTTTTCCAAAAGCAGAACATGCCTATATTCTTCATAAGATATGCTCAACTCTGTTTTTAGAGTTATTAAATTATTGGAATATCTGTTTTAATTTCCCCCTGGTATAAGGGAAAGAATGGACAAGATGACTCACTAAAACCAATATCTTCATCACTCCCTAATGCCTAAGACCTTATTGTTTCCTTTGTAACTTACTTAATAAGGCATTATGATGATGAGTGACTAGATGTAGATGAGTTTCCCAAGTTCTCTAAGGTATTGGTGCTAGTCTGCTCCCCGGTTTCCTCTCTGGCTTACTCTTGTCCAGTTCATCTTGCACACCCCAGACTAATCTTCTGAAAACCCTCAGCATGCCAGCCTGTTATCAAAAACCTTGTCTCTTTCCTACTCACAGGATACAGTAGAACCTCCTCTGCTCTGACTTTTGCGACCCCTGCAGGCTGCACCTTGTTACCTGGCTCCAAGCTGGTGGTCTCTTCCCTCCCACCTAATCCACTCCATTCTCTCTTGCCTTGCTCCTTTGTCCAGTGCTCCCTCTCCCTCCAGACAGCATCTCCCTGTGACTAAATTCTGTCCATTCATTAGCACCCAACTCAGGACTCTTCTTTCCCCACAAACTAAAACCCTGAACTCCTCTGAGGGCTGGAATGCTGATTTTCTTCACACACTCTGCTTTGGCTTGTTGCATACTTCTAGTATTGATTGTGTCTTTGAGGACAGGAATCACGTTTGATCCTTCTTTAAATATCCCTCTTATTTAACCAACAAATATTTATTGAGCTCTTATTATGTGCCAGGCATTGTTCTGGGCTCAGGGAGTAAACAAGTAAGAAAACTGTGACTTTGCCTTCAAGGAGCTTCCATTCTTATGTGTGTGCAAGTGTTGGTGGGCAGGTTGTTAGAGACAAACAAGTTCAACATGGTAATTTCAGTTATGAAGGATTATACTAGCCAGTTCCTTTTTTCTTTCTTCTTCTCATAACTGATCCATTTTCATGAGGCTGAGATGGTAAAATCAAGGCTTGAATTTGTCAAATATTTATCAAGAAAATTCTTTTCTCAAATCCCTGGGGTTCAGTGCTGACAAGAAGGAATAGTGACTTCAGAACTCAGATCATGAAAGGAGTTGTGTTTTTATGGGAGTCAGTATAAAAAGAGCCTTATTTGTGAATTAGCCATTTTGCAGAATTATGGACTATTTGGTGATCTGAAAAGGATCTGTCCAGATCTTACAGAGACATGGAAGGAGCCTTTATTTTCCCTATACTGTGTATACCAAGTGTCAGTGATTGATTTAAAATTAAAGTTCAATTTAATATTAGTATCATAGATACTTGACTTTATATGTCAAACAGAACTGATCAAGTACAATAAAGGAATACAATGAATGACTATTTTTAAATCTGCCATCTTGTAACAGTTATCTGCTAAATGAAAAGAGTATGCTCTTTAGAGAACTTCATTTCCTCTTTTTACAAATATAAGAAATATTTTTTCCCCATGTCCTGATGTACTTTGTTAGCAGATATAATGTATGGTGAGGAGGAGCAATGGGAAAACAGATGACTGCACTTTAGACTACTATAACATTTATAATTATAGAACGATACAGAAAAAAATCCTTTAATAAAATACAGGGAAGTGAATGTGTCTTAAGCAGCTGGACTCCTACCCACAATGTGGTAGGTCCCGGTTTCAGTTCCCAGTGCCTCCTAAAGAGGATGAGCCAAATAACAAGCTGACAGGACGAGCGGACTTGGTGAGCTGATGCACCAAGGTGACACAGTGAGCTGATGCAACCAGATGATGCAGTGAGTGATGTAACTAAGAGACACAGTGAAGAAACACAATGAGACATATCAAATGGAGCAGAGGTGGTTTGAGTAATTAGGTGCCTCCCTCCCACATGGGAGGCCCCAGGTTCAGTTCCTAGTGCCTCCTAAAAAGAAGATGAGCAGACAGCAAGTGCAAACAACTGGGGGGGGGTCAATTAAAATAAAATCTTTAAGTATATATGTATTCAGGAGCTTTTATTTTAAATGTACAATGAAGTAAAGTAAATTTAGGGAGGGTTGTGAGGGGGCAGGTTTGATTGTGGGGGAAATCTTCTAAAACGTAAATCATGAGTGAATTACATTGCATTTAGTGAAGTACAGATGCTTCACTCTCCAATTACGGTCAGGTTAAAGCTTAAGGGGAGAGTGAGACAAGGCAGGCAGGTGTGGAAAGGGCTGCAGAGTTAGGAGACTGGGTTTCTACCTCTGGCTATTTCTGGGACCTTGAACAGGGTAAGTAGCTGCCATTTACTTTGCACCTGCTCTGTGCAGAGCTCCATGCTAAGCACTTGAACACAGGCCTGTATGATTTCCAGGGGCCTTGGACTTGGGCAATGTTCCCTCTCCAAAGCTCAGAGATGGTCAATGCCTGCTTTGGATATAGAACCACGGGTGAAGATGAGACTTGAACCTGGTCTGAGCAGCGATGCAGCAGAGGACTGCGAATCTGTGTTCAGGAGTCAGGCACGTGGGATTGATTTCAACCTCTCTTGCAAATTGTATAACCTTGGGCCTCATTTCCAAATGGCTAATCAGAAAATAAGGATGAAATGAGTTAATACACATAAAAACATTTAGCAAAAGGCCCACCACAAAGTAATCACAGGACATATTAGCTAGTAATATCTGAATTTCTACCAGTATTAGGGTTCTCTGAAGAAACAGCCAATAGGATACGGGACCATATGTAAATAGGAAGGGATTTGTTAGTAGAATTGGCTTAGTGACCCTACGGATAGGCAAGTTCAGATTTCCTAGGGCAGGCCATGCATTGGAAACAGCACAGGAGATGACTTCCTCGGGAGAAGCTGGAGAAGTAGAGAAAGGAGTTGTGACTGCTGAGAGACTTGGTGTTGCTTTAAGACCTCCAGCTGCTGGGGTGATGGGACTCCCCTCCTTGCTGAAGGCAGTCACCCTTGTTTGTGGATGTAACCAGCCTTAGATGCAACCAACTGCCTAATAATCTAAAGTCACCGACAGAATGTCCTCACAGTGGCAGGCCAGGGCTTGCATCATCCAATGACTTGGCACCAACTGGACGGTGATTAACCATCACATGTAACTTTTTAGATCTCTTTATCTTTACTTTTTAAGGTTTTTTTTTTATCTTTAGCATAGGTTATTGAAACTCTATGAGTTCTAGAGCTCTAAGTTCCCTTTAAAATTTTATGCTTCTTTGCAGAGAAGGAATGAGACATATAGAAGCAAATTAAAGATTGACCGGGAGAGAGATGCAATCGATTCGGATGTGTTCATATGCCCAAGTGAATTGCCACTCACCTGGGGGCCAGGCTGAAAGGACTCTCACATCTTGGAAACATGTGAAGTGGTCTCATTTACAGTTCTTAGTGGTACTTACTTACAGTTCATGCAGTTCATGTCTTTGGGCCTGAGCCCTGTTCTGGATCATTCTATGCCTCAGAAACCCTTCCACAGTCCCTCTTTGCTACCGAGACCAAGCCCAGTGTCACGTCTGCCTTCTGTGAGTTCTCTTGTCCTTCTCTGCCTCACCTTGCAGCCCTCCCCCACCAACCCACAACTCTAGTCCATCCTCCTTGTTTCTCAGCTCACCCTTGGTATGAAAGTAAACCCTGAGTTTAGAGTTTAAAGAGGGGAGACCTGACTACATTGCCATGCACATTGTTAATGTGGTTGTGAATAATGTTAAGAAAACGTGCAGCCTAGAACATTCCTCCACCCTCTCCACTCAGGTCTTCGTCCATCATGGCCTTTTCCTGCTTTGCTCTTTCAGTTCCCTCCTCCATGGAGCCCTTGCCTCATCTGGCCTCCCCCTGCCCACTTCACACATCTATCATATAAGGGATTCCCACTTGCAGGTGTTGTGCTAAGTGCTCCAGGGTAAAGGAGAAAAGACCCCCTGTGCTTGCCTTAGCAGTTGTGTGGGACAAAGAGATAAGTGAGCCCACATTCCAGTGATGTGCAGCCGGCATTCTGCAAACCTCTGCGGGAGTGCAGGAGATTTCAGGCCAGCCCAGGGAGTGAGAGGAGGCCCTTGGGTGGGTTGCTGAGTTGCAGGCTGCCGTGGATGGGGAGCATCTGAGACATGGCGGCGGCTGCAGCACACTGGCAAAGCATGAAGCAAAGTCAGGCCACGGGGCTGGCGCTCCCTCTGCAACTGCTTAAAATGTTTCATCCTGCAAGAATGCATGTGCTTGTTATGAAAAATTTAAGCTACTGAGTACATGACTGCTGCTTTCACTAACCATCCCACTACAAGGGGAGGGATTTGACAAGTTGTTAGAGTTCAAAGTCCAGTCCTTACGACCCGAATCCTCATGTATATCTAATTCTAATGTTTCTACAGACACAAGCCAAATGGGCGATAATGCTGGGGATATCTGACTTCCTCATATACTCTGCCCACCAACTCTGTAGTGGTGTTAGACAAAGCAGGTGACATCTAGTAGCAAGTGAAACCAAGATTCAAACCATTTTAGTATTCACTGCGTAGCACTGGTCTCTGATGATGACCCTGAAGAATTTGAGGTGACATTCACATAAATGGTTAGAGATTATCAAAACATTTCCCAGTGTCCCTGTTGGAAGTGTTGGAGCCATGCATTTGAAGATAATTTTGAACACAGCATATTCTTGCCATTAGTCTTCAAAATTATAGCAGAGAAAGGAAAATGATTAAAAAGAGCTGTACTTGTGAGCATCACCTCTTAAGCAATGGAGGTATTCTCCGGTCAGTAGGGGGCAGCAAAGCTTAGATTTATTGGCCACCCATGAAACTCTGGATGGTCCCTGGATCCTGTAATTGCTGGGCAGAGCAGTAGCTGCAGAAGGGTACAGTGACCGTTCTGGCTGAGCAAAAGGGGAGCAGTTTCTCTTGCACTGCTTACCTTCCTCCCAGTGAAGAAGCACTTTGCCTGAGCCAGGCCTGGAGGCAGAGGGATGGTGCTGCTGGGAGAGGTGCCTGTGGAGTGTGTGGTCCTAAAGTTGCTGCCTTCCAAGCCTTCGTAGGCTGGTGCATAAGGAACTTGGGGAATGCTTGTCAGATGGAAGGAAAACTAGGGAGGAGCAGAAATCAGTGTAGTTGAGATAGTCCTGGGGAAGAAGAGCAGTCAGTTCCCTCCAAAAATGCTACACCACCACAAGGGCTTGGGCCACAAATCCAGAGGGGATTTTGGCTCATTGGTGAACTGAGCACCTCTGGAGGCTGAGATATCCCCAAAATTTCAAATAAGTGTAGTCTAAATAGTGGAGGATAGTCAATGAAACATGCCATGGAATTGCTTAGGGCAGCACCTGGCAAACAGTGAAGGGAATGCTTAGTCAATGGCAGGTGCTATCGTCGCTTCTCATAGAGGTGCTAGGGTGCTTTCTTTTCCAGTCAGATTTTATTGACACAGCTTTTGGTGAGGGTACGTGTAAGGAGGGGTAGGAGAAGCACAGACTGGGTTGCTGGGTTATACTTCTAGGGGTGCCATAATTCTAGGGTCCCCTACTGCTAGTGTGCTGTACTTCTAGGGGTACCATACTTCTAGGGTCCTCTACTTCTAGGGGTGCCACTGTGAATGTGCGGTTACTGTTTTTGTTAATTAGCATCAAGGACATGGTACTGAAAAATCTCTAAAACCTCTGCCTGCAGCAAGGACCTGTGGGCAAGAAACCCCCTGAGAGGGGTGCTCGTTGGTCCCGGCCTGAGAGCGACCCCTCCCCTGCTTGCCTGTCCACCTGCACTCCCTGCTGCCTACCCCTTCTGAAAGCTGCACCGTCCTTGTCCTCCCTTTCTGCCGCCTGCACATCAATGGGCTCAGCCTCAGGGCCACCACAGATGCTCTTCCCTCTGCCCGGAATGACCAACTCTTCCCCAGATTTCACAAGTCTGGCTCCTCATTATCATTTATATTTCAAGCCGGTCTTACTAGAGCCGCCCTGGTTAAAGTATTCCCAAGGCCAGTTTTGTTCCCCTTTTCCTTTTTACTGATACACACACACACATTCGAGGCTTTAGAATTAAGTGAATTTTCGACAAAAGGAACACACCTCTTGAACCAGCATTTGACTCAAGAAACAGCAGAGCGCTGCGGAACAGCTCAGTTTTCCCAGATATTACTTGGCTGGATTCGATTCGTGCCGCTGCACACCCGCACCTGCCAGTACCGTGAGCGGTGATTCCTCATGATGACCGAGGCGCTGAATATTGATTCGTTGCACGTTGACACGATGCTGCTGCGGACACACTGAGTTAATATACGATGGCAATGAATTCCACCTTTTTCTTCCACTAGTGTTCCACGGCTCCTGGAGGGTTTCAGATGCAGCGCGCGGGTGGCCTGCACTTCTTCCAGACAGCCCGCTTGGGACCCTCCGCGAGCTCAAGGGCAAGGGCAAGCCGGCGCAGGCCCCCAGTCCAGCAGACACGGCTCCTCGCGTCCCAAGTGGGGGCTCCAGGGACCCGCAGGGAGACGGGAGGGCACGGTCCCATCCCCAGCCCGGCTGCGCCCTCGGCCCTGTGCCCCTGGCCCTGCGCCCCAGCCCTGCGCTCCCCGTCCAGCTTTGTGACGCGAGGCCGCGGTTTCCCGGCAACTGCAGAACGCGGGCGCCTGGCAGCCAGGCGGACTCGGGCGGGGCCCCCGGCCGGTGGGACCGACCTGGCTTGGGCGGAGAAGCTGGATGGGGGCGGCCTGGGGGACGAGGAGATCGCCGCCGCCACGCTGCGGGGCAAGCCCCGGCCGCCGCCCCACCTCGGCGCTGTCCGCCTTCAGCTACTTCCCGCCGCGGCGCCTGGACCCCGAGGAGCACAGCGACTTCTCCCGCCAGGCCCGGGTGAGATGGGAGGGGCGGCATCGAGCGGCGGGGTGAGGCGGTGCTGGGGGCAGGGCTCCCCTGCCAGGGAGCGGCTGGGGCGGGGCTGTGCCACCCGGAGCGGGGACTGGACACCCAGCGGCACCGCGTGGAAGGGGTCTGGGGACCAGGCAGGGGGTGGGGGCGGGGCCCGGGCAGGGTGGGGGATGCTTATGTGGGGGTGGGAGCAGGACATCATACTGGGAAATGTCTACCGGGAAGGTCAAGTGACGGGAGGGGGCGGGGATTGCTCACCAGGGAGGAAGACTCGATGGGGCGCCCGGGACTGGAGGGGGCAGGGGCTGCTCCGCGGGGTCGTTGGGACAGGCACCTGGACCCTGAAGAGCAGAGCTTCTATTATTGAGAGACACAGATGCACCCCTCCCCCCCAGAGCTGGAGGGGCCCCGCGGCAATCCGGGGGTGCTCGAAGAGTCCAGAAAGGGAGCCCCGAGGCTATCCAGTGTGCAGGATGCGGCCCCCTGAGCAGCATGTGCGGTGGTTCCCGGGGCTGTGAATAAGCAGCCAGGCTGATGGACGGTCCTGGGTCCCGGGAACCCTCGGGCCGCCTTCCCACCCACCAACAACCAGGAATAGGTCTGCACCGTCTGGCCCGGCCCCTCTGGGAAGATGTGCATGGTGGGAAGAGCTCTGGGGTCTAAGCACCGGAAGCACCCAAGAGAGGGCAGAAGGAAGGAAGAGAAGGGTGTTCAGAGTTGTCCAGGTCACCCATTCCTTTCTTTTCAACATTGTTTCTGTCCGTCCCCAGGGCGTTCCTCAAGGCATCTGATTAGATAAAAGCCTTGGTTGAGGACCCTCAGCCTGGCGGACAGCTGGGCACCTGGGCTATCCTTCAGCCCTCCTGGAGGGATGGTAGTGCCAGAAGAGGGACATCTCACTTTTCTCAGGCTGCTGTCACAAGTGCCATGAACTAGGTGGCTAAAAACACCAGGAACCGCTCTCTCAGCCCTGCAGGCTGAAGCCTCAAGTGCGTGGGCCGTTCTGGTGGGTCAGTCCTGGCCGCTGGGGCACCTGTCCCTTTGCCGGCAAGCCTTCGGTTTTCAGTGCCTCCTCAGTCACCCTATGGCCTGCTCTGTCTCTCTTCCCATGGCGCACTCCCCTTCTATCTGTGCCCACACCTCCCTTCTAAAGACAGCAGCCATCCTGGACTAAAGGTCCACCCAGTGCAGTCAGCCTCATTCAGTTTAAATGATTCTGCTTGCAGTAATGCTTTTGCAAAAAGTTCATGTTCCCAGGTACCTGGGATTAGGACTTCAAGGTATCTTTTTGGGGCACACAGCTCAACCCATAATGTGGAACACAGATTCCCTTGGAAAGGAAGTTAATGGTGTGGAAAATAATTCCAAAAAATGCCTCCTTCCTCTTCTCCTAGCCACCCAGTATTAGTGGTGCCCAGGTGAGTCCCCAGTTCTGGTCAACTCTCGCTGGAGTACTAGTGGGAGGCCTCTTGAGTCTCATGAGCTTCACTTCACACATAGAAGCGTAGTTTCCAGTTGACACAACTATGACCCTCAGTCTGCCCCCCGGGATGTCTCTTGAATCCAAGGTACCCCTCTGCCTGGCTTCTAGCATGTGGAAGGACTGGATGGAGGAAGGAAGGAAAAAAGGGGACCTCTTGGGCCATCTGACAAGGTACCTGTCTCTGCTGGCCATTGAAACGGAGAGGGGTGGAACGGAAGGTTTCCCGACCTTCTGCCAACACACACTTCAAGTATTTTCTTCCTGTGAGCAATAGGTTTTGAACAACTGTAAATAGTTTCACTTATTAAATGGGGTTTATATTTTGAGTCTATGGTACCTATGATACTGCCAGTGAGTTGATGGCCATCATGTGATGATAGTGAAAAAGCCAGGACTCTTGGTGTCTGAAGTTGTTCAATGCTTCTTTATCGAGAGAATATAAAATTCTTCTGGATTTTCAGAATAACAAAGAGAGTTCATGCTACACCATTTTGTTTGTACCTTTGAGGAGTCCCTTTCCATAGCACCCTAAGGTGGATTGTAGATTGCTCCTTGATAGGGTGTCACTGATGGAAAGTACTGTTGAGGACTGCACAGTGGGGCTTGTGGTTTCTGAAGCTCAAATGTGGTGAAGAGCAGAGCAGAACCCCTGCCCCCTGTGGGCCAGGCCCAAGACGAAGAAGGGCAGAGTGAGCCTGAAGACTCAGTATCTCTTTCTTGAATTTGCCGGTCTGATAAGCAGTCCCACCTTCCAGGGCTGACTGAACAAGGGCAGGAGAGGGGCCTGGCGGTAGGAAGTGACTGGGGCTCTGCCCCTTGGAGGGAAATCAAGAATGAGCCATAAGCACGCCTTTCTATATGACACTGTAGGCACACTAAGGCCTGTGGGCAAAATCTGGCCCCCAGCCAGTTTTGATAAAGTTTTATTAGAACATAGCCACACCCATTCATTTCTCTATCCTCCCTGTGTAGGATGTCGTGGTTGAGTGATAGTGACAGAGCCCCTGGGACAGGAGAGTTCCCACCTGGCCCTTCACAGAGAAAGTCGCTGACTCCTGCTCTAATGCCTTACTGCCGCCTGGAAAATGGGAATTGTCTTTAGAATACATTCATTCAAATGGGATTTTATGTGTTTAAAGCACTTCATGGCCGTTTTGATTAGCTGGGGTTACAGGCAAATTCAAGTCCTGGAGCTTTGTTTATGCCAAAAGGAAATTATGCAACTGAAATAAATATTAATTAAAATCTAAAGAAAAGAGCCTTAAAAGCAACAAGAACAGCAAAAGGCATTTCAAAGTCCATTTGTACCAATGTTCACACCATGGTATTGGGATTATGGGCACTGGTATTTGATCAAATCCAGGGCTCCAGGCGCAGTTTCTCCAACCTTGGGATCATTGATCATAAAGAGTGTGCATTCTGTACTACAGGTTTCCTGAAGGACCAAACTGCCCCAAAATTCATTGCAGGTATGTTCAGCCCCTAGCAAAGCTGATCAAATTACTTCCTAAGTCAGTTTCCTTGGAGCACAGTTAACAGTAGTCAGTGTGTTGGTTAGCATCCCAGGCTGAGGAGCCCCAAGTGGAAGTATCAGCTCTACGGTGACTAGCTATGGAGCCTTCACAAGTCACAGCCTCTCTGTCTCACTTTGCCATTTTAGGACAGATCAAACAGAACTGACCTCATGGACCACTTATAAGAATGAATGTAATTAGCATGCATACAGTGGCTCACAGTAAACCCTGGGTCAGTGGAGCTCTAATTACTGTTTGGTTTTTAATTTTTAATCTTTTAATTATCTTTTTTTAAAGTTAATAGATCACACAAAAAGTTACATTAAAAAACATAAGAGGTTCCCATATACTCCACTCCCCACTCCCATCAATTTTTTAGTTGTATTTTTTAAAGATACATAGATCACAAAAAATGTTACATTCAAAAAATATAAGAGGTTCCCATATACCCCCACCCCCCTCACTCCACTCCTCCCACATCATCAACCTCTTTCATTAGTGTGGCACATTCATTCTATTTGGTGAATACATTTTGGAGCACTGCTGCACCCCATAGACTAATTGGCTTTGGCTAGTGATGGTCAGTGCCCTTTTGCTAAGGATTGTGTCCACAGGGCCAAGCCTTTCCTTCCTGATCTGATCACTGTCAGAGAGGCACATGATAGAATCTTCAACCTGGGGGCTTAAATAAGCAGTTCTGGGGCATTGTCAGACTAGCCCTGGCAAACTGAGACAGTGGCTAAAAGTAAAGATAGACTTCCCATGCCAAGGGGTGTGTGTGTGTGTGTGTGTGGCAGGGAGGCTCTGCTCAGTCCAGTCTCAGGAACCCAGGTGGAGGGAGGGCCACCAGTCAGGCTGTTGTCCTTTCAATGTGAAGTCTTTGGAGCTCCTGGCCACGAGTGCTTACATGCTTCTGCCTGAAGAGTCACACATGGCTCCTTGATCACATGCAAGCACCTAGCAGAGGAGCAGGGACGGTTTTTCCTGTGGGTGGCCGGAAGTGCAGGCTATTGGTGCCATCTACCTCTCAGCTGATCCTGAAGTGCCCTCCAGGGTTGGGTCTCTGGCTCCATTTCCCACTGCTGGAAAGCCCTTGCCTCTCCTACCAAGTGCCCTTTCTCAGCCAGCAGCTCTATCTGCAGTACCAAGGTCTCCTCCACTGTCCATTTCCTACCCCCAGCACCACCAACATCAGCAACCCTCCTTCTGTGTCACCCTGCACTTTGTTCACACCTCAGCTATTTCCTGAGGGAAAACTGATGGTACACAACAAGGGCCAAACCAGTATCAGGAAACACTCAATTTCAACAATACTCAAAACACAAAGGGCCAAATGGATATCAAGAGAGAAAGGTAAATGGAGTTTGTTTTGTTTTGTGTTTTTATTTTTTTAATTCATTTTTTAAAATATTACATTAAAAAAATATGAGGTCTGCATGTACCCTCCATCCCCCTAACCCCACTACTCCCCCCATAGTAACATTCTCCTCCATCATCATGACACATTCATTGCATTTGGTGAATACATCTCTGAGCAGCGCTGCACCTCATGGTCAATGGTCCACATCATAGCCCACACTCTCCCATGTTCCATCCAGTGGGCCATGGGAAGATCTACAATGTCCAGTAATTGTCCCTGCAGTCCACCCAGGACAACTCCAAGTCCCGAGAATGCCTCCACATCTCATCTCTTACTCCCATTCCCCACACCCAGCAGCCACCATGTCCACTTTTTCCATACCAATGCCACATTTTCTTTGAATACTAACCACAATAGTTCATGAATTGAATATCAGTAAATCCACTCTAATCCATATTCTATCCCTCCATCCTGTGGACCTTAGATTGGTTGTGTCCATTCCACATCTATGTCAACAGGGGGCTCAGATTCCACATGGATGCTGGATGCATTCCTCCTGCTTTCAGTTGTAGGTACTCTAGGCTCCATGGTGTGGTGATTGACTTTCTTCATCTCCATGTTATCTGAGTGGTGTAAGTCCAATAAACCAGAGTGTAGGAGTTGAAGTCTGTTGAGGCTCAGGGCCTGACTATCACGTGGTCAGTCCAGAGATTTAGATGCCCTAGAAATATCTTAAACCCCAGCACCAACTACAATTCTGATAAAGTAACAGGAAAAGCTTGTGAAAAGAGATCACATCTGAGTCCAGCTCTATCACACAGAAACACAAACTCCAAAGAAGGGCCAACTGACATGGCACTGAACTCCATCTGCCATGACCATAAGACCTGTGGGTCTCTGTAGCCCTCAGAAGAACCAATACCTGGGGTGTATCTACTTTATCTGTCTCTGAGACTCTGCTCAGGTGTGCATAATGGCAAACCCTCTGATAACCTCCAGGCTCTTTTTTTAGAGACTCATAGCCATATAAACTCATTTGTCCTTTCCATTTCCCCCTTGATTTAGGCCAAAAAGCATTTTTAACTCCTGTTATTATATGTAGACAGGGATATTCTGCTGGTCCGAGTTGAACCATTTATTCAAGGTCATTGTCTAGTTATGTCATCAGCTGGTACTCGGTAGTGATCCCTCAGCACCAGGGAGGCTCATCCCCAGGAGTCATGTCCCATGCTGGGGGTGGGGGGGTGGGGAAGGCAATGCATTTACATGCTGAGTTTGGCTTCAAGACTTGCCATATTTGAGCAACACAGAGGATCTCAGGAGGTAACTCTTAGGCACACTACTGCTTTAGGCCTTGCTTTTATTTCAGGTGCACAGACCCACAAGCATAGTCATTAGTATCAGGGGCTCATTGTTGGAACTTCATTCCTTTTTCGTCTTTGCCGTTGCACTTGGGGGATTGTTGCTGTTCCCTTAGGGACTGTGATAGAGCTCCCTGGTTAGGAATTCAGCACTCCCTCAGTTGTTATTTTTAATTGTTTCCACTAAGAAAATATCCAAACATAAATGCCCTGTAGAACTCCCTGTCAACCATATGTCCCCTGTCAATAACATACCACACCAGTATTCCTCTGCTGCCATTGTTGAACTACTCTGTGATCCAAAACTTCCTGAAAAGTGAAGCCCAATATATTGCCAGGTTCCCTTAATAGTAAAATGGAATATAGCAATGAGTTTAAAGGTTAGATATAGAGTACATACTAATTTGGAAAAATTCAACATCCTATCTTTTTCTTTTCTTTTTTCTAATTATTAAGCTTATCTTCACAAGAATTTTAGATCACAGTAATTTATATATACAATATACAGTACTACCACATATCCAACAGAAAACCTTTTCCCTTCCACAGCAATAATCTTTTAACATAGTCATACAATATTTACTGAAACTGATGTACAGACATTGAGACAATAGCTTTCAAACAAGGTAACATTTGTGTTTACATTGCGGTTTATACTTTAGGCTATACGATTTTCTAAATTTATAGTTATCTTATGTTTTACATTATGATTTACATTTTAGCCTATCAGCCCCTATGTATTTTTGGTGTAATTTTACATGTCTTATATCCATCCTTGCGTACTCTTATGAAAAACTTCTATTGCCCTCACAGTTATGTTGGTTCCATCTATTCAATACCTATTTCCCCCTCCCCTTAGAGCCTACAGTGACAGTCCATCTTCATTTCTTGAAGAGCCATGTTCAGAGATACTTGCAACAGTGTTGAGGGCTTGACATGCTCAACTGCCCTAATGCCCTGGGAGCCACCATTTCTCTTGAGAGATACAGTTCCCTCTATTTGATGGCATCAGTCCTCCCCAGGATGTGGGTATACCTTCACTCTCATTATATGGGTCTCTACCCAGTGATATAAACCTCTCTGGCAAAATGAGAATTCACATATTCTCTAGGAGTCTGTCCTGCATCAGATTATCCCCTTTAAGGAAGTTAAACAGGTAACTTTCCTTATTATATTTTTGAAAAGGTTTTCTCAGCATTATACTCTCAACCAAATACCTGACAATCTTCTATGTTTGTATGTTGCCCCAAACTCCCCCCAATTTCTTGGCAATATTACCCATTTGCCTATACCTAGCCCCCCTAAAGCCCACAAAGCCCCACCCAAAGGTAACCATATGCCCCAATTTTATCCCTTCTGGGTACACATATTTACCTCCAGCTTATCACAGATTTCACCCATGTAGATGTCAGCTTACATCCTTCCTCTACACCACGATTTCCTGTAAGCCTATCATCCAGTCTCTAGCTCTCTAAAGCACCTTGTGTTTACTTATTTCATATCATTAATGTCATTTAGTATTTGTCCTTCAATTCCTGGGTTGCTTCACACAATATAAGGTTCTCAAGATTCATCCATGTTATCACATGTGTTTGTAGTGTATTTGTTCTTAAAGCCAAGTAGTATTCCATTGTATGTATATACCACATTTTCTTGATCCATTCATCTGTTGATGGGCACTTGGGTTGATTCCAACTTTTGGCAATAGTGAACAATGCTGCTATGAACATTGGTGTGCATCTATCAGTTTGTGTCCTTGTTTTCAGTTCTGCTGCGTATATACCCAGCAGCGGAATTGCTGGGTCATATGGCAAATCTATGGTTAGTTTTGAGCAACAGCCAAAATGTCCTCCAGAATGGTTAGATCCTTATGTATTTCCACCAGCAGTGGATGAGTGTTCCCATTCCTCCACATCCTCTCCAGCATTTGTACTCTTCTGTTTTTTACATAGCTGCCAATGTTATGGGAGTAAGATGGTATCTCATTGTAGTTTTGATTTGCATTTCCCTGATAGCTAGAGATTTGGAGCATTTTTTCATGTCCTTTTTAGCCATTTGTATTTCTTCTTTGGAGAAGTGTCTGTTTAAACCTTTTGCCCATTTTTTAAATGGGTTGTTTATCTTTTTATTTTCAAGATATAGGATTTCTTTATATATGCAAGTTATAAGTCTCCTATCTGATATATGTTTACCAAATATTTTCTCCCATTGTGTAGGCTCCCTTTTTACTTTCTTGACAAACTCCTTTGAGGTCCAGAAGGCTTTAATTTTCAGGAAATCCCATTTGTCTATTTGTTCTTTTGCTGCGTGTGCTTTTGGTGTGAAGTTCATGAAGCCATTTCCTATTACTTGACCTTATATTTAGGTCTTTGATCCATCTTGAGTTGATCTTTGTATAAGGTGTGAGATGGTAATCCTCTTTCATTCTTTTACATATGGATATCCAGTTCTCCAGGCACTATTTGTTCAAGAGGCCATTCTCTCCCTGTTGAGAGTGTATGGTGGCTTTATCAAATATTATATGGCTATATATATGAGAATCTATGTCAGAACTCTCAGGTCGGTTCCATTGGTCTGTGTGTCTCTCCTTATGCCAATACTATGCTGTTTTCACTACTGTAGTTTTGTAGTATGTTTTGAAGTCAGGTAGTGTGATTCCTCCAATTATATTTTTCTTTTTCAATATGTCTTTGGCTATTCCGGGTCTCTTTCCTTTCCAAATAAATTTCACAAGTACTTTTTTCTAGTTCCTTAAAGAATGCTGTGTTGATTTTTATTGGGATTGCATTGAATGTGTAGATCAGTTTTGGTAGGTTAGACATCTTAATAATATTTAGTCTTCCTATCCATGAACAGGGAATATTCTTCTATTTATTTAGGTCTTCTTTGATTTCCTTGAACAATCTTGTGTAGTTCTGTGTGTATAAGTTCTTTACCTCTTTAGTTAAGTTTATTCCTAGGTATTTGATTTTTTTTAGTGACTATTGTAAATGGTATTTGTTTCTTGATTTCCTCCTGAGCTTGCTCATTATTGTTGTACAGAAATGCTACCGATTTTTGCACATTGATATTATAACCTGCAACTTTACTAAACTCATGAGTTCGAGAAGCATTCTTGGAGACCTCTCAGGGTTTTCTATGTATAGGATCATGTCATCTGGAAATAATGAAATTTTTACTTCCTCGTTTCCAATTTGAATGCCTTTAATATCTGGTTCTTGCCTCAGTCCTTGAGCAAGTACTTCTAAGACAATGTTTAATAGAAGACGTGATAGTGGACATCCTTGTCTTGTTCCTGATCTTAGAGGAAGAATTTTAGGATTTCACCATTGTAAACGATGTTGGCTGTAGGTTTTTCATATATACTCTTTATCATGTTCAAAAAATTTCCTTGTATTCCAATCTTTTGCAGTGTTTTTACCATGAAAGGGTGCTGTATTTTGTCAAATGCTTTTCCTGCATCTATAAATATAATCACGTCATTTTTTTCATTCAATCTGTTTAGATGTTGTATTACTTTCATTGATTTTCTTATGTTGAACCATCCTTGCATACCTGGAATGAATCCCAATTGGTCATGGTGTATAATTCGTTTAATGTGTTGTTGAATATGGTTAGCAAGTATTTGTTAGGTATTTTTGCGTCTAAGTTCATTAGAGAAATTGGTCTGTAATTTTCCTTTTGTGGTGTCTTTGTTTGGCTTTGGTACTAGGGTATTGTTTATTGTTGGCATCATAGAATGAGTTTGAAAATGTTCCTTCTGTTTCAGTTTTTTGGAAGAGTTTTAGCAAGATTGGTGTTAGTTCTTTCTGGAATGTTTTGTAGAATTCACCTGTGAAGCCATCTGGCCCTGGGCTCTTCTAAGTTGGGAGGTTTTTAAAGACTGATTCTATCTCTTTACTTGTGATTGGTTTGTTGAGATCAGTAATTTCTTCTTTTGTCAGTATAGGCTGCTTATGTGTTTCTATGAATTCCTCCATTTCCTCTGAATTGTCATTTTTGTTGGAACATACTTTTTCAAAGTATCCTCTTATGATAATCTTTATTTCCATTATACAGATGGGGCTCACTGCCATGTCAGATGGCCCTTCTTTGGAGTTGGTGTTTCTGCATGATGGAACTGGACTCAGAGGGGATCTCTTTTCACAATACTCGCATGCTACTTTACTGGAATTGTAGTTGGTGCTGGGGTTTGAAATATATTTGGGGGATTTGAATCTCTGGACTGACAATATGATAGCCAGGCCCTGAGCCTCAACAGACTTCAACTCCTACACTCTGATTTATTAGACTTACCCCACTCAGCTAACATGGAGTTGAAGAAGGTCAACCACCACACCATGGAGCCTAGAGTGTCTACAACTGAAAGCAGGAGGAGTGCATCCAGTATCCATGTGGAATCCATGCCCCCACTTGACAGAGATGTGCAATGGACACAACCAATCCAATGTCCACAGAGAAAATGTGACATGGGCGTGAGAAGGGTGGCCATGGTGGGTGCTGGGTGCTGGAAATGGGAGGAAGAGATGAGATGGGGAGGTGTTTTCGGGACGTGGAGTTGTCCTGGGTGGTGCTTCATGGACAATTACGGGACATTGTAGATCCCCCCAGGGCCCACTGGATGGAACGTGGGAGAGTGTGGGCTATGATGTGGACCATTGACTATGGGGTGCAGTGTTGCTCATGGATGTACTTACCAGGTGCAATGGATGTGTCATCATGATGGGAGAGAGTGTTGCTGTGGGGGGAGTGGGGGGTGGGGGCGGTGGGGTTGAATGGACCTCAAATTTTTTGAATGTAATATTAAAAAAAAAAATCTCCCATTATAGTGGTAGAGGCATCTATTCTTTCCCTTAGTTTTTCCAGTGTTCGCCTCACGTATTTGGAGGCACCCTAGTTAGGAGCATAAATATTTATGATTGTTCATTCTTCTTGAGAGATTGTCCCTTTCACTAATATGTAGTATCCTTCTTTGTCTCTCACAATTGTTTTGCAATTAAAGTCCATTTTGTCTGATAAAAATATAGCTACTGCTGCTTTTTTTGTTTTGTTTTTGTTATTGTTTGCTTGTAAGATTGTTTTCCAACTATTCACTTTCAGCCTCCATGAATCCCTGGGTCTAAGATGTGTTTCTTATAGACAGCATATAGATGGGTCATATTTCCTTATCCAATGTCTCAGTCTGAATCTTTTGATAGGTGAGCTTAATCCATTGACATTCAGTGTTATTACTTTCAAGGAATTATTTATGTTAGCCATATTTTGATTGGACTTGTGTTTGTCATATTTTGTTTGTTTTTTTCCTTCTCTTTTTGTCTTTTTTGTTGCTCTTACACTCTCCTCAAACTCTGTCTCTCCTGTATTTTCCTTTCTTCCTGCAGAGCTCCCTTTAGTATTTCTTGAAGTGGAGGTTTCTTGTTGGCATACTCTTTCAATTTCTGTTTATCTGTGAATATTTTGAACTCTCCATCATTTTTGAATGCTAGTTTAGCTTGGTAGAGTATTTTGGGTTGGTATTTTTTCTTTTAGTACGTTCACTATAGCAGACCACTGCCTTCTTGCCTCCATGGTTTCAGATGAGAAATCAGCACTTAATCTTATGGACACTCCTTGTATGTGAGCATTTTCTTTTCTCTTAATGCTTTTAGAATTTTCTCTTTGTCTTGAGCATTGGATAATATGACAAGTATATGTCCTGGGGTGGGCCTGTTCGGATTTATGATGTTTGGGGTGCATTGTGCTTCCTGGATATGTACATCTGTCTCTCTCAGTAGATTTGGGAAATTTTCAGCCATTATTTCCTGCAACACCCCTTCTGACCCCTCTCCCATCTCTACTCCTTCTGGGATGTCTATAATACGTATGTTTGTGCATTTTGCATTGTCATTCAGGTCCCTAAGTTAGCTGGATTTTTTCTATCTTTTTATCGATGAATTCTAATATCTGTTTGATTTCTGATGTACTGCCTTCCACGTTGCTAATTCTCTCCTCTGCCTCTTCTAATGTGCTATTTGCTGCGGGTGTATTTTTGATTTCTTGAACTGTGGTGTTCATTCCCATCATATCTGTTCTCTTTTTGTGTATGTCTGCAATTTCCTCTGCAAGTGCTTTCTTCATATTTTTAAACTCTTCCTTTACTTCATTAAGTTGGTCTCTAATATATGTTCTGAGATCTTTAATTACTTGTCCAATGTTCTGCCCCTTCCTGGTTTTTAGTTTGTTCATTGGATTCAGCATGTTTTCCTGATTATTCTTTTGGTTTGTAGCTTTTTTTCGCTGTCTGGACATCGTTTTATCTTCATGAGTTTAATCATCCTTAGTTTCTTTGTCTAGTCTAGGGGATTAATTAGTTGATGTTCTTGTATAAGTGTCATATCTTCTCTTTGTAACTTTGTTCTTCTTATTCTAATTTCTTGTTGCTGGATGAGTTCACTTTGAAGGAAAATATTAGGGCCAGGGAAAGGAAATTGTATAAGAAGAGAAAATGTTTAAAGTAGTATTGGTAATAAATGTTAACAGAGCAACAATATGAGATCTGGGAGAATGGATATTAGATTCATGTAAGTTGTGTAGAGTTATAGCAGTAATTAAAGTATCTGTAATGAGACAGTCAACTGATTATGGGGAGAATATAGTATGAATTAAAAGGCCAGTGTTTTCATGAGAGAGGAAAGAGAAAAGAAAGACAATAGTATCAAGAGTGGATAAAAGACAGAAAACAGAACAAAGGTATTAGAAAATAAAAGTTAGACAATTTGGGGACCAAAGAAATGGAGGTGGGATGTAAGAAAAACAGTAGATGGTGGTGGATAGAAAGATGTGGGGGAAAGAGGTTAGTGTAGGTGACCAAAATCAATTCACACAGAACTGAGTAAATGGAGGATGAGGAAACACAGCAAATGTGAGGCGCTCCCTGTAGCACCTATTGTATAAATAAAATAATATAAAATAGGAAGAAAAAGATAGAAAAGAAAAAAAGAGAAGGAAAAAAGGGGGTGGGCAAAGAAAAGAGAGGGAAACTAGCAAGAAAAAGAAAAGAAGAAAGAAAAAAAACCCAATAAACAAAAAAGGACCTTGGGGGATACAATGGGAGAAAAGACCAGGAGATAATGCAATATTAGTAACCAAGACAGTTAAAAAAAAAAAAGGAAAAAAAAAACCCACAAATGCCAAGGGCTAGGACAGTCAAGGACCTTGATGGCCCTCAGGGCATGGAGGATTCAGGGATAGGAAGTCTGTGATATTGCAGACACAAGAGGTGTGAGTCTCTGGGGTGTAAGCCACTAGAGTTTATGTGGCACAGACCTGGGAACCACAAATCCAGTTAACAGGGAGCCTGGGAGCACCACAGTGCAAGACAGCCTTCAGGGATCCCCACAGCTGGGCACCAGCCCTATGGGGAGGGGTCACGCCCACAAACTCTGACCTGTATGTCAGAAACCCAAAATTCCCCCTCTCACAAGAGTCTCTTCTGTCACTGTCTCACCAAGTCAACTTCAGGACACCTCCTGCCCTGCAAGCCCCTGAAACAGCCTGCTGGGGATGCCACTGTACTATAGACAATTCAGGGACTGCTGCAGATGGGTCGCCAGCCCTACGAGAAGGGGCTCTAGCCAGAAGCTCTGAGCTCCATCTCAGAAATCCAAAATTCCACATCTCGCAAAAATCTCCGTCTTTGTCTAATTGGCTTCCAGACACCTCCCATCCTGCAAGTCCCTGAAACAGCCTGCTGGGGGCACCGCTGTACTACAAGCAGTTTGGGGATGCGGTAGATGGGCTGTCTGCTCTAGTGGGAGGGGCTCTAGCTGGACGCTCTGATCTCTGTGTCAGAAACCAAAAATTCCACGTCTCGCAAGAATGCCTCCATCTCTGTCTCACCAAATCGACTTCCAGACACCTCCCACCCTGCAAGTCCCCAAATAGCCCACTCAGGTCTTGGGAATTCCCTGGTTCAGCAAAGTCTCCAGGACTGCCCACCCCAGGGGGAAGCTTCATATGAACAGCTCCAATCTCCATGAAAGAGACCCAAAATTCTAAATTATACACGAATCTTCTTTTTCACCGTGCCACTAATTTGATATCCAGACACCTCCTGCCCTGCAAATGCCTGAAACAGCCCAGTCCAGCAACATTCCAACCCTATTCAGCTGCTTCTTTGCAGGAGAGGTTATAAGGTGTACTCACTCAGACGCCGTCTTGCCTGAGTATAGCCTTGCTTTGTGTTTTAAAAGCAACATCCTTTGTGAAACAAGAACTCCCTTGAGAAATGGTAATAATGAAATACCAATAAACGCAGAAGCTCCGTTTTGTGGTACCATCTAAATTTGGATCAGTTTTATTAATGACATTCTGCTTCAATCCATAAAGTAGTGAAAGAAAAAAAAAAGAGGAAAGAAGAAAAATTGATGACACAAATCAAGGAAAAGCAGATTTTTCAGTTTGATTAGTTGTTGGAAATGGATAGCCATGTTATTAACTGAGGTTGACTGGTGATGAATATTATTTTCTTCATTTTTCTGTGATAAAAAAATTTTATTTTGTTCTGCAAAAGTTCTGAAGACACGAAATCCCCACAAAGAAGAGCTGTCTAAGATTCTGATAACATCCACCAGCATTGTTAAGGAAGGTTATTCTGAGCTATGATAGGCTCCTGGTAACTAATCCAGGGTTTGGGAGGCAGGCATTGCTGCTTTCTTATCATTCGTACATTAAAGAGAGTTTTAGAACTAATTAGAAGGAGAAGAAATGGGCATTTTTCTGTCATGTTGCATATCATACTCTATTATGCTGATTTTCTCCAGCTTAGGGAACAAAATAAAGTGCCATTTGCCCTCACATTCAGTGTAGGGTGATTGCATGTTCTGTTCTTGAGTCCCTTCTTCCCCTTTAGGATCTTCCCCTCAGAATAAGAACCCTAGGGACTTACTCAGCCTAGAAGGATCAGAGGAAAGCACAAGCCCAGCCTCTTCCATGAGGATCTTCCCTTTCCCTGTTCCCCTGCTGTTAGTGCTGCCCCCAGCTGGCTGACCTACTGCCCTATCCACTTTGGCACCAGGCTTTCAGGTGTGAGAGAAGAAGGTGCCTCCCAACTCTCCACCAGGTGTCTGGAGGCCTGGTCTATGTGTTCTCCAGCCACATATGTGTTCCACGGGTGGGCTGGCCAGGAGTGACTTAAGCCACAGAATGACCAGGTGCCCAGCTCCCTTCTAAGTCCTTAATTTACTGGGCATATGGAAGTGGTGTGAGTGATGGAGAGCATGTTATCTTTCTTTCTTGCCAGCTGGCCTCAAGTGGGCTGAGCAGTAACTCTGAACCTCTGGATTCCAGAACTTTGCCTGACAGGAGACCAAGTTCCTTCTTTGGAGAATTGACCTTCCATCATCCCAGGAGTGTGGGTGGGGTGCTTGGGCTTCCTTGGGTTCCTGAAGGGCCTTCTGGTCTAGGGGCTTACCTACAAAGTTTCCTTCTAGAGGACATAACACTGCTTGCTAGAGGTGACTCGCGGCCAATCAACATCCTACGTTATGTATGTTAAAGATAATGTGATCTCTCCATGGTGCATTACGTTTTTTAAACTGTTGGATTTTATTTGATTTAATTCAAATATCTTTAATTTTTATATAGTGTAGCCATTTGATATTGTTTATGAATTCCAAACATAGATATTGGATTATGTTTGTAAACTGGTCTGTTCCTCTGGGCATGATAGATTGTATTAACTTCATAGGTTTAATTTTTACGTATTAAATTATGATCAGGGGTTTGAATGGCCCATGTCAGTAGGACATTGAGTCTTCACCCCTTGGTGGGCAGGGACTCAGCAAGAAAAAGACATGGCAAAGGAAGTAGTTGGAGTTTTGATGCTGGAACTTGGGGAAGTAAACACACAGGAGAAGAACACAGAGAAATAGAGATGGCTCCTTAGACATGGCAGAGGCCTGGGTAGAGAGATAACCTGAGGGCCTACAGCTGACCTTGTGGAGAGAGCAGAGAAGCCAAGCCCATAAAGTAACAAGTGCCAGACAGAGAGACAATCCTTATGCCAGTCTACATCTGAGACCAGAAGAAGCTGGGACCAAGGAGTGTGAAGAAGAAGCCTGAATCCTCACAGAGACCAGCAGCCATCTTGCTCCAACATGTGGCAACAGACTTTGGTAAGGGAAGTAACTTACACTTTATGATCATGTGACTGTAAGCTTCTACCCAAAATAAACCCTCTTTGTAAATAACAACAGCTTTCTGGTACTTTGCATCAGTACACCTTTAGTTGACTAATACATATAGTCAAAGTGGTTGATTTTTTGTGTGACTTCTCCCCATTGCTTTGATGATTAGAAGACCCTTAGAGCTGTTTTTCACCTTTTAAAATCCATCCAGAATTTTCTTTTGTCTACAATGAAGTGGGAAGATACAAGTTTATTTTTAACCTAAAGAGCTATCCAACTTTCACAGTACCAAACACTGAAAACTTTATCGCTGGCCATTGTTTGGGCTTCTTGTTAACCTAGGAGTGTAGGAGCCATACTGGAGGTGATGCTTTCCACAGAAGTGAAGGCCACAGTGAACCAGGGCACCCTGTGACCATCCCAGAAGTGGACAAGCTTGAAGGCAGCTCTGGGAGGAAGCTCGGGTATGGTGGGCTGGTTCTGGCTAGCCGTGGTGTGGGAGCAGGAGTCCTGATCCCATGCTGGGAGGTTTTCTGTCCTCCCCGTCCTGTAAAGTGACTTGGAGCACAGGCACACCAGGATTTCCAGCAGCCGTGGGACAAGTTCCTTTAGTATGGCACCCCTGGAATTCTCAAGAACTTTAAGACAATACTAAGGATTGCCTTGTTGGCCTTAACAGGTGGCTGTGGACAACAACCAGGCTGACTTATCTTCACACCGCTCCCAGAATGACCAGGTGTCTTGCACAGGATAGAAGGTGTGTGAAGGGTCTGTAGAGACTCATATGAAGCTGGTTTCACCCAATCTGAGTTCCTGGAGTCAGTGAGCATGGGGGTTACTGGGTTTTCCAACATACTCTGCATATGTGCTGCATTCTCTTCACTGTACTTTCTGCCTTGTGCCTTGCAGTTGGTAGAAATGCTTCCTAGCATTACTACCCAGAGGAAAAAAGTAATGCAAAAAGAAACTTAGGTAACCTGGCATCGAGACCTGATACTTCCCAAATCCAGCAAGAACAAGTGTCTGAGTTAACTGTTGGGAGTATCTAAGCAGCCAGAGTAATATACATGGCTAACCAGGAGAGGATTAAAGAACAGCTAGCATATGCATTTCTTCATCTTTTATTAGATAATGAGGCAGATGTACTTTCCCTTTAAGGACAAGCTGGGGTGAACAAATGGAGATATTAAAAGATGATAGCTGATGGGTGGGGCAAGATGGCATCTGAGTGAATGCACTTCATAATTGCGCCCTCAGAAGAGCAGCTGAGTAGGGTTGGAATCTTGCTGCAGTGGGCTGTTTTGGGAACTTGCGAGGCAGGAGGTGTTTGGACATTGATTTGGAGAGACAGAAATCATGCTTGCTAAGGTAGAATTGTAGGTTTCTAGCACCGAGGTCGGAAGTTGTGGAGAGGTGGGACTCTTCCCCCTTAGGCATTCCCTGGACTGTCAGTAGTGTGGTGGCATTCCTAGGCCCTGTGTTCCCCATAAGCATGGTCTCCATATCCATGTCCCCTAAGCCACCACAGCGGACGTTCCACAGACCTACATACCCTAAGTCTACAATATCCCAGACTTCCCACTCCCAAATCCAGAGCTCCCTGCAGTAAAAGAATACACTAGCCATTCAGTTTTGGACTGACTCTGTGAGTTGGAGGGTTTGGGTGGGAGGTGCAGAGGGGCAAAATGAGTGCGGGTTCATTTTCAGGTCCTGACCCCCCTTTTTTTTTTGAACTTGGAGGAGCATACCAGCTGGCTTGGGGAAAGCTGGGGAAGAAAGGAGAGGCAAATCTGCCGAGAAAGCCCTATTTACCTAAAAATGCTGGGTTAGGAAACTTGGTCTGGAAGAAGGTGGAGTCAGAAAATCAACTGCCCCTCCTGTAGCACACCTAAGGGAGATAGCTGTAAGATGTGTTTTGAAAACTTCCATTAGCATATTTGGGGTTCCTGGTGAGGTGGGGGCACTCTGTCTTTGGAAATTAAGACACATTGTTTTCTGTGGTGATTTGGTACACCAAGGACCCACTTGAATCTCCTACTGGACACCTCACACAGCTTCCCTGCTGCCCTGGGAGAGAGGGAAGTGAGAAAGGGAGAAAGGGGGAAGGTCAGACTCCTAAGCATTTTATTTAAATACAGAAAGGATTCCTTGCTTGAAATTTTGGTCATTTTTATTGGTTTATTTTCTTATTTTTTCCTTCCTCTTTATACCGCCACAGCCCTTTCCTCCTCCTCCTCCTCCTCCTCTTCTTCTTTTTCTTCATCTTCCTGTTTTTCTTGCTTGCATTTCCAACCCCGTTTTCCACCTTCCCCCCTTTTTTCCTTCTCTTCTTTTTTTATATTAGGTGTTCCAGGAAGTGATTCACATTTGCTGTGTTTCCTCATCCTCGATTTCCTCTTTTCTGTGTGTACTGATTTTCGCTACCAATGCTAACTCCTTTCTTCTACATCTTTTTATCCTCCATCATTTAATGTTTCTCTTACATTCCACTGCTCTTAATTTAGCCCTCAATTTTCATTTCTAATACCTTTGTGTGGTTTTGTCTTTTATTCGCTCTCCATATTATTGTCTTTTCCTTTCTCTTTCCCACTTTCCTGACCACACTGGTCTTTTAATTCATACTATATTCCTCCCCATATTCAGTTTACTGTCTCATTATAGATACTCCATTTTTCTTACTGTTCTAACTCTACACAGTTTACATGAGTCTAATACCCATTCTCCTAGATCTCACATGGTTCTTCTGCTAACACTTACTATCAATACTACTATTCTACTTTTTTCTTTTCTTACTTGTTTTGTTTTCACTTGCCCTAATATTTTACTTCAAGTGAACTTAGCCAACAGCAAGGAAATAGAATAAGAACAAAGTGGCAAAGAGAAGACTTAACACACACGCAAAAACAACTAGTTATCCCTGAGACTAGACAAAGAAGTTAATCAAGTCAGCAAGATAAAATGATGACCAGACAGCAACAAGAAACTATAAGCCAAACCAATAATCAGGAAAACATGACCCAATCCAGTTAACAAACTAAAATTAGGAAGAAGAGCAGAACATCAAGCAAGTAATTAAACCTTTCAAATCATTTAATAGGGGCCTATTTAATGAGGTGAAGTAAGAGATAAGAATATGAAGAAAACACTTGGAGAGCATGCAGGAGAAATTGCAATCATGCAAAAAAAAAAAAGACAATGGATATGATGGGAAGGAACAGCATAATCCAAGAAATCAAAAATACACTCTCAGCAAATAACAGTACATTTGAAGAGGGAGAGGAACTAGTGATGTGGAAGACAGTACATCTGAAATCAAACAGTTAGGAGAATTGATAGATAAAAAGAGAGAAAAAATTCAACAGGGACTTTGGGACCTGAATGACAATGCAAAATGTGAAAACATATGCATTATAAGCATCCCAGAAAAAGAAGAGAAGGGAAAGGGAACAGAAGGAGTGTTGGAGGAAATAATGGATAAAAACTTCCCACACCTAGTGAGGGAGATGAACATCCACATCCAGGAAGCACAATGCACCCTAAATAGCATAAATCCCAACAGGCCTACCCAAAGACATATACTTGTCAAATTATCCAATGCTCAAGACAAAGAGAAAATTCTAAAAGCAGCAAGAGAAAAAAACCACAGATACAAAGGAGGCTTCATAAGATTGAGTGCTGATTTCTAATCTGAAACCATGGAGGCAAGAAGGCAGTCTTACGACATAGTCAAGATACTAAATGAAAAAAAATTTTCCGAAAAAGAATACTCTTTCCAGCTAAACTAACAATCAAATATGATAGAGAGTTCAAATACTCACAGATAAACAGAAATTAATAGAGTATGCCAACAAGAATCCTGCCCTTCCAGAAATACTAAAGGAAATTCTATAGGAGGAAAGAAAAAAACAGGAGAGACAGAGTTGGAGGAGAGTGTAAGAACAACTAAAAAGACTAAAAAAATGAACAAAATATAACAAACACAAATCCAAAGAAAAAATTGCTAATATAAATAATTCCTTGAAAGTGATAACACTGAATGTCAATGAATTAAACTCACCTGTCCAGAGTCTCAGACTGGAAAATTGGATAAGAAAGTATGATCCATCTATATGTTGTCTACATGGAAAACATCTTAGACCCAGGGATTCAAGGAGGTTGAAAATGAATGGCTGGAAAAGAATCTTACAAGCAAATAATAACCAAAAAAGGGCAGGAGTAACTATGTTAATATCAGAAAAAACAGACTTTAAATGCAAAACATTTGTGAGAGACAAATATGGACACTACATATTAGTGAAAGGGATAATCATTCAAAAATAAAGAACAGTTATAAACATTTATGCTCCTAACAAGGGTACCTCCAAATATCTGAGGCAAACACTGGAGAAACTAAGGGAAGGAATAGATGTCTCTACAATTATAGTGGGGGACTTTAATACACCACTATCAAGCTGAAAATCTGCAAGGGCCAGAGGCCCAGATTTCACACCAAGATATGGAAATTAAACAGCACACTCTTAGAAATACAGTGGGTCAAAGAGGAAATCTCAAAAGAAATTAATAACTGCCTTGAAACTAATGAAAATGATAACACAACATACCAAAACTTATGGGATGCAGCAAAGCAGTACTGAGAGTGAAACTTATAACCATAAATTCATACATCAAAAAAGAAGAAAGAGGAAAAATTGAGGAACTAACTGCACATTTGGAGGAATTAGGAATAAAACAACAAAGTAACCCCGCCAGAAGAAGAAAGAAAGAAATAACAAAGATAAGAGCTGAACTAAGTGAAATAGAAAATAAGAAAACACTTGAAAAGATAAACAAAACCAAGAGATGCTTCTTTGAGAAGATCAATAAAATTGACAAACCCTTAGCTAGACTAACAAAGAAAAAAATAGAGAAGATGCAAATACACAAAATAAGAAATAACAAAGGAGATATCACCACTGGCCCCACAGAAATAAAGACAATCATAAGAGGATACTTTGAAAAACTATATTCCAACAAAAATGACAATTCAGAGGAAATGGACAAATTTCTAGAAATACATAACCAGCCTATATTGATGAAAGAAGAAATTGATGATCTCAACAAACTAATTACAAGTAAAGAGATAGAATCAGTCATTAAAAACCTCCCAACTAAGAGCCCTGGGCCAAATGGCTTCACAGGTGAATTCTACCAAACTTTCCATAAAGAACTAACACGAATCTTGCTGAAACTCTTCCAAAAATTTGAAACAGAAGAACATTGCATAACTCATACTATGATGCCAAAATTACCTTAATATGAAAGCCAAACAAAGACACCACAGGAAAGGAAAATTACAGACCAATCTCTCTAATGAACATAGATGTGGAAATCCTCAACAAAATACTTACTAATCATATTCAACAGCACCATAAATCAATTATGCTCCATGACCAGGTGGAATTCATTCCTGGTGTGCAAGGATTGGTCACCATAAGAAAATATATTAATGTAAAAACCACATAAACAGATTGAAGGAAAAAAATCACATGATCATATCTATAGATGCAGAAACAGCATTTGACAAAATACAGCACTATTTCTTAATAAAAACACTGCAAAAATTGGAGTACAGGGAAACTTTCTGAACATAATAAAAGATATATATGAAAACCTCCAGTTAACATCATTTACAATTTTGAAATCTGAAAATCTTTCCCTCTAAAATCAGGGACAAGGAAGGAACCCATTATCACCTCTTCTATTTAATAGTTGTTAGAAGTACTTGGGTGAGCATTGAAGCAAGAATCAGACATAAACGGCATTCAAATTGGAAAGGAAGAAGTCAAAATTTACTCTTTGCAGATGATATGATCCTATACATAGAAAACCCTGAGAAGTCTACAACGAAACTTCTAAAACTTATATATGAGTTCAGTAATGTTGAAGGTTATAAAATCAATGTGCAAAAATCAGTAGCATGTCTGTACATCAATAATGAAAAATGTGAGGAGGCAATCAAGAAAAAAATACCATTTACAATAGTAAATTTAAAAATCAAATACCTAGGATTAAATTTAACTAAAGATGTAAAAAATTTATACACAGAAAACTACACAACACTATTCAACGAAACCAAAGAAAACTTAAACAAGAGGAAGAATACTCCCCGTTCATGGATAGGAAGGCTAAATAGTCGTATGATGTCTATCCTACCAAAACTGATCTACACATTCAATACAATCCCAATAAAAATCAACACAGCATTCTTTAAGGAACTAGAAAAACTAGCTATGAAATTTATTTGGAAATGAAAGAGGCCGCGAATATCCAAAGATATATTGAAAAAGAAAAATGAAATTGGAGGAATCACACTACCTGACTTCAAAACATAGTACACTAGTGAAAACAGCATGGTATTGGCACAAGGAGAGGTACACTGATCAATGAAACCAATTTGAAAATTCTGATATAGATCCTCATAGATACAGACACATGATATTCCGAAGGCCACCAAACACACTGAAAGGGAATTACCAACTCACACCTTATACAAAAACCAACTCAAGGTGAATCAAAGACCGAAATATAAGAGCCAAGACTATAAGGACCTTAGAAAGCAATGTAGGGAAACATCTACAGGACCTTGTAATAGGAAATGACTTCATGAATTTCACACCCAAAACACGAGCAGCAAAAGAACAAATAGATAAATGAGACTTCTTCAAAATTAGAGCCTTTTGAACCTCAAAAGACTTTGTCAAGAAAATGAAAAGAGAGCCTACACAATGGGAAAAAATATTTGGTAACCATGTATATGATAGGAGACTAATATCCTTCAAATATAAAGAACTTCTATATCTCAAAAAATAAAAAGACAACCTACACATCTTAAAAAGTGGCAAGACTTAAACAGACACTTCTCCAAATAAAAAATACAAATGGCTAAAAAGCATATGAAAAATACTCAAAATCACTAGATGTTATGGAAACGCAAATCAAAATTACAATGAGATATCATCTTACTCCCATGAGACTGGCAGCTATCAAAAACACAGAGGACTCAGAGGTAATCACCGGACATTGTAAATCCTCACAGGGCCCACTGGATGGAATGGAGGAGAGTATGGGCCATGATGTGGACCATTGTCTATGAGGTGCAGAGGTGCCCAAAGATGTACTTACCAAATCCAATGGATGCGTCATGATGATGGGAACGAGTGTTGTTGGAGGATGAGAGGGGGGGTGGGGGGGTGGGGTTGAATGGGACCTCACATATATATTTTTAATGTAATATTATTACAAAGTCAATAAAAAAAACCAGAGGACTACAAGTGCTGGAGAGGATGTGGAGGAATGGGAACACTCAGCCATTGCTGGTGGAAATGCAGAAGGATCCAGCCATTCTGGAGGACAGTTTGGCAGTTTCTCAAAAAACTAGCTATAGATTTACCATATGACCCAGCAATTCCACTGCTGGGTATATACCCAGTAGAACTGAAAACAAGGACACAAACCGACATATGCACACCAATGTTCATAGCAGCATTGTTCACTATTGCCAAAAGTTGGAATCAACCCAAATGCCCACCAACAGATGAATGGATAAATAAATAAATAAAATGTGGTATATCCATACAATGGAATACTACTCAGCTTTAAGAATGAATACACTACAAACACAAGTGATAACATGGATGAATCTTGAGACCCTTATACTGAGTGAAACAACCCAAGCATTGAAGGACAAATACTACATGATCTCAATGATATGAAATAAATAAACCAAGCTGCCTCAGAGAGCTAGAGACTGGATGATAGGTTTAAAGAATATTGAGGGGTAGAGGAAAGATGTAAGCTGACACCTACATGGGAGAAATCTATATAAGCTGAAGGTATTTGCACAAAGAAGGGGTAAAATGGGACATAGGGCTAAATTTGGGTAGGGCTTTGTGGACTTGAGGGGGGCTAGCAATGGGAGGATGGTTAATATTGCCCAAGAAATTAGGAGGACGGTGGGGGAACATAGGAACATAGGAGATTGTCAGGTATTTGGTTGAGAATACAATGCTGAGAAAACTTTTTCAAAAATATAAGGAAAGTTACCTATTTAAGATGCTCAAAGGTAATAATCTGATGCAGAACAGGCTTCTAGGGAGTGTGTGAGTGCTCATTTTGCCATAGCGGGTTATATAATTGGATAGAGACCCATATAATGAGAGCAAAGTTATACCCATTTCCTGGGGAGGACTGATGTTCTCAATTAGAGGAAATTGTATCTCTTGAGAGAAATGGTGGCACCCAATGCATTAGGGCAGTTGAGCATGTCAAGCCCTAAACACTGTTGCAAGTATCTCTGTACATGGCCCTTCAAGCAGTGAAGATTGGCTGTCACTGTGGGCCCTGATGGGAGGGGGAAAGAAGTATTGAATAGATGGAACCAAAATAACTGTGTGGGCAATAGAAGTGTTCCACAAGGTTTTGCAAGGATGGATATAAGACATGTTAAATTACACCAAAAATGTATAGGGGCTGATAGGCTAAAATGTAAATCATAATGTAAAACATAAGATAACTAAAAATTTAGAAAATTGTATAGTCTAAAATATAAACCACAATGTCAACAGAAATGTTACCTTGTTTGAAAGCTATTGTATCAATATCTGTACATCAGTTTCAGTAAATATAGTATGAATATGTAAAAAAATTATTGCTGTGGAAGGGAAGAGTTTAATGTTGGATATGTGAGAGTACTGTATATTGTATATGTGAATTACAGTGCCCTAAAACTTTTGTGAAGGTAAGCTTAATAATTAGGAAATAAAAGAAAAAAAAGGACATAGACAGTGAGGAAAAGACGGAAGAAGTTGCCTTGCCAATGTGCATACAGGGCAACATGTATTGCAGTAATGGAAGACAGAGCATCAAAAACAAAGCTTTGAATTTTTTAATTTTTTGATTCCCCAATTTATTTGTACATTATTTTTTCTAAATTAATATGTATTCTATATCTAACCTTTACACTCATCACTATGTTCCTTTTTACTATTAATGGACCTGGCAATATATTGGACTTCATTTTTGAAGAAGTTTTGGATCACAGAGAAGCTCAACAATGGCAGGGTAGGAATACTGGTGTGGGAAGTTATGGACAGGTGATGCACGTTTGGGAGGGAGTTTTCTAGGGCATATATCCAGGGTACATAAAAATGTTTGGATATTTTCATAGTGCTTACAATTAAAAACAACTAAGGGAGTGCTGAGTTCCTAGCCAGGGGAGCTCTATCACAATCCTGAAACGAACAGTAACAATCCCCCAAGTGCAATGGCAAAGACCAAAAAAGAAGGAAGGTCCAACAATGAGCCCTTGAAACTAATAACTATGCTCTTAAGCCTGTGCACCTGAAATAAAAACAAGGCCTAGAGCTGCAGGGTGCCTAAGAGCTACCTCCTGAGAGCCTCCGTGTTGCTACAATGTGGCCAGTCTCAAAGCCAAACTCAGCACGTAAATGTGTTGTCTTCCCCCAGCGTGGGAAATGAATCCTGGGGATGAGCCTTCCTGGCACCGAGGGATTACTACCAAGTACCAGCTGATGATGTAACTAGAAAATGACCTTGAATAAAAGGGTCAACTCAGACCAGCAGAATATCTCAGTCTACATAGAATACCAGGAGTTAAAATGTTTTTTGACCTGAATAAAAGGGGAAAATGGAAAGGACAAATGAGTTTATATGGCTTTGAGTCTCCAAAATAGCTGAGAGCTTATTAGAGGGGTTGCCCTTACGCACACCTCAGCAGAGTCCCAGAGACAGATAAAGTAGATACAACCCCAGGTATTGGTTCTTCTGAGGGCTACAGAGACCCACAGGTTTTATGGTAATGGAAGATGGAGTTCAGTGCCATGTCAGATGGCCCTACTTTGGAGTTTGTGTTTCTGTGTGATGGAGCTGACCTCAGATGTGTTCTTTGTCCACAAGCCTCTCCTGTTGCTTTTACTGGATCTGTAGTTGGTGCTAGGGTTTAGTGTATACACAGAGGACCTGAATCTCTGGACTGATGATCTGATAGCCAGGTCCTGAGCCCCAACAGACTTGCAACCCCTGTACTCTGGTTTATTGTACTTACCCCACTCAGATAACATGAAGGTCAAGAAGGTCAACCACCACACCAGGAAGCCAAGAGAGCCTACAACTGAAAGCAGGAGAAGTGCATCCGGCATCTATGTGGACTCTAAGCCCCCTCTTGATATATATGTGGAGTGGACACAACCATTCTAAGGTCCACAGGATGGAGGAATAGAGTATGGATTAGAGTGGACTTACTGATATTCTATTCATGAACTATTGTGATTAGTAATCGAAGAAAATATGGCATTGGTGTGGAGAAAGTGGCCATGGTGGCTTCTGCGGGTAGGGAATGGGAGGAGATGAGATGTGGGGGCGATTTTTGGGCTTGGAGTTGTCCTGGATGGTGCTGCAGGGACAGTTACCAGACATTGTATGTCCTCCCATTGCCCACTGGGTGGAATGTGGGAGTGTGCACTATCGTGTGGACCACTGACCATGAGGTGCAGTGGTGCTCAGAGATGTATTCATCAAATGCAATGAATGACTCATGATGATGGAGGAGATTGTTGTTATGGGGGGAGGAGTGTGGTGAGGGTGTGGGGGGTATATGGAGACCTCATATAGAGGGGGTATATGAGGACCTCATATAAAGAAAACAAAAATGAAAATTTTTATAAATTTTTTTTAAGGTTTTGCCTTTTATCACTCTAATAGGTGTTGTCTTGTATATATAGTGGCAAGGCAATCTCTTTTATTTCTTCCTCAGTGTCTTGCCTTTTTTATTTTTCATTATATCTTCAAAAAAGTTTAAGGTCACAGTAAAATCATGCACAGAATATAGGTATCTCCCATATACCCAACATCATCCCTCTTCCTCACCAATGATGTTTTTACTTGTGGATGTTACATTTGCTACAACTGATGTACAAATATTGGATAGTTACCAACCATGCTCAGTAGTACACAATATGGTTTACAATTTAGACCATACGCTTTTATAAATTTTTGTTGAAATTTATCATGGCCTGTATCCATCATTGAAAGATCATACAGAACACTTCCATTTACCCCCATTTACCCCCTCTTCCATCTATTTTCTCTCTCTCTCCCTCTCCTTGGGGCGCACATTGGCAACCAAGCTTCATTGCTTGAAGGACAAGATTCATAGATACTTGCAACAATGCTGAGGGCTTGACAAACTTGTCTATCCTCTCCCATTAGGAGCAAGCCTTGGTCTTGAGAGATACTCTCCCCTCTATTTGAGAACATCTAAGTATCCTCTCCATTATCGGTGTACAAAAATTCTTGCTCATTGTATTGCTCTACACTCACGAATATAACACACTGGGTCAGTTGGTCCATGGAATTGTGGGTATGTTCGGTGTGGAAAGGTGAACACGCAGGATTTATGTGTGCGTGGTTGAAATTATAATGTTGAGAAAACACTTTTTTTTTCACTATAATCCTGATTCTGCATCTTTATTTTATTTCCACTTTTTTGGTCTTTATTCATTTTTTTAATATTACATTCAAAAAATACGAAGTCCCCATATATCCCCTACTACCCTCACCCCACTACTCCCCCCATAGCAACATTCTCCTCCATCATCATGACACGTTCATTGCATTTGGTGAATACATCTCTGAGCATCGCTGAACCTCATGGTGAATGGTCCACATCATAGCCCATACTCCATCCAGTTCCCATGTTCCATCCAGTGGGCCATGGGAGGACCTACAATGTCCACTAATTGTCCCTGCAGCACCACCCAGGACAACTCCAAGTCCCCAAAAACGCCTCCACATCTCATCTCTTCATCCCATTCCCCACACCCAGCAGCCACCATGGCCAATTTCTCCACACCAATGCCACATTTTCTTCGATTACTAATCACAATAGTTCATGAGTAGAATATCAGTAAGTCCACTCTAATCCATATTCTATTCCTACATCTTGTGGACCTTGGATTGGTTGTGTCCATTCCACATCTATGTCAACAGGGGGCTGAGATTCCACATGGATATTGGATGCAATTCTCCTGCTTTCAGTTGTAGGCACTCTTGACTCCATGGTGTGGTGGTTGACCTTCTTCAACTCCATGTTATCTGAGTGCGGTAAGTCCAATAAACCAGTGTAGGAGCTGAAGTCTGTTGAGGCTCAGGGCCTGGCTATCATATGGTCAGTCCAGAGATTCAGATCCCCTGGGTATATATTAATCCCCATCACCAACTACAATTCTGGTAAAGTAACAGGAAAGACTTGTGAAAAGTGATCACATCTGAGTCCAGCTCCATCACACAGAAACACAAACTCCAAAGAAGGGCCAACTGACATGGCACTGAACTCCATCTGCCATGACCATAAAACCTGTGGGTCTCTGTAGCCCTCAGAAGAACAAATACCTGGGGTTCTATCTACTTTATCTGTCTCTAAGACTCTGCTGAGTTGTGCATGAGGGCAAACCCTCTGATAAACTCCCAGCTCTTTTTTGGACTCATAGCCATATAAACTCATTTGCCCTTTCCATTTGCCCCTTGATTTAGGTCAAAAAGCATTTTTAACTCCTGTTATTATATGTAGACAGAAATATTCTGCTAGTCCGAGTTGACCCTTTTATTCAAGGTCATTTTCTAGTTACATCATCAGCTGGTACTTGGTATTAATCCCTCGGCACCAGGGAGGCTTATCCCTGGGATTCATGTCCCATGCTGGGGGGAAGGGAACAAATTTACATGCTGAGTTTGGCTTCAAGACTGGCCATATTTGCGTAACACGGAGGCTCTCAGGAGGTAACTTTTAGTCACATTGCTGCTCTAGCCCTTGTTCTTATTTCAGATGCACAGGCTCACAAGCATAGTCATTAGTATCAGGGGCTCATTGTTGGACCTTCATTCTTATTTGTCTTTGTTGTTGCACTTGGGGGATGGTTGCTATTCCTTTAGGGACTGTGATAGAGCTTTCCTGGCTAGGAACTCAGCACTCCCTCAGTTGTTTTTAATTGTTTTCACTATGAAAATATCCAAACATTTTTATGTACCTTGGATATATGCCCTGTAGAACTCCCTGTCAACCATGTGTCCCCTGTCAATAACATCCCACACCAGTATTCCTCCCCTGCCATTGTTGAACCTCTCTGTGATCCAAAACTTCCTGAAAAGTGAAGCCCAATATATTGCCAGGTTCCCTTAATAGTAAAATGGAATATAGCGATGAGTTTAAAGGTTAGATATACAGTACATATTAATTTGGAAAAATTCAACATCCTATCTTTTCCTTTTCTTTTTTCTAATTATTAAGCTTATCTTCACAAGAGTTTTAGATCACAGTAATTCATATATAAAATATACAGTAATCCCACATATCCAACATAATATCTTTTCCCTTCCACAGCAGTAATCTTTTAACATTCATACCATATTTACTAAAACTGATGTACAGATATGAGACAATAGCTTTCAAATAAGGTAACATTTGTGTTTACATTGTGGTTTATTTTTTAGACTATACAATTTTCTATATGTTTAGTTATCTTATGTTTTACATTATGATTTATATTTAGCCTAGCAGCCCCTATATATTTTTTGTGTAATTTTAAATGTCTTATATCCATCCTTGAGAAAACACTGTTGATGATATAATAAGGAAGGGTTACTGTTTTAGGGTATTGGATGGTGGACATCTGGCACAAGGTGCACCAGGGGCAGGCTTCTAAGGATTGTGTGAGTGCTCATTTCTTGGCTTTTTAAAACTGTGAACAGTTTGTTAGGAAACACAGTACCTTTGTCTTCTCTTCATTCCCAGAATGTACTTTAGGATTTACCATACAGTATTGCTGAATAAATATTGTTGAATGACTGAGAAACCAGATGGTTGTGTGGGTTGAACAGATATTGCTAATTATGGGGGAGAAAGGAGAAGCAGTGAGACAAGAGGAAATTCACTTGTGAGTGGGTGTCTCCATTCATGACAGCCAACTCCAGAGGAGAAAAATTGGGAAATAAGATAGTTTAGTGTATTCAGAATCTTACTCCAGAAGCAACAAGAGGGAAATCAGTATGGGAAACCTGACAAGACTAGAGCCCACACCTTAATAAGGGTGACCTCCTCCTGGGAGGTAGGTGTCCACAGGGATAAGAGATGAACATGGAGCTCCAAAGCTGTCACAAGGGACTAAACTGGTGCAAATTTGCATTGTGTTTTCTTTTCTTATCTCCAGAGAAATAATTATCTCAGGGAGATTGATACAAAAGAATACTTCATTAATGTGGTTCATGGGAATGGAATCCCTAATTGCTCAGATACTCTATGTGCTTCTCCTTCACTGTATCAAAGAAAACACAATTTGTCTTCTACAGACCTTATGACTCATTCCATCTCACTTCACTTCTTGAGAACAGAGTTTCCAACTTCATTCATCTGTCAAGGAAGAACCTGCATTGGTGAACTTAGACCCTGACTTGATAATTTCAGAGCGACTTACAGAATCTTCACAGGTACTGGGGGAATATATTTTTGACTCCATGGACACCTTTTATTAGTAGAAGCTTTAAGGAAATCAGCAGATTATGACCACAGAGAAAACTTAAAACACAAAGTTCTGTCTTATTAAAAAGCCTGAGTGAAAATAGCAGATAAACTAAAATACATTTTTTTTTCCCAATCTGTTTCCTCTGATCTCTTACTCTTGGGTCTTCCCTCTCTCAGAAGCATTGTTTCCTTGTTTCACTCATTCTTCTTTCTCTATACTTGTAGAAATTATCTGTTTACCTGTGTTTATTCATTTTTTTTCTTTTAGTCATTCAATATATGTGGCTCTGGAATTCTGGTGAAGTGGATCAGAAATTACCGACTCATCCTGGGGAGGTTAGTAAAGGCATCACAAGGGAGATTTTAATTGCAATAAGGCTTGAAGGAGGATTTAGAGTAATTTCAGAAGGAGAAAAGGCTAGAAGTACATGAAGAAGAGATGACATGGACACAAATATGGAGTCAATAATTATATGGTGTGGTGAGGTTTTAAAAATAGTTCTTTTTAAAAAAGAAATCAACTTTATTGATACATATTAAAAAGCATACAATTCCTGTGACATGTAAAATTTGTTGTATTTGCCTTAATGACATAATTGTGCATTTATTACTTCAGTCATTATTAGAGTATGTTCACTGAGATGTAAAGATTTTTCTTGTTTGTTTTTATAAATTCGCTATGAGATTTCTTTAGCAAAAATTATTATGGTCTTCTTTTTTTAAGATACATAGATCACACTAAATTTTACATTTTAAAATATGACATTCCCATATACTCCACTCCCTAAATTCCCCATCCTCCCACATTAACAACCTTTCATCAGTGTGGCACATTCCTTTTATTTGATGAATACATTTTGGATCATTGCTACAAAGCTTGGATTATTGTTTACATGTTAGTTTACACTCTCTTCCAGTCCATTCAGTGTGATATGGTAGGATATATAATATCCTGCATCTGTCCGTGAGATATATTTCTGGACAACTCCAAGTCACCAAAAAAGCCACCACATCACACCCCCTTCTTCCCTCTCCCTGCACTCAACAACTCCAGTGGTCACTGTCTCCATGACAGTGACACAATTTCTTCCATTGCTAGAGTCACAATAAGTCTATAGTAGAATACCACTAAGCCCACTCTAATTCTTATTTTATTCCTCTATCTTGAGGATCTTGGGATGGTGATGACCACTCCACCTCTAAATCAAGAGGGGCCTTAGATCCCACATGTTTGATGGATGGAATTCTGCTTGCAGTTGTGGACTCTCTCTGTTCCCTGGTGTGGTGGTTGACCAACATTTTGTTTGCTTTCAGATTTGGAGTTTAAAAATATAGCTGCTGTAAACGTTCATGTGTGGACTTTTGTGTGGACTCTAATTTTCATATCATATATATATATATGATATGGTGTGTATATATATATACCTAAAAGCAAAACTGCTGGATTGTATGGTAAGACAATGTTTAGTTTTAAAAGAAACTGTCTTCTGGATGAACCATTTTGTGTTCTCACTAGCAGTGAATGAGAGATGTATTGCTCCATATACTCAACAGCAATTGGTATTCTCAGTTTTTAGGTTTTTATCTCTTCTAATAAACATGTGGTCATATATTATTGTGTTCATAGTCTTCCAAGTCCCTAATGACAGATGATGTTTAATTTTTAAAAGTTTTAATGAGTTTATTTATTCATTTATTTATTTAAATTTTAAAAATTTTAAAACAGGTTTAGATTACATAAATGTTACATAAAATATAGAGGGGACCCATATGCCCCACCCCTTAACCCTCCCACTCTTTCCCATAGTAACAACAACTTTCATTAGTATAGTACATTTGCTACAATTGATGAATGCATATAGAAACAATGCTGCTAACCATGAATTATAGTTTATATTATAGTTAAGAGCCTGTCCTGCACAATTTTAGGTAATGATAAAACATATAATGGCCTTTACCCGTCATTGCAAAGTCATGCAGAACAATCCCAATGTCCTGAAAATGCCCTGAAATAACACCTATTCTGCCTGCTCCCTCCTCTCAGAATCTCTGGTGGCCATGGCCTTTATATCAATGATAAACATTCTTCCATTGCTAGAATAGTAAGTCTATAATATAAAAATAATGTCTACTTTAGTCCATTGTTCATTCCCCAATCTTCAGGATTTTGTGATGGTGATGCCCACTGTTTCTAATTGAGAGGGGGCTTAGATCCCTTGGGATATTTGGGTGGAACTAGCTTGCTTAGAGGTGCAGACATTCTTTGCTCCTTGGGATAGGTGTTGTCCATTAGCATCTCCTTATTAGTTGTTCTACATAGGTCCAATGAACTGGAGAGTAAGTGTTGAAACTCTGCTTAGATTAAGGGTTCAACTGGCACATGAACAGACCAAAAACATAATGCTCTGGCTCATGTATTTAACAAGGATAGTGCCAACACATGGCTTTATGTAAATAACATTTAGAGAAGAGCCACATGTTGAGAATCTACAAATGAGGCTAACTCTTTTACACTGGGGAGCATAAATTCCAAAGTAAGGTCTACTGACAGGGTGCCAAATTCCTGAGATTCCCTGCACTATTTACAGTGTCTAGATATCTCTAGAACCATCAGGATCCCTACTGTTTGAGGCACTGTTTACTGTAACAGATAGTGAGATTCTGCTGAGATGAGCATAAGCATAACCTCTGGAATGACCACCAAACTCACTTTAAAACCTCTTAATCATAAAATTTCATCTGCACTGAATATTTCCCCTTTTTGGCCAAGGTCTTTTTCAGAGACATTGCTAGTTGGCATTTGGTCATAATACCTAGGTGCCAGTGAAGTTGAATTTCTTTTTATATATTGTATTTTGTATTTGTATTTTGAATTTCTTCCTAAGTTAGGATTCTGTTTATATCTTTTGCAGATTTTTAAATTCAGCTTATGCTTTCTTATTTTGTGGTGTTAATATTAATTTCTACATTTGTATACCAATCTTTTATCAGATGTGTTTTGTAAGTATTTTTCCAAATCTGCATGTTTTCTTACAACCCCTTATCAATGTCTTTCACAGAGTAGATATTTTACATTTAAATAAAAACTGACTTATAAATTTTAATCTCTCATGAATCATGCTTTGATTACTATATCTAAAAACTCTTTTCCAACCTATGGGCCCTTAGATTTTCTTCACATTTTAGTCTAGCACTTTCACAATGCATTTTACTTTAAAATGGTATGATTCATTTTGATTTAATTTTTGTGAAATGAATTCAATCAGTGCCTAAGTTCCTTTTTTATTTGGCATGAGTGCATCCTATTGTTACCATATTCTAACTAAGTTCTTGGCTATGCTGCAGAAGTGAATTTCAAGAACACGCCAGGTGAGTTAGGCCAGTAATTAATTCAGGTAGGAAGGGAAGAGAAATGGGAGAAAATAACAGAGCAGGGCCCCAGCAGGTAGGGAGGAAGGGGCTGAAAAGGGATGAAGAGGGCTAATTTACAAGCTACAATTCCCCATTATAGATTATAAGTCCCGAGGGTAACTTGCATGGCCACATGGCAGAGGAAAAATGATGAAAGTGACATGCAGAAGGCAAGACGGGTCAATAGGCAAAAAGCTAGGCAAGAGCAAGCTCAAACCTCATGGTTTGCTTTTAAACTGCTAGTTATCCACCCCTTTGCTAATGGCAGGGGAGGGGGTTTCAGCTGTTTGCTCTTTGGATTGATTACCCTGCCCATCAATTCCTTAGTGAGGACCCAGTGATAAAGTTCCTAGGGAAGATCCAGGCTTTTCCATATTCTCAGGAAGGAGGTTTTGTTCTGGGTAGCAAATCCCAGGGTGAGATTCCTCCAGCAGCCATCATTAGGGGGTTTTGATGTCCATGTGGACTCTGTCAGGTTCTAGATCCATCTATTCCCTATCTTACTAGCCTGCTTCACTTTTGTTCCAACACCACTTCTTGAAAAGATCATACTTTCTACACTGAATTACCCTTGTCCTCTGTGAAACATCAGTGGAACACATTTGTGTGGGGTCATTTGTCCATTTCACCAAAAAGATTTTTTAAATTATTGTGTTTTTATAATAACTGTTACAACCAAATAACATGGTTCCTACTACTTTGTTCTTCTTTTCTATTTTGTCACAGGGTACAAAAACATGGTCATAATGTTTGTTGCTTAAAATAAAGTCTGAGAGAATTTATCATGGAAATTATTGCCTTGGCAAAGTGTATTCTATTATGACCAAGGGTTTCTAGCCATCACAACTATCAAGGAGAAGCAGGAACATGTGTTTTCCCTATTTTCAGAAAAGGGTACTAGATCTCTATAAAATCCATAAAAATATTAACTTAATGTAATTACAATACAAACAGTACCATTTATTATATTTTTCTGATTATGGCTTGAGGCTAAATTGCATTGTATTGAATATCTCCTCAGGAAATTCATCATCCACATGGAAACAGAAAACCAAACATATGCTTTAGAATTCATCCTCCTGGGGCTCTCAGAAAATACAGAGGTGCAGCCCCTCCTCTTTGGAATGTTCCTGTCCATGTACCTGGTTACATTCATTGGCAGCCTGCTCATCATCCTGGCCATCATCTTGGACTCCCATCTCCACACACCCATGTACTTCTTCCTCTCCAACCTGTCTTTTACTGATATCTCTTTCACCTCCACCACGAAACCAAAGATGCTGCTGAACATTCAGACAGGCAACAAAATCATAACTTTTGAAAACCGTCTCACCCAGATGTATTTTTTCATGCTTTTTGGACAATTAGATAACTCCTTCTTGACTGCAATGGCCTATGGCCGCTTCGTGGCCATCTGTCACCCCCTGCACTACACAGTCATCATGAACCCCTGGCTCTGTGGCCTCCTACTGCTGGTATCCTGGTTATTGAGTGTTTTGGACTCTCTTTTGCATAACTTAATGGTTTTACAATTGTCTTTTTGTACAGAGATGGAAATGCCCTACTTTTTCTGTGAACTTAATCAGGTAGTCAGACATGCTTGTTCTGACACCTTCCTCAATGACCTTGTGATGTATTTTGCAGGTGGACTTCTGGGGGTTATACCACTCACTGGGATCTTTTTCTCTTACTATAAAATTATATCCTCAATTTTGAGAATCTCAACAGCTCGTGGTAAATATAAAGCATTTTCTACTTGTGGATCTCACCTCTCAGTAGTGACCTTGTTTTATGGTAGGTATTGGAGTGTATCTTAGCTCTGCTGCTACCAAAAACTCAAAGGCAAATGCAATAGCCTCAGTGATGTACACAGTGATTACTCCCATGTTGAACCCCTTTATTTACATTCCTAGAAACAAGGACATAAAGCAGGCCTTTAAAAAGCTGGGAAACATTCTGTCTATAAAAGGATACTTTGTCTCAAGTTTACAAAAGTGCTCTTGATTAACAGAGATCAAACACTAGAAGATTCTTTTTTCAAAAATGAAATATTTTGTTGTCTTTTTTTGAAGATACATAGATAATGCAAAATGTAACATTAAAAATATGAGGTTCCCATATATACCACTCCCCACCCCACCCTCACTCCTCTCACACCAACAACTTATGGTTGTGTGGATTATCATTTGCATTGTAGTTTGCAACTCCCCACAGTCCATTCAATGGCTTATGGCATGATATGTAATGTCCTTCATCTATCCGTACTATATCATTCAGGACAACTTCAAGTCCTAAAAATGCCTCCATGTCACACATCTTCCCTCTCCCGGCACTCAGCAACTCCCACAGCCACTGTCTCCAGACAGACTAGTGTGTCAAATCCTCAGCATTGTTGCAAGTATCTGTGAATCGTGTATTTCAGGCAGTGAAGCTTGGTTGTCACTGTGGGCCCCAAGGGGTGGGGGAGAGAGGAATAGAATAGATGGAAGATGGGACAACTGGGGGCAGTGGAAGTGTTCCACAAGATTATGCAGTGATGGATATAGGCCTTGTTAAATTTCACCAAAAAATTAAATGTAAACCATAGTACAACCAAATTTTTATAAAATTGTACAATCTAAAATATAAACAATAATGTAAACCATAGTGAAACCATGGTTTGTATCTATGTTTCAATATCTGTTCATCAGCTATAGCAAATATACGCACATTAAAAAGATAATTGCAGGGGGAAGAGAGAAAAGTGTTTGATGTTGGCATATCAGATTCCCTTATATTGTATATGTGACTTTATTGTGATCTAAAACTTTTTTGAAGACATTATAATTTTTTTTAAACAAAGGATGAAGACCCTGAGAAAAGAATGGGAGAGAGAGCTTTTCTACTGTACATACACAGCAACACCTATTACAGTGATGAAGGCAAAATGTAAAATATATTTTATGATATTTTGCATTTTAATACCCTGATTTATTTTTTACTTTTAGTTTTTCTTAAATATACAATAAAAATATTCTATTTTTTATCATTAAACCTATCACTAATATTTCATTTTCCTGTTAATTGAGTTTAGAAATATATTAGCATATAGTTTTTTTTTTTGAGAATTCAAAAAGATTTATTTCTTAAAATAGCTTAAATAGCTTTTTTTTTTAATTTTTTTATTTTTTATTGACTTTGTAATAATATTACATTAAAAATATATATGTGAGGTCCCATTCAACCCCACCCCCCCACCCCCCCTCTCCCCCCCCCAACAACACTCGTTCCCATCATCATGACACATCCATTGGATTTGGTAAGTACATCTTTGGGCACCTCTGCACCTCATATACATTGGTTCACATCATGGCCCATACTCTCCTCTATTCCATCATGTAGGCCCTGTGAGGATTTACAATGTCCGGTGATTACCTCTGAAGCACCATCCAGGGCAGCTCCATGTCCCGAAGACGCCTCCACCTCTCATCTCTTCCTGCCTTTCCCCATACCCTTTGTCCATTATGTCCACTTTTCCCAATCCAATGCCACCTCTTCTATGTGGACACTGGATTGGTTGTGTCCATTGCACCTTTATGTCAAGAGGAGGCTCAGATTCCACCTGGATGCTGGATGCAATCCTCCCATTTTCAGTTGTAATCACTCTAGGCTCCATGGTGTGGTGGTTGTCCTTCTTCACCTCCATCTTAGCTGAGTGTGGTAAGTCCAATAAATCAGATTGTAGGTGCTGGAGTCTGTTGAGGCTCAGGATCTGGCTATCACATTGTCAGTCCAGAGATTCAAATCCCCTAAATATATCTTAAACCCCAACATTAACTGCACCTCCAGCACATTAGCATGAAAGTCTTATGAAGGGAGATCCCATCTAAGTCCAGATTCATCACACATAAACACCATTTCCAAAGAGGGGCCATCTGCCCTGGTAGTTAACCCCATCGGCCATGACCATAACTCCCATGGGTCTCTTTAGCCCTCAAAGGAACCAATATCTGGGGGTTGTATCTGCTTTATCTGTCTCTCTGACTCTGCTCAGTTGTGCATGAGTTGGCAAACCTTCTGCCAGCCTCCAGACTCTTTTTTAGAAACTCGTAGCCATATAAACTCATTTCTCCTTTCCATTTCCCCCTTACTTTAGGTCAAACAGCATTTTAAAGTCATGGTATTTTATGTAGACATGGATATTCTGCTGATCCGCATTGGACCTTCCGTATAAGGTCATTTTCCAGTTGCATCATCAGTTGGTAGTTGATAGTGGTCCCTCGTTGCCAGGGAGGCTCATCCCCGGGTGTCATGTCCCACGCTGGGGGGAAGGCATTGCATTTACATGCTGAGTTTGGCTTCGAGACTGGCCACATTTGAGTAACATGAAGGCTGACAGAAGGAAATTCCCAGGCACAAAGTTGCTCTAGGCCTTGTTATTATTTTGGGTTTATCAGCTCACAAGCATAGTCATTAGTATCAGGGGCTCACTGTTGAACCCTCACTCCCTCCCGGTCCCCACCACTGTACCTGGGAGACTGTTGCTGCTCCCCTAGGGACCAAGACAGAGCACCACTGGCCAGGAACCCAGTACCCCCCCTACTGTGGTTTTTAATTGTTGCCACTATGAGTATATCCAAACATTACCATGCACCCTGGACATATGTTCTGTACAGCTCCCTGTCAGTCATATATCACCTGTCATTGGTATCCCATACCAGTATCCCTCCATTGCCATTGTTGAAACACTCTGTGATCCAGAACTCCCCGAAATTTGAAGCCCAATATAATGTCATGGTCCCTTACTAGGGAATGGCATATAGCGATGAGTTTAAAGGATAGATAAAGAACTTGGATAATGTTGACTTGAAAAAATTCCACATCTTATTTTTCCCCCCCCCCCCTAATTATTCAGCTTTTCTTCACAGGAGTCCTAGACCACAGCAATGTATATATATAATATACAGCACTCCCACACATCCACCAGAAAACCTTTTCCCTTCCACAGTGATACTCTTACGCCCTATTCATATCATATTTACTTAAAGTGATGTACAGAGTCTGAGACATTAGCTTTCTAACAAGGTGACATCTGTGTTTACATTATGGTGCATACTTTAGGATACACAGTTCTTTACATTTTTAGTTATCCTATGTTTTACATTATGGTTTACATTATCAGTCTGTCATCTCCTATATGTTATGGTGTAATAGTACATGTTTTATATCCATCCTTGTGTACTCTCAAGAAACTCCTCTCTTACCCCCCATTTACTTTGGTTCCACACATTTAACGTCCATTTTCCCTTCCACCTTGGTGCCCTCAGTGATAGCCAACCTCCGTTTCCTGAGGAGCCACTTCCAGAGATAGATGGAATAGTGTTCAGGGCCTAACTTGCTCAACTGCCCCAATGCCCTGGGAGCCACCCTTTCTCTCGAGGGATACAGTTCCCTCTATTGGATGGCATTAGTCCTCCCCAGGATGTGGGTCCACCCCCACTCTCACTACTTGGGTTTCTACCCCATGGTGTCACCCACTCTGGAAAAATGAGCATTTAGACATTCCCCAGGAGCCCGTCCTGCATCAGACCCTCCCCTCCGAGCATTCTAAACAGGTAACCCTCTTTATTATATTTTGATATGATTTTCTCGGCATTTTACTCTCCACCAACACCTGACCCTCTCCTGCATAGCATATAGTTTTGAAGAAGTTTTGGATCACAGAGTGTTTCAACAATTGCAGGGCAGGAGAACTGGTGTGGGATGTCATTGATGGGGGATGCATGGGCAGGGGGCAGTTCTCCAGGGCATTCATGCAGGGTATATAAATATATTTTGGATATTAGTTGTCATATTAGGTAGAGTTTGACATGACAACTGCGGAAGTGCTGAGTTCCTATTCTGGGAAACTATGTTGCACTCCCCTGTTGAGGAGCAACTATCCCCCAAGTGCAAGAACAAAGACCAATGAAGAAGGATGGTCCAATGATGGGCCCTTGATACTGATGACAATGCTTGTGAGCCTGTGTGCTTGAAATTTCAACTAGGTCTAGAGATGCAAGGTGCCTAAGAGTAACCTCCTGAGAGCCTCCGTGTTGCTCAAATGTGGCCACTCCCTAAGTCAACTCAACATTACTTTCCCTCCAGCATGGGACATATCCGATGGGTTGAGAATCCCTGGTGCTGAGGAATTACTACCAACCACCAGCTCGTGATACAATTAGAAAAATACCTTGAATAAAAAGGGGAAATGGGAATGACAAATGAGTTCATATGGCTAAGAGACTTCAAAATGAGTCAGGTCTTCAGATGAGTTGGACTTATGCATCTTTCAGCAGGATCTCAGAGACAGCCTAAGTAGGTACTACCCCAGGTAGTGGTTCTCCTGAGGACTACAGAGACACCTCATTCCTATGGTCATGGCAGATGATTCTGGAGTTTGCTGCCTTGCCAGAAGATACTACTTTGGAATTTGTACCCTGAAGTGTGATGGAGTTGGACTCAGATGTGATCTTTCTACATGTGCCTCTCTGTCACTTTTACTCAACCTTTTGTTGGTGCTGGGGTTGTTGTATGGTCAGGAGACTTGAATGAGCCTCAGGAGAGTTGCAACACCTGCTCTCCAATTCATTGGATTTGCCAGTGTCAGCTAACAGGGAGGTGAGGATGGTCAACCACCATACCAGGGAACCGAGAGAGTCTACAAGTGCAAGCAGGAGAATTCCACCCATCAGCCATGTGGGATCTAAGCCAACTTTCAATTTAGAGGTGGAGTGGACATCACCATCCCAGGGTATACAAGGTGGAGGAATAAAATATGGATTAGAGGAGATCTTAATCTAGGTACTTTGTAAGTGTATAGAGAGATAATCTTGCATTTGCCTAATAAAAACTTACATTTGTTTCATTTTGGTATATCACGGATTCCTATTTCTTTTGTATTATTTTACATCATGTGTTCCCTCATTATATTCCTGGATTCAGGATTGAAGATAGAAACTGCTGCCTGGATTTTCAGCAGTAAAATATTTCATTCAGTTTATTCTGTATATATAAAATTATAGCAGGTGCTGGAGGGATGAAAGTGTATTGCAGTCACTCCCAGATGAAAGAAACTGCTTGTGTTTTATGGTGTTAGTGAAAAATAAGCTCTCCTAGCAAAGGCTCTGTACCAGCTACCAGGGCTTGTTCATTAGTTCCTGAAAGAGGTCACATCCTGAACTGGAGATGTCATCTGACTGCTTTATAGTAATCCACATTCTATCTCCAATATGTGCCTTTCTCCTGCACCTTCAAAATCATAATTCAAGTGAGGTTGTAATCAACAACACATTCCCTCATTTTTCAAACAATGATGGTTTGAATAATTTCTATCATTCTTCCAGCGATGTAAGTTTGCCCTTTAAAAAATATTTCCATATTGAAGGATATTTTCTGGAAATTTCTTTCAGCACTCCCTACAATAATAGTCCTCATGTATGGGTCATAAAAAGCAAATATGTGTTTTTCTGCCTTTCCTACTATATCTTATTCTTATATTAAACCCAGATATTAAGACATAATTTCAGACTTTTATGTAAGCTTGCTGTTTTCTTCTGGGTAGACTAAGGTGAATGCTTCATTCGTCAACTGGTTTCCTTGCCATCACTACAAATGGCAAACCAGAGTGGCATTTTGGAGGTAATGATTTCTCTGAGCTAATGGTCATATTTGAAGATGTTAATAATTGCTTACATATTTGTATTCACTTCAGATTCTTTGGCAAAGCTGTGAATTCATTTTCACTTGTAATTTATTGACACACAGGTTCAGTCTCTGATATGAGTCATACACTTATCAGAACTGAAATTTTCAGGAAAAGATATTTCATTCATGCAGTTTTATAAAATGTCTATGTTTTGATTACGCCTTAATCTGAAAATTAAAAATCCTCACCTTGTCACTTTTTTCTGGAATTCTCTCCAGTGCAAGTAAGAGCCCCACCTTATTCCACATTAACTTGAATTAGGATTCTCAGTAAAATCATTTTTCACATAAACCAGTTTGTCAATACCTTTCCTAGGTGCTTTTTTTAAATGTTACTGCAAACAATATATTGTGAATCATTTTTTCCAAGCTATACAAGAGCAATTATGTACATTTACAACATGGAAATAGTGTCAGTGGTCTTCTCACTCCCAACAATTTGATGTATCATTTCCCAGTTGCTACCCTGCAAGACTGCTATTTTGTAATCAGTTCTGGTACAAAATAGTTTACATGAAAGGCTTATTTTTGAGCAGAAATCTCTTTCCAAATAAAAGCTTTTAAGAATTTTTACTTTAGTCCATTGTACATTATAATAACTAGATATTATTATTCTATTATAGGTGTGTTATTATAGTAATTAAAGAATTTTATCATTGAAATAAAGGCATTGGCCACCAGAGGTTCTGAGGGGAGGGAAGGGAAGAATAAGGAGTAATATGGAGACATTTTGGAGACATAAGAATTCTCCTACATGACCTTTCAATGATGGAAACAAGGCCATTATACATTTTGTCACAGCCTATAAAATTGTCTGAGACTGAGGGTAAACTATAATCTACAGTGCAGTCCATGGTTAGTAGCAATGCTTCAATATGTGTCCTTCAATGTTAACAAATGTACAACTCTAATGAAACAAGTTGTTAATGTGGTAAAGTGTGGGATCTTGAGGGGCTGGAGCATATGGGAATCTCCTGTATTTTTAATGTAACATTTATGTAATCTAAAGCTTCTTTAAAAATAAAAACATTAAGAAAATTTTGAAAAAGAATCTTGAGAAAAAACGTGGAATCATAAACACTCATGTTACTGAAGAAACTAGAGTTATGTCTTTCAATATTTGGAAGTATGGAAAAGAGTGAAAAACAGTCCAGCTAAGAAAGGTGATACTTCTGTTATAATCAGGAACACTGTATAATCAAGAAGACTCCACTGGAATTATTGACCACACAAATATGCCCCCTTTCTGCAGTCCGGGAGAAGCAGGCTCATGTCTTCAGTATTGATTAAATAGGCACCACCACCTGCAGTTTCCCCATCTAGAGGACAGGAATACAAACCAGAAAGAGGGAGAAAAGACTGCTAAGAATAACCTACCCTACTGAAGTCACACCCTAAGAAGACTCAGTTGTGGATGCCAAACTTACTTACACTTTGTATTTATGAAGAGAGAGTGATTGGTATCTTTCAAAATCCCCTAAGAAACTTCCTGTTTCCTTTCTAAATATTTAGCTGGTACACTGATTCATAAGGTAACATTTTTATTAAGCAAATATCATATGTGAGTGATGGAGACCTTTTCAACTCTATTATATTCTCCTCGAACTTATGTTATTACAAAGATCTTTTCTTATTTCCCCATTCCTGCATCTTCTCTTTTCCTTTAAAATAAAAAAGTATTCCTGGTTTTGTCAGTAGAATTTTATTCTTCTCCAGGATCCTAAAATATGTGAAAACAATGATTCACTCTAAACTGAGGGTAAAATTTGTTCTCATGTAAAACAAAGTTTATTCCTTAAGAGTCTATAAATGGCTATAAGGGGGAAAAAGCATCATATTGTCTTTTATCAGTGAAACTTAAGTACAGTTAGGTTTTTTTAAAAAGGGAAACCTTGCAGAGAGTTCCTAAAATATAGATTTCATTAAAAGACACTTCCATAATTTCTGTGAGAGATAAACACCAAGTTACAGAGGGAAAAACTGTTTTTTTTTTCTGGATAAGTGGGGGATTTATTTGCTGTCTGAAAACCATGAAATATATGTTACATAGAAGGAGGGCAAGATACATTTTGAGTGATCTGTGTTCTGTTTAATTGAATGTTTTATGAGTAGAATAAATACTTTGGGACCCTAACATGAGAAATTTAGAAAAGATGAATACTGCCAATTGAAGATTTCCTGTCCAGAGTGGGGAAGTGAGAATAAACACACCCAGGTCCAAGGAACATCATTTAAACCAAGAGAAAGTAGAAAACTGTAACAGAACGCTTACCTATTATAATGCATTGTAATAAGGTAGCCGATGCCTAAGTGAGTATATTTCAAACATAGGAGCAATTACTCCTCCCTTCACTGCCAAGAACTGAGTTTGCAAGAGAAGCAAATTCTAGAGTAACAGTATTGAATGAGAAGGTCCTGGATTTCACATTCTAATGTCGTTCTCCAATGTCACACTTCCCATTTCTCCTCATTTCCAGATCATCCCTCTCAGAAGAATTGGAAGCACCTGCATATTAATAGCTCTGAGATACATCATCCTAAGTGTGGTTATATATATATATATTTTTTTTTTCGTTTCCTGAATGAAAATATTTTGTATTTATTTATTATCCAAGAAGGAAAACATCAGTGGAACAATAAATCACTGAAATCAACCTGTAGATCTGTTTCACTGTACAAAGAAAATATGAAAGGGAATGTTTTACTGGCAGTAAATGGAGGGACATGGATAAAATGTCAAGTGTAGTAGGTCCACAGATATAAATTTGGTTTATTTTCCATTTCTGTTTCAGGATTAGTGGGTCTTTGATTCCCATGGTAGATAAATTTCTCCCATTCCTACTTGGAAATTTTACATTTTCATCATTGTACATTTTAGCTTCAGAGATTCTATTTATTTAATCATTGAAATATACCATTTAATATAATTGTGATATTCTTTTTCATCTTCTAAAACTCATTAAAAAGTGTTGTTTCATATTCTCTGAATATTTTCAAAATCTGAAAAACTTAAAAGCTTTTATTCCTATTTTCTGTCTTTTTTTCTGTCTTTTAGTCATGATAACTTGCTTTCTTAGGGTCTGTATAGATATTTTTAATTTTTGAAAAGGTACTTAGATTACACAAATATCATATGAAAAAGATAGGGGATTCTAATATGCCCCACTCCCCACACTTCCCACATTTTCCCACATGAACAACATCTTTCATTAGTGAGGTACATTCATTGCAATTGATGAACAAACTGTGGAGCATTGCCACTAAGCATGGACAAATGTTTACATTGTAGTTTACACTCTCTTCAACATAATTCCATAGGTTATGGCAAGATATATAATGGTTTGCATCTGTTATTGCAATGTCTTTTAGGACAATTCCCAATTCCAAAAAATGCCCCTGTCTTATAACACTTTTTACTGTTTCCTACCCTCAGAACCTCCAGTGACCACTACCTTCAGATTCCCTACATGTGGCTTTTCTGTCCTTTCATTTGTACTTGTAATTAGTACTAGAGTTTGTAGGTTTATGTACAAGTGACTTAAGTTTGGGGGCTGCCCATGTGCCAGCTGGGCCCTGAACCTCAATAGATTTGCAACACTTACTCTCCAGTTCATTGCTTTCACCCAAGACAACAGGCAAGGGGGTGATGATGGACAACTACATACCAAGTAACAGAGAAAGCCTAAAACTGCAAGCAACATAGTCCCATCCATCAGCTCTAAAGGATCACAGCCCCTCTCTATGAGATGTGGAGTAGACATCACCATCCCAGAATCCTCTGGTTTGGGGAATGAAATTTGGACTAAAGTAGACTTACTGGTATCTTACTATGGACTTATTGTGATTCTAGCAATGTAAGAATTTATCCATTGATATACTGAGTTTTAAAATTCTGCTGTTTAATTTGAGGACATATTTGTGTGAATTCTTGGAGGTCTCAGTGGAAAAGAGAGGATTCACGTTTTACATTATTTGGAAATTAGCAAGCTAAAACAATTTAATGTTAATTTGTGCACCTTGAGCCTTTAAGGTTCACAAAGCTTCTGTGATTTCAGACTGCATGCTGGATCCTCATTCAGAGAGCTTTGGCACTTGTAGCACCATGGTCAGGAGAAGTGTGTCTCTTCATACACATACTTGATTAATGTATTTATACTTTGTTAACCTTTACAATGCAACTATAATTCTAAGGATCCCTCTTTTATACAGGAATCTCTTACCAGAGTTCCCACTTAGGATAATTTTCTAATTCATTTTCATATAGAACATATTTAGTAATATGGAATCTCAAATTCCTTAATGTGGACAGTCTCTCAAAACTGCAGCTGGCATTTGAAATCCACTACACATCACAGTCCATTTTATTATTTATTTTGTGGCTAAACTAATTCATTCTGTTAGGCCAGATTTGGGATGAATTTGAAATATTCAGGGAAATTTGTAGGTGTGAATCCTCATATTTTAAAAAATAACACATCATAAACCTATCTACAGGGAAGCAGACTTGGCCCAGTGGATAGGGCATCTGTCTACCACATGGGAGGTCCCCATGGGAGGTCTGCGGTTCAAATCAGGGCCTCCTTGACCTGTGTCCAGTTGGCCACGCACAGTGCTATTGCATGCAAGGAGTACCATTCCACACAGGGGTGTCCCTGCATAGGGGAGCCCCATGCGCAAGGAGTGCACCCATAAAGAGAGCCACCCAGTGTGAAATAAAGTTCAGCCCGCCCAGGAATGGCACCGCACACACGGAGAGCTCATGCAGCAAGATGACACAACTAAAAAGAAACACAGATTCCCATGCTGCTGACAACAACAGAAGCGGACAAAGAACATGCTGCAAATAGACACAGAACAGACAACTGGGGGGTGAGGGCAGGGAGGAAGGGGAGAGAAAATTTGTTTTAAAAAGCCTAACTACAGATTTGTGGGAAATAGAAAAAGAAGGGCAAAGTGTACCTAAATCTAGAAGAAGGAGAAAAACAATATAGATTTCAGTGAAGAGAAATGATCTAGAGTATAGAAAAAACAATTGTGTGAACCAATGAAATTGTTTCTTGGAAAAGATCAATAAAATAGAAAAGGTTTATTTAGATTGAAAAAGAAACAAGAAAGAGGATGTAAATTACCAAAATAAAAAATGTAATCAGGGATGTTGCTAAATATTGCTGACATTAAAGGGATTATGAATTAAATCTATGAATAATTGTCTACTGAAATCTAGAAAATAGAAGAAATGGACCAATTCCTAAAAGCATGCAATTTATCTAAATTGACTGAAAAGAAATAGATCTCAACAAAAACATAATGAGTAAAGAAATTCAATTAGTTATCAAAAACTTCTCAAAACTAGAAGTCTAGGATCAGACATCTTCCAAAATGAAATCTATGAAATATTCAAAGAAGAATTAATGACAATATTTTTCATAACCTTCCAACTTGAACTCAAGATACATATAGCTTCCAAACTCATTTTATGAGACTAAAGTTATTTTGATGCCAAAATTACATAAAGCATATCAAAGAAAGTAAAGCAAGGAGCAATTTCTCTCATAAATATAGATGCAAAGCACTTAACAAATACTAGCATGTCAAATCCAAGAGAATATTACAAGAATTACCCACTAAGACAAAATGGGATTCAAAATGAATGTTCAACTTAAGAAAATCAATGTAATATACCCATTAACCTAATGAAAAGGAAATCACATGAAAATCTAAATTGATGCAGAAAATGTGAATGATAAATTCCAACACCTTTTCATGATAAAAATACTTAGAAAAATAAGAATATAAATAACTCCCTAAACAGAATAAACAAAATATATAAGAAAACACAGGTAATCTTATCCTCAATCCTGAAAGAGTGGAAGTTATCTCTTTGAGATCTGGAACAAAACAAGGATGACTGCTTTCAATATTGCTATTCAGTATTATACTGGAAGTTAAGAAATTAGGCCATAAAACTAAATAAAGTCTACCCAATTTAGAAAGAAAAAGTAAAATCATCTGTTTTAAGAAATGTGGTGGTCATGACAAGCTGCCCCAAGAAAACCCTAGAGATCATAAATGAATTCAACCAAATGAAACCTATCAGGTTTACATGAAAAAAAAGTTTTATATTATACAACAGAAAGAACATTCTTAAATGGATAATAAAAAAATCCACTCACCATACCATCTAAAAGAAGAAAATGCATAGGAATAACTTTAACTAAAAAGGATGCACAATGAAAACTTCAAAAAATAAGTTGAATGAAATAATAAAAGAACTAAGTAAATGGCAAGGTATTCTGTGTTCATGAATAGGGAGAATTAATATTGTTAAGATGTCAGTACTACCCAAAGTTATCTACAGCTTCGATGTAATTCCCATCTAAGTCCTAAGAGCCTTTTTAGCAGAAATGGAAAAGCTGATCCTGATATATGGAAATATACTCCAGGAGGATTCCAGTACCATCTTATTATGTTGCATTTACTTATTTGCTTATCTCATGCCTTCTAAAGTCTGTGAGCTGTTTGAGCAGAAGCAAAATATCTCACTCTTCTATTCATTCCCAGAATATAACTTACTATTTACCATACAGTATTGTTGTATAAATATTTGTCAAATGATTAAGAAATAAATGATTGAGTGATTTGCACATATATTGCTAAGTTTTGGGGAGAATGGAGAAGAAGTGAGAGAAAAGGAAATCTTGTTGAGAGAGGGAAGTCCCATGGCTCCAAAGGAGACAGATTGGAAACAAGATATTTTAGTGTACCCAGAATCTTTTTTACTATCAGTGATAGAGAAACCATTTTGGGAAACCTTGTAATATTAGAGTTCACATCTAAAGAAAGGTGACTTCCTACAGGGAAGGAAGGTGTTCAGTGGGATAAGAGATGGACATGATTCTCCTTATCTGTCTTCTGAGGTTCAAAACTGGCACGAGTTTGCTTTGTGGTTTTCTTTCTTACCTCCAGAGAAGTATGTATCTTATCAAGAAGAGAGACAAAAGAATAATTCATTAATGAGTTTCATGGGAATGAAATCCCTAAAGGTCTCTGTGGCAGGTTGATACTATTTATGAATTCCAAGAAGAGATTTCAATTATGTTTGTAAACTGGTCTGTTCCTCTGTATATGATACCCTTTGATTGATTTAAATTCATTTTTTTACATTTACTTAATTAAATCAAGATTAGAGCTTTGATTTGATCATATCACTGGCGGTACTCATGGTTGAGTCCCTGCCCCCTTGGTGTCCTATATAAATGAACACTCACTCATGAAGATACACTGGAGAAGACACACAGCGGAACATAATTTCATAGATAGAGATTTTTGTTTCACTGCTTTTTCTTTTTCTAAAATTTTGGGAAGAATCCGGTTCAACACATGACATTTAGTCATCAAACAATATGAAGAACTAAATATGAATTTGGGAATGAAGAATTGAGTGACACATTGTTTCTTTTATAAAAGATTATATCTAAACAACTTAAGAGACATAGAAATGAGTACATGCAAAATCCTGAGATGGCTCTGAATTCCTAGTGAAGAGGGTCTAGAACTTTGGACTCATCCTGTGTTGTGTGAGTTAATGAAGGCATCATATGGGACCTCATGATTGAACTGAGCCTTGAAGGAGGAATTGGAATAATTCCATGAGGATGTGGAGGTAGAAGCACAACAAAAAGAGATAAGAGGGACACAAATGTGAGTTCAGTATAACCATAGGATGTGGTGCAGTTTTAGAAATATTTCTGAATATCTGATGAACAATGATGGGCATTCATGAAAAGTTGAAAATAAGCCTTGTAAAAGAGAGTCTTGTGTTCTGTCCACAAATTGGATCTTTATGTTTGAGGTTATTGGAGTCTGTGTATGGTTTAGAGAGAGTGATGTTCATGAAAACCCTTGCCAAGTAGAAAGATTTCTCTGGGTTAATATGACTCTAGCTGTTGTAAAAACTTTGGAAAGATGATGAGGGATGAAAATAGAAGAGTGGATGCATGGAAGGAGGTGTGATGAGTTAGCATATGTGGGGTTGAATCATAAAGTTTTCACTATTAATGCTTGGCATAATGTCAGTCATTTCATGTTTATCATTTTATTTAGTTATTCCAATTACTCTGTGAAATCGGAGTAATTTTCCAATGCATATAATTGTGTCGGTATTGAATCTTGGAGTTTTATGATCCCAGGAATTTGCATTTCACTAAAAATTTTACTTCTTAATAAACTTAATATTTAGAACAGTTTTAGAGTTGCAGAAATCCTGTAAGGGTGTTATAAATAGTTTCCAAGAATCTCTTACCCCCTTTCCCCTGTTTGTACCATCTGCCATCCAAAATAACACCTTTTATTTATTTGTCATAACTTCTTAGTCACTTTGTGATTGTGGCAGCTTCTCAGACTCTTCTTGGTTTTGATAACCTGGATACTTTCGAGGAGTGTAGGTAAGATATATTGTAAAGTTTCCCTCACTTCGAATTTTCTGATGTTCTTCTCATGATTAGACTGAGCTTATGGGTTTTTGGAAGAATGCACGAGAAATAAAGTATCATTTTCATACCATCATAACCAGGGTGCATCCTATCAACATGACTTATCATTGTTGATATTGACTTCTTTCAGCAGTGTTTTGTGGTTCCCCAGCATAAAGTTCCTCATATCTCTAACCTTCCTTATATCACCTTTGGGAAGAAGTCACTAAGTGAAACCCATACTTCAAGAGTGGGATTTTTCTCCATGGCCTTGAAAAAGTAATATCTACATAAATTATTTATTTTTTTCCTGCAAGAGAGATTTGTCTCTTCTTATTTATTTAATCAATTATTTATTAATATCAGGATGAACTCATGAAATTTATATGAAACTTTTAGTAGTGATACAATATTACTTTTCTTGTTTAATTTGTTCCACTTTTGGCCATGGGGGTAAAATGTCAGCTGTACTCTTTATCTGTAGTATAACCCCATCATTGAGAGTTTTATTTTAGCACATATTTACTCTATGGTACTATAAATTGTGCCAGTCATTTCTTGCATGTTTCTCTCCTAGAGTCAACAATTTCTCCAAGAAGATACTTATTGGATAATGGTGATAAATTCCATGTTCTGAGTTCCATGGTACTGTGCCTTCTAAGGCCTCTCTGAAGAGAGTGTCAGGAAACATATGTGTGTATATACATGTTTATAAATATGCCTACATACAACACTCTATATTTACTGATACATGAGTTAATAAATCTAAACTATTAACATATAGAACATTCTAGTCTCCTCCCTTGCTTATCTATAATCACCTATTTCACAGTGTGAAAAATATTCCCTCATCTGTCAACTATCTATGAAACTTGATTCCAGTTCAAATGCATAGAAGTATTAGAATTGTTAATCCATACATGGTGGATTGGTACATTGTTAATTATAAAACTGTACTTTCATAGTTTCTTTAGGCTTTATTTTACAGAGTCCATTCATATCCAATATTACTTCTTTTTTTAAAGTTTAAAACATATCATTGAAAATGTCTTTAAAGATAATTAATTATGAAAATAATACACATTTATAGGGAATGAGTAGATTTTTTTCCAAAATGTTACACTGAAAAAATATAAGAAGTTCCTTTACACCCCACTCCCCACCCCCAATTGCATCATTTTTAATTGTATTGATACATAGATCACAAATTACATCAAAAAAATAAGAGGTTCCCATAAACCCCCTACCCCACTCTTCCCACATCAACAACCTCATTCATCATTGTGGTTCATTTGTTGCATTTGGTGAATACATTTTGGAGCGCTGCTGCACCACGTGGATTATAGTTTACATTTTAGTTTACACTCTCCCCCAGTCCATTCAGTAGGTTATGGCAGGATATATAATGTCCAGGATCTGTCCTTGCAATATCATTTAGGACAACTCCAAGTCCCAAAATTGTCCCCACATCACCTCTTTTCTTCCCTCTCCCTGCCCTCAGCAACTACTGTGGCCACTTACTCCACATCAATGCTCAATTTCTTCCATTGCCAGTCACAACAATGTGTGCGTAAGTGGCTCTCTGAATCTTGAAGTTTCAGAATCAGCAAGGCCAACTCTTTCTTCATCATCTCTCAACACTCTATTCTTAAAAAACTTTTTATATTTTATGGAAGTATATCATTCATACATTAACATGCACACTAAAGATTGTGATCTTACAAAATATACATACATAACATCACACAGGTGTCTCATACATCACCCTTTCACCAACTCTTTGCATTGTGAAACATTTGTTACAAACTGTGCATGAACATCATCACAATATTACTACCAACTATAGTTCCTATCTTACATTTGGTGTATTTTTTCCCCAACCCATATTATTTTTTAAATATATTTTTATTACAAATATTGTGAACTTGCAAAACAATCATACAGATGTGTAAATTTCCCATACAATTCCACACCCTTGTTGAACATTTGTTACAGATTATGAGACAATATGACCAGACTATTACTACCAATCATGGTCCATTAGCATGCTTTTTTTTTAGAGTCATGCAAACCTTTATTTTTCTTTTTTTTTAAGATTTATTTATTTATTTATTTCTCTACCCTTCCCCAGCCCGACCCCAGTTGTCTGTTCTCTGTGTCTATTTGCTGTGTCTTCTTTGTCCGCTTCTGTTATTGTCAGCAGCACAGGAATCTGTGTTTCTCTTTGTTGTGTCATCTTATTGTGTCAGCTCTCTGTGTGTGTGGCACTATTCCTGGGCAGGCTGCACTTTCTTTCACGCTGGGCAGCTCTCCTTCTGGGGTGCTCTCCTTGTGCATGGGGCTCCCCTAAGTAGGAGACACCCCTGCATGGCAGGGCACTCCTTGTGTGCATCAGTACTGCACATGGGCCAGCTGCACAGGGGTCAACGAGGCCCAGGGTTTGAACTGCGGACCTCGCATGTGGTAGATGGATGCCCTAACCACTGGGCCACGTCCTCTGCCCATAGCATACATTTAGCACACTTTTTCCATACACCTCCTTTATCAATACAGTACAGCTTGACATTTATGCAAGAATATTATAGTATTGCTGTTAACCACAGTCTATAGGTCACACTAACTGTAGTTTTCCATGTATATACAATAGTGATATACATCTACTCTAGTTCACAGAAGAACTTGCTTGTATTTGCACCCTTAACCACAATTCTCAACTGCCTCTTGGTTTACTGTGTATTTCAGTCCTTCAGGTATTCTGTTATTTTTTTTAAAGATTTATTTATTTATTTCTCCCCCCCACCCTGCCCCAGTTGTCTGTTCTCTGTGTCTATCTCCTGTGTGCTCTTCTTTGTCCGCTTCTGTTGTTGTTAGTGGCACGGGAATCTGTGTTTCTTTTTGTTGCGTCATCTTGCTGTGTGCTGCCTGCCATTCCTGGGCAGGCTGAAATTTCTTTTGCACTGGACGGCTCTCCTTATGGGGCTCACTCCTTGCGCATGGAGCTCCCTTATGCGGGGACACCCCTGCGTGGCAGGGCACTCCTTGTGTGCATCAGCACTGCACATGGGCCAGCTCCACATGGGTCAAGGAGGCCTGGGGTTTGAACTGCGGACCTCCAATGTGGTAGATTTGATGCCCTATCCACTGGGCCAAGTCTGCTTCACTCTCAGTTATTCTTTAGCTTTCTTTCTATTGACATTTACTTCCCCAGACTAACTTTTTCAGCCACAATCCCATTTATACTCCAGTTACTACTCACTATAATGTGTTATTATCAGCTCTATCCATCACTACACTTTTAAGTCCAGTTCATTAAAACTTCTACAGGAGGAGGCAGGGCAAGGTGGTGTCTGAGTGAGTGCAACTGCAAAGAAGTAGCAAAGTGGTGTTGGAGTCTTGCCGGAGCAGGCTGTTTCAGGACCTTGCAAGGCAGGTGGTGTATGGACGTCTGTTTTTTAGAGACAGTGACAGAAGTAGTGCTTGCTAAAGGTAGAATTGCAGGTTACAAGCACAGAGGTTGAAAGCTGTGGGGAGGCGGGACCCTTCCACTTATGGCTGGTGGCCACAATGTTCCCTGAGAACTGTCAGTTGTGTGGTGGTGTCCCTGGGCACCATGATCCCCAGATACGTGGTCCCCAGGTCTGTGTCCCCTAAGCTCCATAGCCCGCATTCCACACACCTACATACTCTGAGTCTGCAGTGTCCTGGGCTTCCGTTTCCCAAGTCCAGCACTTCTGGAGGTCCGGGATTGCCCAAGCCCTCCAGTTTTGGACTAACTCCATGAGTGGGAGGGATTCGGTAGAAGGTGCAGCAAAGGGGCCAAGCGAGTGAAGGTTCAATTTTCTGGTTCTCCCTCCCTCCTTTTTCTGTGTATCTGTGCTTCGAGGAGCATACCAGCTGGCTTGGGGAGAGCCTGGGAAGAAAGGAGTAGTGAATCTGCTGACAAAACCCAATTCACCTAAATACCCTGTGATATGAAACTTGGTCTGGGAGAAGGTGGAGTCGGAAAATCAACTAGCCCTCTCATAGCACACCTAAAAGAGAGGGACTGTAGGAGGTGCTTTCCAAGCTTCCAATAGCATACTTGGGGTTCCTGGTGAGCTGTGGGTGCTCTCTCTCTGGAAAACAAAAGTCACTGTTTTCTGTGCAGAGCTGGTTCAACAAGGACCCACATGAATCTCCTACTGGACCTCTCAGGCAGCTTTCCTGCTGCCCTGGGTGACAGGGAAGTAAGGAGGGAAAAAGAGGAGAATGTCAAATCCCTAAGCATTTTATTTAACTGCAAAGAGATACCTTGCTTGAAACTTTGTCTGGCATTTTATTGGGTTGTCTTCTTGTTTTCTTTCTCTTAATCCCCCAAGGTCCTTTTTCTCTTTCTTTTTCTTTTTTCTCTTTTTCTTTTTCTTGCTTACTTACCCCCTCCTTTTTGTCCCTTTTTTCCTTTTCTTTCTTTCATCTCCTTTTTTAAATTTTTTAAAATATTAGGTGCTGCAGGGAGTGCTTCACATTTGCTGTATTTCCTCATCCTCCATTCCACTTTTGTGTGTATATTGATTTTGGTCACCAGCACTATCCCCTTTCCTCTACATCTTTCTATCCTCCATCATTTATTGTTTCTCTTACATTACACATCTCTTTGTTTGCCCCCCTATTTTTCTGAATTTATTTCTAATACCTTTGCTCTGTTTTCTGTCTTATATTTACTCTTTATATTACTGTCCTTTTTTTACTCTTTCCCTCTCTCCTGAACACACTAGCCTTTTAATTCACACAGAATTCCTCCCCATATTTAGTTTACTGTCTCATTATACATACACTACTTTTCATACTGTTATAACTATACATACCTTACATGAGTCAAATATCCATTCTCCTAGATCACACATGCTTCCTCTTAATATTTATTATCAATGCTACTATTGTTCATTTTTCTTCTCTTACTCTTTTGGCTTTCCCTGACCTTAATAGTTTCCTTCAAGTGAACTTAGCCAACAACAAGGAAATAGAATAAGAAGAAAAAAGTGACAAAGAGAAGAATTAACACACATGCAAAAACAACTAATTAAACACCAAACTAGACAAAGAAGATAAGCAACTGATTAAAACCATCAATATAAAATGATGACAAGACAGCAACAAAAAATTACAAACCAAAATAACAATCAGGAAAACATGCTCCAATCCAATGAACAAACTAAAATCAGGAAGAGTAACAGAACATCAAACAAGTAATTAAAGTTCTCAAAACATATATTAGGGACAAATTTGATGAGGTGGAGGAAGAGATTAAGAATATGAAGAAAAAAACACTTAGAGAGAATACAGAAGAAATTGCAATCATACACAAAAGATAAAAGATGTGATGGTGATGAACAGCACAATTCTAGAAATCAAAAATACACTCTCAGCAAATAACAGCAGACTCAAAGAGGCACAGAAAAGAATTAGTGGTGTGGAAGACAGTATATCTGAAATCAAACAGATAGTAGAAGTGATCGATAAAAAGAAAGAAAAATTCCAGCATGGATTTAGGGATCTGAATGACAATGGAAAACACACAAACATATACATTACAGGCATCCCAGAAGGAGAAGAGAAGGGAAAAGGGACAGAAGGGGTGTTGGAGGAAATAATGGCTGAAAACTTCCCAAATCTACTGAGGGAGATGGATGTACATGTCCAGGAAGCACAATGCACTCCAAACAGCATAAATTCTAACAGGCCTACCCAAGACATATACTTGTACAATTACATGCTAGGCCACAGAAAAAGTCTCAATGAATTCAGAAAGACTGAAATCATACAAAATAATTTCTCTGACCACAGTAGAATGAAGCTGGAAATCTTCAAGGGACAGAGACCAAGATTTGGCACCAAGATTTGGAAGTTAAACAGCACTCTTAGAAAAACAGTGGGTCAAGGAGGAAATGACAAAAGAAATTAATAACTACCTTAAAACTAATGAAAATTATAACACAACATATCCAAACTTATGGGATGCAGCAAAAGCAATACCGATAGGGAAATTTATAGCCATAAATTCATACATCAAAAAAGAAGAAAGAGCTAAAATTGAATAACTAATTGTACAATTGGAGGAATTAGTGAAAAAAACAACAAACTAAATACAAAGGAAGAAGAAAGAAAGAAAGAACAAAGATCAGCACAGAACTAAATGAAATAGAAAAAAAGAAAGCACTTGAAAAAATGAGCAAAACCAAGAGCTGGTTTTTTGAGATCAATAAAATTGACAAACCGTTACCTAGACTAACAAAGAAAAAAAGAAGGAAGATGATGCAAATATGAAAAATAAGTAATGAGAAAGGAGATATCAACATTGACCCCACAGAAATAAAGACTATTATAAAAGGATACTTTGAAAAACTATACTCCAAGAAAAAGGACAATTTAGAGGAAATGGACAAATTCCTAGAAACACATAAGCAGCTTACATTGATGAAAGAAGAAACTGATGATCTCAACAAACCAATCACAAGTAAAGAGACAGAATCAGTCATTAAAACCTCTCAACTAAGAAGAGCCCTGGGCCAGACAGCTTCACAGGTGAATTCTACCAAGCATTCCAGAAAAAACTAACACCAATCATGCTTAAACTCTTCCAAAAAATAAAAATACAAGGAACATTGCCTAACTCATTCTATGATGCCAACATTACTCTAATACCAAAGCCAAAGACACCACAAGAAGGGAAAATTACAGACCAATCCCTCTAATGAACTTAGACATGAAAATCCTCAAAGAAATACTTGCTAATCATATTCAACAATACCCTAAATAAATTATACACCATGCCCAAGCGAGATTCATTCCAGGTATGCAAGGATGGGTCAACATAGGAAAATCAATTAATGTAATACACCATATAAACAGACTGAAGGAAAAAGAATCACATGATTATATCTATAGATGCAGAAAAAGCATTTGACAAAATACAGCACACTTTCCTAATAAAAACAATGCAAAATAGAAAAGATCAGAATAGAGGGAAATTTTCTCAACATGATAAAGAGCATATATGAAAAACCCACAGCTAACATCATTTACAATGTTGAAAATATAAAATCTTTCTCTCTAAGATCAAGAAAAAAAGAAGGATGCCCACTATCAGCCCTTCTATTTAACATTGTCTTAGAACTACTTGCTCAAGCGCTGAGGGAAGAACCAGACATAAGAGCCATCCAAATTGGAAAGGAAGAAGTGAAAATTTCACTATTTGCAGATGATATGATCCTATTCATAGAAAACCCTGGGAAGTCTACAAGAAATCTTCTAGAACTCATAAATGAGTTCAGTAAAGTCACAGGTTACAAAATCAATATGCAATAATCAATACCATTTCTGTATACCAATAATGATCAATCTGAGGATGAAATCAGAAATCAAATACCATTTCCAATAGTAAATAAAAAAAAATACCTAGGAATAAATTTAAATAAAGATGTAAAGGACTTATACACAGAAAACTACAAACACTGCTCAAGGAAATCAAAGAAGACCTAAATAAATGGAAGAATATTCCCTGCCCATGGATAGGAAGACTAAATATCATTAAAATGTCTATCCTACCAAAACTGATCTATGGATTCAATGCAATCCCAATAAAAATCCACGCAGCATTCTTTAATGAACTAGATAAGCTTACTATGATATTTATTTGAAAAGGAAAGTGGTCCCAAATAGCCAAAGACATATTGAAAAAGAAAAATGAAATTGGAGGAATCACACTACCTGACTCCAAAACGTACTACAAAGCTACAGTTGTGAAAATGGCATCGTATTGACAGAAGGATAGACATACTGACCAATGGACTTGAAATGAGAGTTCTGATATAAATCCTCAAATAAACAGCCATATGGTATTCAACAAGGCCACCAAACCTCTCAACTGTGAGAGAATGGCCTCTTCAACAAATGGTGCCTGGAGAACTGGATATCCATTTTTAAAAGAATGAAAGAGGATTACCAATTCACACCTTTTACAAAAATCAACTCAAGATGGATGAAAGACCTAAATATAAGAGCCAAGACAATAAAGACTTTGGAAAGCAATGTAGGGAAGCATCTACAGGACCTTGTAATAGGAAACGGCTTCATGAACTTCACACACAAAGCATGAGCAGCCAAAGAACAAATAGATAAATGGGCTTCCTCAAAATTAAAGCCTTCTGCACCTCAAAGGATTTTGTCAAGAAAGTGAAAAGAGTCTACACATTGGGAGAAAATATTTGGTAACCATATATCTTATGGGAGAAATATCCTGCATTTATAAAGAATTCCTATATCTTGAAAATAAAAAGACAAGCAACCCATTTAAAAAATGGGAAAAAGATTTGAACAGATGCTTCTCAAAAGAAGTTTTACAAATAGCTAAAAGGCACATGAAAAAATGCTCCAAATCACTAGCTACTAGGGAAATGCAAGTCAAAACACAATGAGATACCATATTACTCCCATAATTCTGGCAGCTATCAAAAAATCAGAGATCTACAGGTGCTGGAGAGAATGTGGAGGAATGAGAACTCTCATCCACTGCTGGTTGGAATGCAGAAGGACCCAGCCATTCTGGAGGACAGTTTGGTAGTTTCTCAAAAAACTAGGTACAGATTTACCATATGAACCAGCAATTCCACTGCTGGGTATATACCCAGAAGATCTGAAAACAAGGACACAAGCTGATATACACACACCAATGTTCATAGCAGCACTATCCACTGTTGGCAAAAGTTGGAATCAATCCAAATGCCATCAAGAGATGAATGGATAAATAAAATGTGTATACATACAATGGAATACTACTCAGCTATAAGAACAAATACACTACAAACATATTTGATAACATGGATGAATCTTGAGAACTTTATATTGAGTGAAGTAACCCAGGCATTGAAGGACAAATACTACATGACCTCTCTGATAAGAAATAAGTAAACCAAGCTGTTTCAGAGAGATAGAAACAGCTTCAGAGTGACTGGATGATATGCTTAAAGGAAGTTGGGGAGTAGAGAAAGGGTGCAAGCTGATACCTGCATGGGTGAAAGCTATGATAAGCTGAATATAAGTATTTGTACAGAGGAGGGATAAAATGGGGGCATAAGGATACCTCGAGGCAGGGCTTTGTGAGCATGAGGGGGTCTGGAGATGAAAGGATGGATCAGATGGCCCAATTTTTGGGGGGGACGGTGGGCAGAACATTTGAACATAGGAAACTGTCAGGTATGTGGTTGAAATTATAAATTAGAGAAAACTCTAGAAAATATAGTATGGAAGGTTACCTGTTTTAAGATGCTTAAAGGGGGGGGGTCTGACACATGGAAAGCTTCTAGGGAGAGTGTCATAATGGGTTATACTATTGGGTGGAGACCCATACAATGAGGGTGAAAGTATACCCACATCCTGGGGAGAACTGATGTTCTCAAATAGAGGGAATTTTACCTCTTGAGAGAATTGGTGGCTCCCAGTGGGTTAGGGCAGTCGAGTACGTCAAGCTCTCAACATTGTTGCAAGTATCTCTGAATATGGTCCTTCATGTAATGAAGATTGAATGTCACAGTGGGCCCTGAGAGGATGGGGAAAAAGGTGTTGAATAGATGGAATCAGTGTAACTGTGGGTCAATGGAAGTATTCCATAAGATCATGCAATGATGGATATAGGACACGTTAAATTACACCAAAAATGTATTAAAGTCTATAGGCTAAAATATAAATGATAATGTAAAACATAAGATAACTAAAAATTTAGAAAATTGTATCGTCTAAAATATAAACCATAATGGAAACTCAAATGGAATCATGTTTGAAAGCTATTGTTTCAATATCTGTACATGAACTGCAGCAAATAGAATATGAACATGTAGAAAGATCAATGTTTGTGAACGGACAAAGGGTTTGATGTTGGATATGTGGGAGTACCATATATTGTATATGTGAATTATTGTGATCTAAAACTTATGTGAAGATAAACTTAATAGTTGGAAGAAGAAAAAAAAAGATAGTATGTAGACACTGAGGAAGAAATGGAAGAAATTGCCTTGCCACGGCAACACCTACAGCAGGGCAACACCTACAGCAGTGATGAAAGGCAAAATGTTAAAACAGAACTTTCAGTTTTTCATTTTTTGATACTCCAATTTATTTTTCCTTTTTTAAATTTTTCTAAATTAGTATATATTCTGTATCTAACCTTTAAACCCATCATTATTCAACATTTTGCGCTTTATGGAATCTGGCAATATATTAGGCTTCCTTTCTAAAGAAGTTTTGGAGTACAGAAGGGTTCAACTATGGCAGGGGAGGAATACTGGTGTGGTGTGTTATTGAAAGGGGGCACATGATTGGGAGGGATTTCTCCACGGTGTGTACACAGGGTACATGAAAATGTTTGGGTATTTTCATAGTGGTTTCAGTTAAAAATGACAACTGAGGGAGTGCTGAGTTCCAATCCAGGGGAGCTCTATCACATTCCCAAATGAACAGCAACAATACCCCAAGTGCAATGTCAAAAACCAATAAAGATGGGCGGCCCAGCAATGAGCCCTTGATACTGATGGCTACGATTATGAGCTTGTGTGCCTGAAATATGAACTAGGCGTAGAGCTGCCAGGTGCTGAAGAGTTACCTCCTGAGGACCTCCATGTTGCTCAAATGTGGTCACTAAGCCAAACTTAGCATGTAAATGCATTACCTTCCCCCCAGCATGGAACATGACTTCTGGGGATGAACCTCCCTGGTGCCAAGGCATTACTACCAAGCACCATTTGATGATGTAATTAGAAAAAGACCTTGAATAAAAGGGCCAACTCAGACCAGCAGAATATCTCAGCCTACATGTAATATCAAGTGTTTAAAACTGCTTTTTGTCTTGGACAAAAGGGGGAAATGGAAGGGACAAATGAGTTTGTATGGCTATGATTCTCCAAAAACAGTTGGGAGGTCATCAATGGAGTAACGTTTATGCACATCTCAGCAGGGTCCCAGAGACAACCAAAGTAGATAGAAACCCAGGTACTGGTAATCCTGAGGGCTGCAGAGACCCTATATTCATGGCAGATGGCTCTGCAGTTCAGTGCCATGTCAGTTGGCCCTGCTTTGAGTTTGCATTCCTGAGTGAGATGGAGTTAGACTCAGATGTGATCTTTCTACACATGCCTCTTCTATTACTTTTACCAGACCTGTAGTTGGCTTTGGGTTTCGGGTATACTCAGGAGGCCTAAATCTCTGGACTGTCCATGTGACAGCCAGGCCCTGAGCCTCAGCAGGCTTGCAACTCCTACCCTCTGGTTTATTGCTTTTATCCTGGCCAGCTAACAGGGAGGTGAAGAAGGTCAACCACCACACCAGGGAGCCAAGAGTGCCTACAACTGCAAGCAGGAGAATTGCATCCATCATCTATGTGGAATGTTAGTCCCTTCTTGATGTAGAGGTGGACTGGACAGAACCATCCCAGGGTTTACAGGATGGAGGAGTAGGATATAGATTAGAGTTGACTTACTGGTGTTCTGCTGGGGAACTATTGTGATTAGTAAGGGAAGAAATTGTAGTAGTGATGTGAAGAAAGTGGTCACGGTAGCTGCTGATGTTAGGGAGAAGGAAGAAAAGATATGATGTGGGTGCATTTTCAGGATTTGAAGTTGTCCTGGGTGATGATGCAGGACAGCTGCCGGACATTGTGTTTCCTGCCATGACCCACTGGGTGGACTGGAGAAGAGTGTAGATTACTATGTACATGCGGGACTGCAGTGCTCCAAAATGTATTTACCAGGTGCAGTGAATGTGCCATGATGATGCAAGAGGTTGTTGTTGTGGGAGGAGTGGGGTGAGGGTGGTGGGAGGTATAAAGTGGCCTGTTATTTTTTTAATGTAACATTTAAAAGAAAATAAAGGAAAAAACTTCTACATACATTAAGCATCTTTATTCTCAAAAATCCTCTTATCTCCTAATAACATATACAATTCCATGTGTTTATTATTTGTATTTAGTTTATATTAATGAGACCATGCAATATTTGTCCTTTTGTGTCTGGCTTACTTCACTTAGTATAATGTCTTCAAGACTCATCCATGTTATCACATATGTCCCAATTTCATTTCTTTTTACTGCAGCATAATATTCCTTTGTATAGACCACATTTGTTTATACATTCAATCATGAAGGGACACTTGAGTTGTTTCCATCTTTGGCAATTGTGAACAACTTCGTTATGAACATTGGTGTGCAGATGTCTGTTTATGGCCTAGTTTTTAGTTCATCTGGATATATTCCTTGTAGAGGAATTGCTGGATCATGTGACAGTTCTATATTTAGCTTCCTCAGGAACCTCCAAACTGTATTCCATGAAGGCTGCACCATTTTACACTCCCACCAACAGTGAAGGAGTGTTCCTGTTTCTCCACATCCTCTCCAGCACATATTGTTGTCTGTTTATTTTTTTTAATAATGGCCGTTCTATGTGGTGTTAAATGATATCTTATTGTTGTTTTAATTTGCATTTCCCTAATAGCTAGTGATATGAAACATTTATTCATGTGCTTTTTGGCCATTTGTATTTCCTCTTTGGAGAAATGTCTATTTAAATCTTTGGTCCATTTTTAAATTTATTGCTTGCTTTTTTATTGTTGTGTTGTATGATCTCTTTATATAGCATGGAAATCAAACCCTTACCAGATAATTGGTTTCCGAATATTTTCTCCCATTGTCTTGATGCCTTTTCACCTTCTTGATGAAGCCCTTTGAAGCATAGAAATGTTTAAGTTTGAGGAGGTCCCATTTATCCATGTTTTTTTTTTTTTTGCTCGTGCTTTTGGTGTAAGGTTTATGAATCCTTCACCTACCACCAGGTCTTGAAGATGTTTTCCTACCTATTCCTCTAGAGGCTTTATTGTACTTCCTTTTATATTCAGGTCTTTGGTCGACTTTGAGTTTATTTTTGTATAATATGTGAGATAGGGGTCTTTTTTCTTTCTTTTGGCTATGGATATCCAGTTCTCCCAACAAAATTTTTTGAATAAGCTTTTCTTCCCCAACTGGGAGGGCTTGACAGGATTGTCAAAAATCACTTGGCCATAGATGTGAGTGTCTGTTTATGAACCATCAATTTGGTTCCATTGGTCTATGTGTCTATGTTTATGACAATACCATGTTGTTTTTACCACTGTAGCTAATTATATGAATTAAAGTCTGTAAGTGAGAGTCCTCCAACTTCACTTTTCCTTTTGAAAATGTTTTTGGTCTTTTGGGGACTCTTACACTTCCATATAGACTTGATAATTGTGTTTTCCATTTGCTAAAAAAAATACTGGTGGAATTTTTATTTGTATTGCATTGAATCTGTATATCAATTTGGGTAGAATTGACTTCTTAATGATATTTAGTCTTCCAATCCATGAGCAAGAAATGTTATTCCAATTATTTAGGTGTTTTAAATTCCTTTCTGCAATGCATTATAGTTTTCTGAATACAAGTGTTTTGCATCCTAGGTTAAGTTTATTCCTAAATATTTGATTCTTTTTGTTGCTATTGTACATGGAGTGTTTTTCTTGACTTCCTCCTCAGATTGTGCATTTTTCATGTAAAGAAACACTACTGATTTTTGCTTATTGATCTTGAATACTGACACTCTACTGAAATAATTTATTAGGTCTAGCAGCTTTGTTGTAGATTTTTCAGGACTTTCTAGATATATAATCATCATCTGCGAATAGTGAAAATTTTAATTCTTCTTTTCCAATTTGCATGCCTTTTATTTCTTTTTCTTGTCTAATTGCTTTAGCTAGAAACTCTACCACTACATTGAAGAACAATGTGGTTAGTGAGCATCCTTGTCCTTTCCCTGATGTCAATCAGAAAGTTTTCAGTCTTTCACCATTGAATACAATGTTAGCTGTGGGTTTTTCTTATATGGCTTTTATCATGTCGAGAAGTTTCCTTCAATTCCTATTTCTTTGCGTATTTTTCTCAAGAAAGGATACTGTATTTTGTCAGATGCCTTTTCTGTGTCAATTGATAAGCTCATGTGATTTTATTTCTTTGACTTATTAATGTGGTGTATTACGCTGATTGATTTTCTTGTGTTGAACCAGCCTTACATGCCTTGTATATAATCCAATTGATAAAGAAGGATAATTCTTTTAATGTGTTGTTCAATTTGATTAACAAGTATTTTATTGAGGATTTTTGCATCTATATTCATTAGAGAAATGGGCCTATAACTTTATTTTTTTGTAATAGCTTTATTTGGCTTTAGTGTTAGGGTGATATTGGTTTCATAGAATGAGTTTTGTAGCATTCCTTCTTGTTCAATTTTTTGGAAGAACTTGAGTCACATTGGCATTAAATCTTCTTTGAATGCTTGGTAGTACTCACCTGTGAAACTGTCTGGTCAAGGGCTTTTCATTTTGGGGAACTGTTAAATGACTGTTTCAATCTCTTAACTTGTGATTGGTTTGTTGAGTCTTCTATTTCTTTGAGCATCAGTGTAGGTTGTTTGTACATTCTTAGGAAGTTTTCTAATTTATCTACATTGTCTAGTTTTTTAGCATAAAAGTAGCATAAAATTTTTCATACTCCCCTAAAATGAACTACAAAAACCATACAGTCTGACTCATGCCTATCTATTCTCACTTCTCCCTCCTCATTGGATTCCAGAGCCTCTGTCTTCTTCAGTGCACCTGTCAAACTTGGGGTCTATGCTCAGCTTGTCCCCATGCTTGTAATATCATTTTCTACATCTATGTCCCCTTTCCCTGCCTAGTCTCAATTCCTACTCCTCCTCAAGGTATCTTCTCTAATTTCCTTACCATGGAAGGGTTTTTCTTATTGCCATATCCAGATTAGGGCATCCCATTCTATTTTCTCATTGCATCCCGAATCTCCCTTCAAAGGCCAATGCCAACAATTGAACTTTTCAGTTAGTCTAATGAGGACAGTTTCTGGCTCTATGGTATTCAATTTTGTATCTTCATGGAATAAATACTTAAGGTGTATTAATGCAGACATGTTGAATGAATGAACATACACACACAAATGAAATGCACACATAGTATCACACTTTTATACATTCACAAAATTTATTCAATTAATATATTGATGTCTAGTGTGCACAAGGTGTTGTGCACAGGAAACATTTCCTCTGAAGGCTTAAAGAGTAAAACGCATAATGTCATTTCAATGTCAGGGTAAATTCAGGTCCAGTAATTCAGTACTAGTGACTATAAATTATACCAGGTTAAATGTGATTCAGAAGTAGAGTGATTAAAAATCTGATCCCATCTTCCACTTTAGTACTTCCAGTAAGCAAGTATATTCATTTTTAATGCATTCAGGTGAAAGAGGGGTACAAAAATTGTTTTAATATGATACCTAAAATGACTGGGCAAGAGCTATACAATGGTCCAATCCACCATTCATACACCACATGGTTTTCAAACCTGGTCCATGCTATTTCCTCAATAAACTACTTGTCTGTGCCTGCCATTGTTTCTGCAGCCTCTAGTAATGGAAAAATGCTGTGTTTCTTGGTACAGAAGTCAGTTAAAGTTTACGTATCAGCTTGGTCTCCATGTCTTGACTGCGAGCACCTCTAGGGCTAGGGGCAACAGGGTATTCATCTGTGCACTGTTTGCACTGCAAACTATTCTGATGTTGGGGAATTATTGGTTTCTGAGTCCAAAAGCTGGAATCTCAGAAACCAAAGTTATGGACACCCAGTGTGCTACAGATGTGGCCCGATCAAAGCTTTGCTTATTATTCAATCAAGTAAAAGTGAAACCTCTGAATCAATTTAATCTAATATGCCCAGAGGAGCTGACCAGTTCACAAACAAAATCTAACATCTATTTTTGGAATTCATAATCAATATCAAACTGCTACAGAGTGTGTCCAGAAACAGAACTTATATGTAGGTATTTATTATCCTCAATATATAGCAATTCAAATATGTGGAAAAATAAGGAATATTCCCAAAATGTTGTTGGATCTTTAAAATAACCACAGACAGAAGAAAGGAGGGAAACCTTTATCATGCATTCCACGATAATTAGGAAAAAAGGAAATTTATAAACAAAAAACTGAAAACCAAAGTGGAAGTCTATTCAAATGTATTCTAAACATACAAAACTAACTAGAATATGAGTATTCAATATTAGATTTAATGTAATGAAAAAGGACAAAAAAATGTAATTTAATGTTGAAAAGTTGGATGATGTGACTGTCATTCTCCTGACATTATCAGAGAAAAAATGTGATTCACTTCTTAATTGGTGAAGGTAAATGCAAGCATGGTGTTGATTTTCTTCAGGCATTCTATTTATTGCAGGACAATATTCAGTTACAACTTAAGAAGTCTTATTGTCCACAGAATATGTTCTATACCATAATCCATGGTGAGTGTTCCTATCTGGTCTTAATAAAATAATATAGCACCTAGGAGCAAAGATGTAGCCTAGTAATCCAGCACTGGAAGCCAAGCTGGAGAAGATTTCAATAGCTGCCATTACCTTCCCCTTGGTGCTGTGGTAGACAGAGAGGAAACTGACCCAAACCCTGCAGAACACCAGCAAGGTGTCAAGCAGGTTCCTGGCCATGAAAGCTACATTGAAGCTCCAGAGGGCCAAGCAGCCCAGGTATCCCAGGACACAGTAGAAGGCAGTAGCTGAGCCCTTAAGACACTCAATGTAATATAACCAGGCTCAGTGTGTGCATCTTTATCAATGAATGGGGGAGAGGTTCTGAACCAGATTCCAGAGAGTATCATCTGGATTAGGGAGCAAATGGAAATAGCAAAGTTAGGTGGCCCTGATTCCAAACACTGCCTCATCCTTCTCCCTAGAGCAGGGACCTTGAATTCCAGAACCACAGTGATTGTTTTGGCCAAAACAGTGGGCACAGCCACTGCAAAAACAATTCTAAATGTGATTTGTCAGAGGATGCAGATGGCTGTGTTGGGATAAATGATGAAGAGCAAGGAGCATAGGAAACACAGGGTAAGGGAGATGAGCGGGATGTAGCTGAGGATCCATTTATTGGCCTTGACGGTGGGAGTGTCTTGGTGCTTCACAAAGACCCCAAGAATAACAGTAGTGAGGAAAGAGAAGCAAAGAGCTGTGCAGACCAGAGTCAACCCCAATGGGTCTTTTGGAGGGAATGAGTTCTCTCATTGTTTGCATTCTGATGATCTGGACACTTCACACAGTGTTCTACATCTGGTGAGAAATGCAAAGTGTCATCAGCCCATGTTCAGTAATTCTCACTTATTCACTTGACCCAAAAGAATAACATTGGACAATTTCAGCCAAATTTGTCCAGCTTGTGATGATTTTAAATAACCCTGTGCTTTAATGTGCTTGTTGTTCCTTCCCTAAACTTTCTCTTAGACCTCTGGCTTTCTTTTAAACATTCAGTCCATCAATTTGATAACAGTGTAATTTATTTACTGTTGAGCTTCCATTCTTTTCTTGTCCACACATCATACTTTTTCTAGTGGATTTTCTGCTTCTTTCTGTAGATGGTCCCTGTATAATTTTGATGTAATTCACTATTGACTAGATCTATGTTAAATAATTTATTCCACTTGTGGCTTGACCATTCATTGCCAAACAGAAAATATCAGTATTAATGTAATTAACATTCATTAAACTTTTCCTTTAAGGTTGATGATATATGATGATACATGTCTTATTAAACAAATTTTCTCCTTTGAAAATGAAAACATTCTTCTTCTTTTTGTTTCTTTAAGGTTTTTATTTTTACATTTAGAATTACAATTTTCCTGATATTGATGAATCTGCATGTGACCAATTTGTTTCTAGATGTGTCATTTGGTTCCTTTTATTTCCTTTTTATCCTTATGATGAAACAACATTATAGTGACTTAAAAAAAGAAACAGGTAGAATATACATTCCCATTTCACTCCTTGTTTTAAAGTTTGCCTTAGCAAAGCTTTTTGAAAATGATCTCATAGGAATGATTTAATAAGTTGTAATTGCCCCATAAAGTTGTGATTGTGATAACAATTGCATTGACTCAGTCAATCAATTTGGAGAATAATGATATCTTTACAATATTGAGTCCTTTCAATTATGAACATGGTTCATCCCTCCATTTATTTAGTTTTCTTTAAATTTTTCTTGATACCTTTATTATACAGAAGTCTTTCCAAACTTTCCTAAATATTATTTTTAGGCATTTAATACTTTCAAGATATTTTAAATATCATGTTTGGAAGTTTCATTTTATAAAGCCCTATGAGTTGCATATATAAGAAGCTTTTATATTACCCTTGTATTCAGACCACTAAACTGAGTTTATAAAATCTTCCAGATCTTCAACTTATGCAATAAACTCCTTTCCAAATTATGTCAATTTTACTTTATCCTTTCAAATAATTATTCCTTCCAATCTTTTTCTTGCCAATATTGCTTTGGGAAGGATCTCCAGTGCATTGTTAGATGTGTTAATATTGAAAATTTTTGTTTTGTTATTGATCTCCCAGGCATGAAATAATTCAATATGATGTGAAATTTGTGTTAGTTTTCAGGAAGTATCTTTAAAAGGATGAAGATGGTTCTTCTCAATTTTTATTTGATAAGTTATGCTTTTGTTGTTTGTTCTAAAATCACTGGTGGGTGTTGAATTTTATTAAGTATTTTCCTTCATTCACTGAGATGACAGTTTCTACTTTTCAGGGGGTACATATACTGAATTACCTTGCTTTGCCATGATAAATTCTCTTTACAAAATATTGCTGGAATTAGACTGCAGATTATTTTTTTATGATATGTGAGCTTATGTTTAAAAAAGCTAGAAACCTGTAAATTTCCTATTTTTAATGGCCTTATAAGATTTTGATACAAATTTTAAGCCGTAATCATAAATGGAGATATTTTCCCATTTTTTTCCTATTCCTTGGAAAAGTTTGAGTAAATAAGTATAATTTTTCCTTGAAAGTTTAGTGGAATTCCCCAATAAGGCCATTGGTCAATATGAAAATTTATGAGAATGTTTTAATCTATAGATTCAATCACTGAAGAAGATATGAATCTTTTCAGATTTTTTATTTCGGGGGCCTATTTTTTGGCAACTTTTATTTTTCTAGGAATAGGTGAATATCATTTATTTTTTGTCTTTATTTTTTAATATTACATTAAAAAATATGAGGTCCCCATACACCCCCCAACCCCCTCACCCCACTTCCCCCCCTAACAACAACCTCCTCCATCATCATGATACATTCATTGCATTTGGTGAATACATCTCTGAGCACCACTGCACCTCATGGTCAATGGTCCACATCATAGCTCACACTCTCCCATATTCCACCCACTGGGCCATGGGGGGACAACAATGTCTGGTAACTGTCCATGCAGCACCACCCAGGACAACCTCAAGTCCTGAAAATGCCCCCACATCTCATCTCTTCCTCCCATTCCCTACCCCCAGCAGCCACCATGGCTGCTTTCTCTACACCAATGCCACATTTTCTTCGATTACTAATCACAATATTTCATGAATAGAATATCAGTAAGTCCACTCTAATCCATACTCTATTCGTCCATCCTGTGGACCTTGGAATGGTTGTGTCCACTCCACATCTATATCAACAGGAGAGGCTTGTGAACAAAGATCACATCTGAGTCCAGCTCCATCACACCGAAACACAAACTCCAAAGCAGGGCCAACTGACATGGCACTGAACTCCAAGTGCCATGACCATAGGACCTGTGGATCTCTGTACCCCTCCAAAGAACCAATACCCGGGGTTGTATCTACTTTATCTGTCACTGGAAATCTGCTGAGGAATGCATAAGGGCAACCCCTTTGATAATCTCCTGGATCTTTTTGGAGACTCACAGCCATATAGACTAATTTGTCCTTTCCATTTCCCCCTTTGATTCAGGTCACACAGCATTTTTAACTCCTGGTATTATATGTAGATTGAGATATTTTGCTGGTGCGAGTTGACCTTTTATTCAAGGTCATTTTCTAGTTACATCATCAGCTGGTACTTGGTAGTAATCCCTCCATGCCAGGGAGGCTCATTCCTGGGAGTCATGTCCCAATCTGAGGGGGAGGCAACACATTTACATGCTGAGTTTGGCTTCAAGACTGGCCACATTTGAGCAACACGAAGGCTCTCAGGAGGTAACTCTTAGGCACCCTGCAGCTCTAGGCCTTATTCTTATTTCAGGTGCACAGGCTCACAAGCATACTCATTAGTATCAAGGGCTCATTGTTGGACCTTACTTATTTTTTGGTCTTTGCTATTGCACTTGGGGGATTGTTACTGTTCGTTTAGGGGCTGTGGTAGAGCTCCCCTGGGTAGGAACTCAGCACTCCCTCAGTTGTTTTTAATTGTATCCACTATGAAAATATCCAAACATTTTTATGTACCCTGGATATATGCCCTGTAGAACATCCTGCCAACCATGTGTCCCCTGTCAATAACATCCCACACCAGTATTCCTCCCCTGCCATTGATGAACCTCTCTGTGATCCAAAACATCATGAAAAGTGAAACCCAATATATTGCCAGGTTCCATTAATAGTAAAATGGAATATAGGGATGAGTTTAAAGGTTAGATATAGAATACATATTAACTTGGAAAAATTAAGTTAAAAATAAATTGGGGTATCAAAAAATTTAAAAATGCAAAAGCTTTGTTTTGGATGTTTTACCTTCCGTCACTGCAATAAGTGTTGCCCTGTATGCAAATAGGCAAGGCAAGTACTTCCGTCTTTTCCTCAGTGTCTATGTCCTCTCTTTTTCTTTTCTTTTCTCCTAACTATTGAGCTTCTCTTCACAAGAGCCCTAGATCACAGTAATTCATATATACATTATATACAGTACTCCCACACATCCACCATAAAACCTTTTCCCTTCCACAGTGATATTCTAATAACTTATTCATATCATATTTACTGAAACTGATGTACAGACTCTGAGACAATAGCTTTCAAACAAGGTGACATCTGTGCTTACATCGTGGTCCATACTTTAGGATACACAGATTTCTAAATTTTTAGTTATCCTATGATTTACATTATGGTTTACATTATTAGTCTGTCGTCCCCTATATGTTTATGGTGTAATATTACTTGTTTTATATCCATCCTTGTGTACTCTCGTGAACTCCTCTCTTATCCCTACATTTACCTTGGTTCTATCCATTCAACATCCATTTTCCCCTCCGCTTGTGGCCCAAAGTGACAGTCAACCTCCATTTCCCAAGGAGCCACGTACAGAGATACTTGCAACAGTGTTCAGGGCCTGACTTGCTCAGCTGCCCTAATGCCCTGGGAGCCACCATTTCTCTCAAGAGATACAGTTCCCTCTATTTGATGGCATTAGTCCTCCCCAGGATGTGGGTCCACCCTCACTCTCACTCCTTGGGTCTCTACCCAATGGTGCAACCCACTCTGGCAAAATGAGCATTCAGACATTCCCCAGGAGTCCATCCCGCATCAGACCATCCCCTCCGAGCATCCTAAACAGATAACACTCCTGATTATATTTTGATACGATTTTCTCAGTATTTTACTCTTAACCAACACCTGACTCTCTCCTATGTTCATATGTTGCCCCTCCCTCCTCCCAATTTTTGGGCAATATTACCCATCCACCCATCCCTAGCCCCCCTCAAATCTGCAAAGCCCAACCCAAAGGCAACCCCTTGCCCCCATTTTATCTCTTCTTTGTGCTCATACTTACCATCAGCTCATCATAGATTTCACACCTGCAGACGTAGGCTCACATCCTTCCTCCACCCCCCGATTTCCTGTAAGCCTATCTTCCAGTCTCTAGCTCTTTGAGGCAGCTTGCTTATTTCATATCATTGAGGTCATGTAGTATTTGTCCTTCAATGCCTGGGTTGCTTCACTCAACATAGGTTCTCAAGATTCATCCATGTTATCACGTGTGTTTGTAGTGTATTTGTTCTTACAGCTGCGTAGTATTCCATTGTATGTATATACCTCATTTTATTGATCCACTCGTCTGTTGATGGGCATTTGGGTTGATTCCAACTTTTGGCGATAGTGAACAATACTGCTATGAACATTGGTGTGCATATATTGGTTTGTGTCCTTGTTTTCAGTTCTCCTGGGTATATACCCAGGAGTGGTTTTGCTGGGTCATATGGCAAATCTATGGTTAGTTTTTTGAGAAACCACCAAACTGTCATCCAGAATGGCTGGATCCTTCTGCATTTCCACCAGCAGTGGATGAGTGTTCCCCTTTCTTCACATCCTCTCCAGCACTTGTAGTCTTCTGTTTTTTTCATAGCTGCCAATCTTATGGGAATAAGATGGTATCTCATTGTAATTTTGATTTGCATTTCCCTGATAGCTAGAGATTTGGAGCATTTTTTCATGTGCTTTTTAGCCATTTGTATTTCTTCTATGGAAAAGTTCTGTTTAAATCTTTTTCCCATTTCTTAACGGGTTGTTTATCTTTTTATTTTCAAGATATATGAGTTCTTTATATATGCAAGTTATAAGTCTCTTATCAGATATATGGTTACCAAATATTTTCTCCCATTGTGTGGGTTCCCTTTTTACTTTCTTGACAAACTCCTTTGAGGTGCAGAAGGCTTTAATTTTGAGGAAGTCCCATTTATCTATTCGTTCTTTTGCTGCTCGTACTTTTGGTGTGATATTCATGAAGCCATTTTCTATTACAAGGTCCTGTAGATGTTTCCCTACACTGCTTTCTAAGGTCTTTATGGTCTTGGCTCTTATATTTAGGTCTTTGATCGATCTTGAGTTGATCTTTGTATAAGGTGTGAGATGGTAATCCTCTTTCATTCTTCTACATCTGGAGATCCAGTTCTCCAGACACCATTTGTTGAATAGGCCATTCTCTCCCAGTTGAGAGGGTTTGGTGGCTTTATCACATATTATATGGCTATATATATGAGGTTCTATATCATAACTTTCAATTCGATTCCATTGGTCTGTGTATCTCTCCTTATGCCAATACCATGCTGTTTTCACTACTGTTCCTTTGTAGTATGTTTTGAAGTCAGGTAGTGTGATTCCTCCAATTTCGTTTTTCATTTTCAATATGTCCTTGGCTATTTGGGCCTCTTTCCTTTCTAAATAAATTTCATAGTTAGTTTTTCTAGTTCCTTAAAGAAGGCTGTTTGGTTTTTATTGGGATTGCATTGAATGTGTAGATCAGTTTTGGTAGAATAGACATCTTAGTAATATTTAGTCTTCCTATCCATGAACAGGGAATATTCTTCCATTTATTTAGGTCTTCTTTGATTTCCTTGAACTGTCTTTTATAGTTCTCAGTGTATAAGTTTTTTACATCTTTAGTTAAATTTATTCCTAAATATTTTATTTTTTTACTTACTATTGTAAATGGTATTTGTTTCCTGATTTCCTCCTGATCTTGCTCATTATTGGTGTACAAAAATGCTACTGATTTTTGCACATTGAACTTATAACCTGCGATTTTACTAAACTCATTTATGAGTCCTGGAAGCTTTGTTGTACATCTCTCAGGGTTTTCTATGTATAGGATCATGTCATCTTCAAATAATGAAATTTTGACTTCTTCCTTTCCAATTTGAATACCTTTTATATCTGGTTCTTGCCTCAGTGTTTCAGCAAGTACTTCTAAGACAATGTTAAAGAGAAGGGGAGACAATGGGCATCCTTGTCTTGTTCCTGACTTTAGAGAGAAGGAATTTAGGATTTCTCCATTGTAAACGATGTTGGCTGTGGGTTTTTCATATATACTCTTTATCATGTTCAAAAAATTTCCTTGTATTCCGATCTTTTGGAGGATTTTTATCAAGAAAGTGTGCTGTATTTTGTCAAATGGTTTTTCTGCATCTATAGTTATAATCATGTGATTTTTTTCCTTCAATCTATTTATATGGTGTATTACATTGATTGATTTTCTTATGTTGAACCATCCTTGCATACCTGGAATGAATCTCACTTGGTCATGGTGTATAATTCGTTTAATGTGTTGTTGAATACAATTAGCAAGTATTTTGTTAAGTATTTTTGCGTCTAGGTTCATTAGAGAAATTGGTCTGTCATTTTCTTTTCTTGTGGTGTATTTGTTTGGCTTTGGTACTATGGTAATGTTGGCATCACAGAAGGAGTTCAGCAATGTTCCTTCTGTTTCAATTTTTTGGAATAGTTTCAGCAGGATTGGTGTTTGTTCTTTCTGGAATGTTTTGTAGAATTCACCTGTGAAGCCGTCTTGCCCTGGGCTCTTCTTAGTTGGGAGGTATTTAATGACTGATTCTATCTCTTTACTAGTGATTGGTTTGTTGAGATCATCAATTTCTTCTTTTGTCAATATGGGCTGCTTATGTGTTTCTAGGAATTTGTCCATTTCCTCTGAATTCTCATTTTTGTTGGAATATAGTTTTTTCAAAGTATCCTCTTATGATAGTCTTTATTTCTGTGGGGTCAGTGGTAATATCGCCTTTCTCATTTCTTATTTTGTGTATTTGCATCTTTTTTCTTTTTTTGCTTTTAGTCTCGCTAAAGGTTTGTCAATTTTATTGACCTTCTCAAAAAAACAGCTCTTGGTGTTGTTGATCGTTTCAAGTACTTTCTTATTTTTTATTTTGTTTAGTTCTGCTCTTATCTTTGTTATTTCCTTCCTTCTTCTTCCTATTAGATTACTTTGTTGTTGTTTTTCTAATTCCTCCAAATGTGCAGTTAGTTCTTAAATTTTTGCTTTCTTCTTTTTGATATATGAATTTATGGCTATCAATTTCCCTCTCAGTACTGCTTTTGCTGCATCCCATAAATTTTTGTATGTTGTGTTATCATTATCATTTGTTTCAAGGTAGTCTCTGATTTCTTTTGAGATTTCCTCTTTGACCCACTGTTTTTCTAAGAGTGTGCTGTTTAATTTCCAAATCATGGTCTGAAATCTGGGCCTCTGACCCTTGCAAATTTCCAGCTTCACTCCACTGTGGTCAGAGATATTATTTTCTATGATTTCGATCTTTCTGAATTCATTAAGCCTTTCTTTGTGGCCTAGCATATGGTCTATCCTGGAGAATGATCCATGTGCACTTGAGAAAAATGTATATCCTGCTGTGTTTGGGTGTAATGATCTATATATGTCTATTAGATCCAGCTCCTCTAACATACTGTTCAAATGTTTTGTTTCTTTAGTGATTCTCTTTTGAGATGTTCTGTCCAGAGTTGATAGTGGTGTATTAAAATCCCCCACTATAATTGTAGATGCATCTATTCTTTCACTTAGTTTTTCCAGCATTTGCCTCACGTATTTAGAGGCCCCCTTGTTAGGAGCATAAATATTTATGATTGTTTGATCTTCTTGACAGATTTTCCCTTTTACTAAAATGTAGTATCCTTCTTTGTCTCTCAACATTGTTTTGCATTTAAAGTCTATTTTGTCTAATATTAATATAGCTACTCCTGCAATTTTTTGATTATTGTTTGCTTGTAAGATTATTTTCCAACCATTCACTTTCAACCTCCATGAGTCTCTGGGTCTAAGATGTGTCTCTTGTAGACAGCATATAGATGGGTCATATTTCCTTATCCAATGTCCCAGTCTGAATCTTTTGATAGGTGAGTTAAGTTCGTTGACATTCAGTGTTATCACTTTCAAGGAATTATTTGTGTTAGCCATATTTTGATTGGAGTTGTGTTTGTCATATTTTGTGTGCTTTTTTTCCCTTGTCTTTTTGTCTTTTTTGTTGCTCTTACACTCTCCTCGAACTCTGCCTGTCCTGTTTTTTCCTTTCTTCCTGCAGAATTCTCTTTAGAATTTCTTAAAGGGGAGGTTTCTTGTTGTTCTAGATATGTGCATTTACACATCTTAGTATATACACATATATTTCCTTACACTCTCTGCAGAGAGGCCCTCAAGGCTGCAGTAACAATGAGCAGAGATAATGCCCAGACTTTAGGTTTAAAACCATTCTCCAATAAATGCCTTCTTAGAGAAATTGCTCTTTCTAGGAAAGAAATATGCAAGAAGGATCTGGAATATTTTGTAGTACCAAAAAGTAAATAGTTGTAAAATAATTCCGTCAATGATAGGGTTATAGTAAAGACCAATAGGATGCACTGCAAAGAGCTACCATGGCTAAAAAGTAGAACAAATTGAAAATCAACAACAAAAGTAGTATTGTATCACACCCCAAAGTTTGAAATAAATGTTAGGAGTCAATCCTGTCAGAATTGAGCCAACTTCCCTCTAGAGTCTGTAGGACTTGGGTGGTCTTTGCCATGTTTACTGCCTTTTGGCTCCCAGCTCTGAAACCTTCAACTAAGGCCCTATGGAAAGTTTCTAATCAGTTGGGCCTGGTCATGTCATTGGGATCCCATTGGGGGTCCTTGTCTGGGAACTGAGTGTGGGCATATTGATCCCTGTCCAGGCTTCCACCAGATGGGTGCTCTTTAAGCCAGGTGAAAGCTCCTTTTGTGACTCACATTCTCTCCTTGAAGTTGAGTAAGGTCATAAGGAGCTGCTTACAGTCAGTCAGCCCTGGTGGGTTTGCAGGTTTGAATGATAGACTGGAAGAGGTCCATCATGACCTGAGGCTTCTCCAGGTATGTGGGGTGTGACTTTTCCAGATAAAGAGATCAGTAGTAGTGAAGTGTCCTCCTTGTATATGGTCATCAGCATCATAATAAATTGGAGCCTAGGCTTCAGAGAGAGGTAGGTGCAGGGTGGCCCTTCTCCCTGCTCCACCTGTCCCTGGGACTCCTCGTGGTCTGAGTTGCTATCTTTCAGGGACTCCTCCAGAGTGATGGCCCGCACTATGCTGCCAGTGGTCAAGATTGGTGGAGACAGCCATTGCAGAGGTGCAGAGGCTGCACTGTTTGGAGAAAGCGGCTGTGGGAGTGGCTGCGGGAGTGGCTGGGCCATGTTGCTTGGAGAAATTGCCAGCAGAACCTGCTGTGGGAGCGGCTGCTGCAGCAGCTGCGCTGTGTTGCTTGGAGAAAGCAGCTGCGAAACCGGCTGTGGAAACAGCTGCAGGAGCAGCTGGCTCCTGTTTCATGGAGAAAGTGGCCGTGGAACTGAACAGGCTGTGGAAAGGACTGTGGGAGTGGCTGTAGGAACAGCTGGGCTGTGTTGCTTGGAGAAAGCAGCTGCAGAATCGGCTGTGGGAATGGCTGTAGAAGTGGCTGCAGGAACGGCTGCGAGGTAGCGCTGCTCTGGGAGGACGGTGGGTGTGGGGGCAGTGAGGTCACTCTGTTCAGGAAGGATGGCAGTGGAGACAGCTGTCAGGGTAGCGAGGTCATGCTGCTCAGGGAGGACGGCAGTGGAGATGGCAGTTGGGGCAGCGAGGTTGCATTGCTTGGGAAAATTGGCTCATCCCCACTCCTCGGCACTGGCACTGTAGGAACAATCTCATAAGTTGGTGGCCCCTCTAGAATGGGTGGGTTGTCACTAGATTTGGGGCTTACTTTCTCTGGACCCTTTGCAAGGCACCTGTTTGGCCTGGTTCCTGAGACAGCACCTGTGGGCTTTTGTATCAGGCAAATCCTGGCTTCCTTACTCACCCTTAACTAGGGCGGATTTTGACTTGCAGTGTCCTGCCAGGCATCAATGTAGGGGAACTGGCCAGGGCACTCTGGTTTTCTCGTTAACATCTCATGGACTTTACAGATGATCCGGGGTCAAAGGTGCCCTCCTGGGGCCAGCACATCCCAAAAGCCAGCCATTGTAGTTCACAAAGCATTCTAACATTTCCTGGTTAGAACTTTATGCCACATCTTCGTGGAAAACTCAGGGAAAGTTTTTCTGCATATAACTTAATGGGGTCCTACTTTCTGTGCTTCCCATGTTTCCTCTGTGTGTTGACACTGCACAACACTCACTCAGCCTTTTGTTTCAACCATCCTCAGCTGTGTCCATTGTGGGAACACAAGGCGCCTCTTAGCCTAAGCAAGTCAGTATAAGCTCGGGACTCAGAAGAGGGTTTTTTTTCAGGGAGGTGCCCCAGACTGCCCTTGACCAGAGCGGTTACCACAGAACTGTGGATCTTTTCATGTGCTTTTTGGCCATTTGTATTTCTTCCTTAGAGATATATACAAAGAATACTCAAAACTCAACCATATATATTTTCCTGTTTCTATCATTGATGGAGAATTAAAAATGAAACATAACAAATGAATCTATTTTCCTGGTTAATCATAAGCATGTCTAACCTAGTACAGCTCATGATTAAATGTCTCATTGTGTGTTTGCAGCAGGCTATGTTCTGAATGTCACAGTTACTTTCAATGGGGAGAAAAATGAAGGAAGGAAGCTTCTTCTCTGACCATTAGAAAAAACCTCAACCATAAAAATACAAACATTCTAATTTTAGAAATAGCTAAGTGATCCTAATAGTACCTTTTAAAAAAATACATAGGTAGGAAAAAATATATGAAAAAAAGTTCTACATATTAGCCATGAGGGAAATGCAAATTAGAACCTCATGAGATACCACTACCACTAGTTTGAAAAAAATGAGAATATCAACTAGTGGCATGAATGCAGAACAACAGGAACTCATATATTTTACTCATATGAATACCAAACAAAACAAAACTGCCACTTTGGAATATAATATCAGTTTCTTCTAAAGTAAATCATACACTTAACAAATATTCCTTTAGTCCCACTTGTAAATATTTACTCAAGAGAATGGAAAATATTTCCACATACAATCTTGTACACAAATCTTTAACCAGCTGTTTTCTTGGTCACAAGAACTCAAAAAAATAAAAATAAAAATGATCATGAACAGGGTGAAAAATAGAGGAATGAGGAGAAAGGGCAGCCTGGTAAGTGTAACTGGGGGTGTGAGTGGCCCCTCTCATCCCAGAAAAAAAAGAGACAGAGGTAATTGACTCCTAACACTAAAGACTCTGAGGCCCTCCTCTATTTACATACAAAAGGAGAGAGACAGTTCTCTGCAGAGCTGGCTGATAGACAAGGCAGATTCCCACCAACAATTCATAAGGCCACGTTTTTACATTAAAAGATGGAGATGATGCTATGGACAGAACTTTTCTTTGAGCCTTGTGATAGAAGATACCCTGAGTATATCTCCAGCCTTGAGGAGGCCCCTTTGACACAGTCATGGAACATTTTTTGTGAGGAAATCCCTCTGCCCATGTTACCAGGCAGCCTGGATCAACCAAGGCTCCTACTGCCAGCAAGCCTTGGGCCAGGTGAGCTATCAGCAGGAGGGAGGGTCACACATCAGTCACAGATCAAACCCAGGCACCCACTCTACATGGGTCCACACACCCCTTTACAGAAGTGTCCCTGCCTCCTCCTCCTGTATAAAAAGCCCAGTCCCCTGCCCCTTGAGGAACTGTGAATATTGAAACAATTCTTATCCGAGAGCAGTGACTAGTAGTCACTTCTATTGGTATTACTTCCCGTAGTATTGTTATTGATGTCTTAACACCTTGCCTGGAATAAACAGAATCCCTGACAATTGCATACATAAGATCACAGATGGTTCCCATTTGCCCTTCCCCAAGATCTGGGGATCAGCGATCTCTGTGTTCTCAGGTCAAGGGTGGCATCAGCTCCATATAGTGGCCACTGGCTGGCCATCCTATGGTCTTCCCCTACCAACCTCCTTCCACAGGCCTCCCCAGGATTTTCACAGCCAAAACCAGATCCCAAAGCAGAGATATATGAAGGGCAATCCCAGGATAAAGGTCTCATCCCCAAATGGGTCACCACTATGGGGACTTTGCCTAAAACACTTGTTGAATTTCAGCTTAAGAATTAACTTACCTTTAGAGACCAGTCCTCACACTGTTATTCCACAGGAAGCTTCTGAGCTTAGATGGAAGGATGTCAACTGTCACAGGAATTTAGTGCAGGTTCCCAAAAGTGGCATTAATGAAGTTCTTTTAGTTATCTGAGAATAATTTCCTGTAGATGGCTTCAGGCTTGGTTGATCATTTAAGATGCAACTCTAAGGAAGCAGCTGTGGCTCAAGCAATTGAGCTCCCATTTACCATATGTAGGACTCAGGTTCAATTCCTGGAACCTCCTGTTAAAAAATAAAGGCATCCCAGATCTGTGCAGTGAGGTGCAGCCCCTGACCCCACATGCAAAATGAAGCACCAAAAAGAGGATGGTGCAACCAGATAGAAAAAAAAGATACAATCCCTTACCTTTGCTCCCAAACCCATGGCAGATTTCAATCACTTCTTTCAAATGCAGACATTCTGAAAGCTAGAAGCATCAGTGTAAATGGAGTATGGGATACAGCCACAGGCTTCTTTCAACTACTCCCCCCCCCCCCACCCAGATCGCAGGTTGAAAATTAGACGGCCTCTGGGAAACCCCCAGTCTGGGGCAAATCCCATTCCTCACTTTTCCTACCCCTATTAGAGAATCACTGGCATGGAGGCAGACATTTAGCTTCTACCCAGATGAACTTTCTAGATCTCTGTGGACATTTCCTGAAAGGACACAGCAGAGAATTGATGGGCATAAGAGAGGGAGGGCTCTGAGAGGGTGGGGATTCCATGGAGGGAGCCAAGCACCTGGGGGGAGGAGGGTGATGTGAAGTGGTGCCCCAGTGTAACATCACATATGTGTGATCAAGATGTCCCCAGTGCTACAATCGGAGCCTGGGTGTGACAGCTGGAGCTGGGATAAAATATGGAGAGAAGAGTCTGGGTGAAGGGAGGATGCTCTCTGGCACCTGTTCCTCCTTCTTGACTCCCCATGACATGTTTCCCACTTGGGACATACTCCTGTCCAAATCTGGGGCCAGGATCCAGGCATCTGCTCCCCTTCCACAGCTTCCCTCTCTACCCTTGGGGCAGCTAAAGAAAAAGCAGTGGAACACCAGGTGAAGCCCCTTTTTGGGTCGGAAAGGAAATTCCACAATTCACATGCTCAGGGAACACAGGAAGCACATTAACAGGATGTGCAACTGTGGGGAATTTAAATGGAGGATTTTGTCGTTGACCCAGAAGACATAACCACCAGATGGCAGTGACAATCTATTCATTGGACATGGTGTTGACTGTTTTGTAGGATGGACCCCTACAGAAAAGCTTCCAAAGGCCACAGGTGGGAAGGAGTCCGTTGAAGGGGAAGCAGGGCAAGGAGTGCCAAGGCAGCTTGGGACCATATAAACATCCCTGCTTATCTACAAATTGAGAGCCTATGTTGAGCTAGTTTCCTGGGGTATGCAAAGCCAGTTAATGCTAAATGGCTAAAAAATGTTTATTGGGCTAATTTTAAGACAATTGCAAGTGTAATTATTTGAGTTTTGCTGTGCCTCAAAGATCTCAAAATAAATTTATTTATTCACAGGTATTTTCTCAAGAGGATTTTCTGCAAAAGTGATAGCTAGGCAAGCCAGTCATGAGAGTTTTAAAGCTACTATATCTGAAATGACTCATCAGCATTCCCAACACTGCTAAGCCCCTCCCACAAATGATTTGTCCCTGACCCTGTGCTGAGGGCTTTCAATGTGGAGGGATTCCTAGGGAAGCCTCCTTCTAGGGATGCATCCCCAAGGGCTGCTGCACAGGATGACAATCATCATAAAGTTAAACACACCATTTGGAAGGTCTTTCATTTCTTGGTAGTGTAAGGGTAAGGCCACATTGGGAAAATAGGAATAGAACTACATTAGGAAATGGGAATTGCATGTGCCTTCAGATAAATAAATAACCTAGGCTGTCTCCAAGGAGAGTGTCAGTAAATAACTTAGGGCTGTCCCCAAGAAAAGGGCCAAAAAATAACATGGGACTGCTCACAAGAAAGGGCTTTTAAAAAAGAAAAAAATAGATACACTATCTTCAGCTAACCACAGTGTTCTGCTTCTGTGCCTGCTTGCTTGCTAGTAACTCTCCCCCCCCCCATCCTCAAAGGCTATAAAAACACCTCTTCCCTTAACTAAGGGCTGCTGTCTCCTCCGCATAGGATGAGACAGTCACTGCACAGCTAATGAAGCTCTCAATTGGAACTTTATTCAAAGTCTGAGTCTGGTTAATATCACTAATCCATAACAGTAGATAGATGTTTGTTTATTAAGAGACAATTCTAGGCCAAGTAATGCCATTTATAATGGCTTCCTGATCCTTTTTTTAATGTCAACTGACTTTCTTAAAGTAAACTCACATGGGGATGCCTAAATCAAGGCAAAGTCCCACCTGGGTCTCTTATGACCACTTTCTGTCCTGGTCTACAGACCACAACCCTGTTTCCTACTCAGGCAGTTGCCTAAATAAGACTGACTATAGGCCCTGGGGCCTGTGAGGGCCAAACTAACTGTGGCTATATTTACCTACAGACACATTCACACCAATATTAATGTCTACCTATTTAGATATGTCTATGCATATTAACTTAAAAGTACGCAATAAACCCTCTCTATCACTCTGTTTACAGGTGCTTTGACACAATTGTACATGATCTTTTTTTGCATGGAAACATGACAATTTAAGACAACTCCTTTCCCCCTCCCTGTCCTTTTTATGTAGTCCCTAACCCTCCCATTCCTCCATAAGCTCAGGACAAATGCTGTTTTTGGTCAGCAGAATCCTGCTCATTCTCTGTCTTTCCCCACCAGCCATCCCCTGAGTGGTCACCTTCTCTGAGTTCTGTTCCTCCTGGGCCCGAGAACCACAGATACACAGCCCCCCTTTCACAGCTCTGATCCTGTGGGCAGAAGATGCAGATTAATGCCACGTGGTGGTCCAGGGTCATGGCAAGCCTAGGCATCCCTGTTAGTCCTGATGATGATTTCAAAGTAGAAATCTTAACTACTTACAGATGCTTTTATTTCTTGGAATGTATTTTTTTTAAAGGATTTCTATGAACAGGAGAGCCAGTTAGGAGAGTTTGGTATATAAATGAAATAACAAACTGGTGTTATATTATTTATGGAAAAATAAAACAATAGAGGAATTTCTGTGACTGGATCTGCCAGGTAACGGGCTTTGAATTTTTGTGATGTGGTGGGTTTTTTTGAGGTCCCAGGGCCAGAGATTGAACCTGGGACATTTTAAGTGAGAAATCATCACTTATCCCCTGAGGTTTTTTTTTCATTTGTTTCCTTGGTGTTTCTTTTTTGTTGTGTTTTTCAGAAGGCACCAGGAACCAAACCCAGGATCTCCCATGTCAGAGACAGGCACTCAATACATGAGCCACAGTCACTCTCCTGAACTGTTTTTACTTAACAATAACTCCCTGCTTCTTTTAATTGTTCATAGTAATTGGGAGAATAATAAAAGAACAATAAATCCCTTACTCTGTTAATGTCTTATTTATGCCCAGTCATTTTAGGATTTCAGTTAGGGGCCAAGAGTCAAAACAGCTTTGAAATAATTTTTAAACAAAAAAATATCTGTGATTAAAATATTAGTTTCCTTTTCATAATAACCATTCCCAAAGATGATCATGAATTTAATTCTAGACATAGTTTGCTTATGCTGGCTTACTCAAGGAAAAATAAGGTAAAAGATAGTGAATCAACAAAAGCTCCCTCAGGCTCTATTTCAATTCTACAACTGACATATGAGTCCTAGGCCCTCATTTAGGGATGGGGACACTGAGGCCATGTGAAGGAAAGGGACAGACCAAGACCCATAAACGTGAAGAGGCAAGGAAGAACCAGGGTCAGCACTGGGCTCTCTTTCACATTCAGGACCCCTATTCGGGCTGACCTTTGGTGTTTTGTCTGTGGGGAATGGGGTGGGTTCCCTCTCTCAGAAGCTATGTGTGATAGTCTGAAGATGTTGCCTGCAGACCAAGGTGGGGTGCAGAGAGGAATGGGGTGACCCTGAATTTCTGAGATCCAGACCTCAACATGTGTATTTTTTTATCACTTATTTTTTTTATTGACTTTGTAATAATATTACATTAAAAATATATATGTGAGGTCCCATTCATCCCCACTCCCCCAACCACCCCTCTCCCCCCCCAACAACACTCATTCCCATCATCATGACACATCCATCGGATTTGGTAAGTACATCTTTGGGCACCTAGTCAACATGTGTTCTTTACCCTTAAACATGCCTACTGCTTACTGTGGTCTCATCAGACCTGGCCCCACTGCTTAATGTCAGGTGGTCTTGGTCAGACCCAAGGGAGGAGAAGCAGATTTCCTGTTTGCTATGCAACCAGAAAATGACTCAAATTCAGAGGGCAAGTGCTGGGGGTCTTGAATGAGAAGAGCCACTTCTCTTCTGGGCTGAGGGTTCTGGCTCCAGACAAAAATGAGGGAATCCCAGTAGAAAGCTGTGCCCTACAGAGTTAGTTGGTATGTGGGGGGAAAGGGTAGATATCATTCCCAGGTTTCTGCTTTTAAAATAGTTGAATAAACTGAGAAAATTGATTCACTTGTGAAAAGTACTTGAAATCATTATGTAAACTGTGATATGATAAAATTCTTTAAGCAACTGCAATTCATTCACCAACAAGATAACAAATCCTATCAAATAGCAGTGACATGTCCTTCACCCTATCTAACTGCTGGGTTTGGCATTCCTGCACAAAGGTCCTTTCACACAGACCCATCCCTTCCTTCACCAGCACTCTTCCCAACTTCTCTTACTTCCTATATTAACTTCTTTTCTTCTGAAATTAACAAAGCCTTTGTATGAAAAATTCAATCAAGAAAAAAAAATGGAGAGAGGCAAGATGGTGACAGATTAAGTACACCTACATCATCTCTCCTAAGTAAAACAACTGAGTTCAGCAAAATCCTTCCTGACTGAGCTGTTTTGGGAACCCAAAAAGCAGGAGGCTTAAGGGCATTCATCTGCAGAGAGCATAACAAAAAGCGTGATTGTGCAAGGTCAAACGATGAGTTTCTGATGCTTCAGGCAGGAGCTATTGGACAGCTGAGCCCCTCCCTCAGGGCAGGAGCCACAGCATTCCCTGACCCTTGCCAGTCAGTCATCTAAAAGAGACAAATTCTGAGAGTGGGAGGGTTCTGGTGAAAGGTGGAGAGGGATCCCCTGAGTGTGGGTTCTATGGTCTGGACCCCCCGTTTTTTAGCTTTCAGAAGCATACCAGCTGGCCTCTGGAGAAACCAGGAAGATGGGAGAGGTAAATCTGCTGAGGCCATCTGATTTACCTTGCCTCCCTGGGATAGGGAAAATTGGTCTGGGAGAAGGTGGAGCCAGGCAATTAACTAGTCCTGTGCAACTCCTCTAAGGGGGGGGGGACAGTAGGAAGTGCTTAATAAGCTTCCAAGAGCATATTTAGGGTTCCCAGCAAGGTGTGGGTGCTCTCTTTCAAAGAGACTGAGAGTCATTTCGATGCTGCCAGCTTATTTCTTGATTGGTGTGATTCCACTTTCTTGATTTTCTCATTTCTGTGTGTACTTATTTTGGCAATGAATGCTGTCTCATTTCCCTCCTGCATCTTTCTAACTTCCACCTTCTGTTGTTGTCCTTACATTCCAATTACCTTTGTTTAGTCCCCAATTTTCCTGACTTTTTAATTCTAACCGTTCTGTTTTCTATCCTTTATTACCTTTCTATTTTTATCCTTTCTTTTCTGTTTCCCTCTCTCTTCATCACACTGACCTGTTAATTCACACTATATTCTTTTTGATATTCAGTTTCCCATTTCCTTGTAGGTGCACCACTTTTTTATTCCTGTATTTCTACACAGTTACATTAGTTTAATATTCAATCTCTTAGGTCTTATATGATTCTTCTGCTAACATTTACTATCAATATTACTATTAAATCTTTTTTTTTAACTTCTTTTGCTTCCCCTGGATGTAAACTTTTTCATTCAAGGGAACTTAGACAACAACAAGGAAATAGAATAAGAAGAACAAAGTGTAAAATAGAAACTTAATACACCCACAAAAACAGCAACTAAATAAAACCTGAGACTATATGGAGGACATAACCAACTGAAGAATACCATCAAGATAAAATGATGAGCAGAGAGCCACAAAAAATTACAAAACATACCAATAATCAGGAAGACATGGCCCACACCAATGAAAAAACTTAAAACCAGAAAGAGAAGCAGAACTTTGAACAACTAAACAAAGATGTCCAAACTAATATCATGGCTCATTATAATGAAATGAAAGAAGAGATTAAGGATATTAAGAAAACACTTGCAGAGCCTACTAAAGAAATTGTAAACATATGGAAAAAGATAACAGAATTGTTGGTAATGAATGGCACAATTCAAGAAATAAAAAATAAATTTAAAAAAAACACTCTAAGCAAATAACACCAGAATTGAATAGGCAGAGGAAAGAATCATTGAGGTGGAAAACATTAAATCTGAAATCAAAGAAAGAGTAGAATTATTAGATAAGAATTTAGAAGAAATCCAATAGAGACTTAGGGATCTGAATGACAACACAAAATGCACAAATATCCCAGAAGGAGAAGATAAGGGAAAGGGGACAGAAGGTTTTTTGGAGGAAATAATGGCTGAAAAATTCCTAAACTTACTGAGAGAGATGGATGGTACATGCCCAGGAATCACAGCACAACCCAAACAGTATAAATCCCTAAGACCTAATACAAAAACATATCTGCGAAATTATCTGATGCTCAAGACAAAGAGAAAATATTGAAAGCAGCAAGAGAAAAGAGAACCTTCGAACACAAGGGAGGCTCAATAAGATTAAGTGCTGATTTCTCATCTGAAACCATGGATGCAAGAAGACAGTAGTATGACATAGTCAAGATACTAAAAGAAAAAATTTTCCAGCCAAGAATACTCTATTGAGTAGAACTGGCATTCAAAATTGATGGAGAGCTCAAAATATTCACAGATAAACAGAAACTAACAGAGTATGCCAATAATGAATGTGCTCTTCAAGAAATACTAAGGGGAATTCTGTAGCTTGAAAGAAAAAAACTGAAGTCGGATTTGGAGGACAGTTTAAGACAAACTTAAAAGACAAAAAAGAAATAAAAACAACATATGACACACACAACTTCAAAGAAAATATGGCTAATGTAAGTAATTTCTTGTGAGTAATAACACTGAATGTTAATGGATTAAACTCACCTGTCAAGAGACACAGATTGGCAGAATGGATAAGGAAATGTGACCCATCTATATGCTGTCTATATGAAATTCACCATAGACCCAGTGATTCAAGAAGGTTGAAAGTGAATAGCTGAAAAATAATATTACAAGCAACTAATAACCAAAAAAGGCAAAAGTAACTATACTAATATCAGACAAAACAGACTTTAAAAACAAAACTATTGTGAGAAACAAAAATGGGCACTACATATTAGTAAAAGTGGTAATCTATCAAGAAAGAACAATCATAAATATTTATGCACCTAATCAGAGTGCCTCAAAATACATGAGGCAAACACTGGATAAACTAAATGGAGGAATAGATGACTCCACAATCATTGTGGGAGACTTTAATATACCATTATCATCACTAGACAGAACATCTTGACAGAGAATCAATAAAGAAACAAAGATTTGAATAATTTATTAGAGGATCTGAACCTAATAGACATATGCAGAACACTACAACAAAATACAGCATAAATACATTCTTCTCAAGTGCATATGGATCATTCTCCCAGATAGAACACAGGCTAGGCCACAGAGAAAGTCTCAATGAATTCAGAAAGATTGGAATCATACAAAATAATTTCTCTGACCACAGTGGGATGAAAGTCTGCAAGGGCTGGAGAACCAGATTAGGCACAAGGATATGGAAGTCAAGCAACACACTCTTAGACAAACAGTGGGCCCAGGAGGAAATTTCAAAAGAAATCAGCAACTACTTTGAAATAAGTGAAAATGATAACACAACATATTAAAACTTATGGGATGCAGCAAAAGCTGTACTGAGAGGGAAATTCTTAGCCATAAATTCATATATCATAAGAGAAAAAATAGCTAAAATCAAACAAATAACTGCACATTTAGAGGAATTGTTGAAAGAATAAATAACCCCAAAGGAAGAAGAAAGAAAGAAATAACAAAGATCAGAGCAGAACTAAATGAAAAAGAAAATAAGAAAGCACTAGAAAAAATAAACAAAACAAAGAGTTAGTTCTTTGAAAAAAACAATAAAATTGACAAACCCTTAGCTTTTTCCTGTGTTTTTTTTTAACACAGAGAAAAGACCAAAGATGTGAATAGACAAAATAAGAAATGAGAAAGGGGATATTACCACTGAACCTACAGAAATAAAAAGAATCATAGGAGAATATTTTGAAAAACTATATAACAAGAACACATAAGCAGTTGACATTCACAAAGGAAGAAACTGATGATCTCAACAAACCAATCACAAGTAAAGAGAAAAAACCTGTCATTAAATCCACCCAAATATGGAGAGCCCTGGGTCAGACAGCCTCGCAGGTGACTTCCACCAAACATCTGGAAGGAACTACCTCCAATTCTGCTTAAACTCTTACAAAAAATTGAAATAAAAGAAACATTGTGTAACTCATTCTAGGATGTCAACATTACCATAATACCAAAGGCAAACAAAGACACCACAAGAAAGGAAATTAACAGACCAAACTCTCAAATGAACCTAGATACTAAAATCCTTAACAAAATACTTGCTAATTGTATTCAGCAACACATCAAATGAATTATCCACCATGACAAAGTGGATTTCATCCCTAGTATGCAATGAAATCTAAACATAAGAAAATTAATCAGAGTAATACACCATATAATCAGGTCAAATAAAAATCACATGATCATATCTGTAGATGTACAAAAAAGCATTTGACAAACTACCAACCCTTTCCCAATAAAAATACTGCAAAAGATAAGAATAGAAGGAAACTTTCTGAACAGGATAAAGGATATATATGAAAAACACACATCTAACATCATATACATGCTGAAATTATAAAATCTTTCCCTCTAAGATTTGGAACAAGACAAGAATACCAATTATCACCTCTCCCATTTAAAATTGTGTTAGAAGTACCTTGTCGGGCATGAGGGAAGAAACAGATATAAAAAGTATCCAAATTGGAAAGGAAGAGGTAAAATTTCACTCTTTGCAGATGACATGATTCTCTACATAGAAAGACATGAGAAATCTAAAACAAAGCTTCTAGAACTTATAAATGTGTTCAATAAAGTCACAGGGTATAATATCAAATGTGTAAAAATCAGTAGGATTTCTCCACACCAATATTAAACAATCTGAGGAGGAAATCAAGAAAAAAATACCATTTGCAATACCAATTAAAAAATCAAATACCTAGGAATAAATTTAAACATGTAAAGGACTTATATTAGAGAAAACTACACAACATTGTTAAAGGAAATCAAAGAACTCTTAAATAAATGGAAGAATACTCCCTGTTCATGAATAGGAAGAATAAACATCATTAAGATGACTATCCTATCCAAACTCATCTACACAGTTAATGCAAACCCAATAAAAATCAACACAGCATTTTTTAATGAACTGGAATGTCTAACTATGAAATTGATTTAGAGGGGAAAGTGGCCCCAAACAGTCAAAGACATTTGAAAACGAAAAATTAAATGTGAGGAACAATATTACCTAATGTTAAATCATACAATAAAGCTACAGTGGTCAAAACAACATCGTAATGGCAGAAGGATAGACACACTGACCAATGAAACTGAATTGAGAGTTCAGACACACATCCTCATATATAGAGTCATCTGATATTCAAGAAAGTACAAAGCCCACTAAACTGGGAAGAATGGCCTCTTAAACAAATGGTCCTTGGAGAACTGGATATCCATATGCAAAAGAAGGAGAGGATTACCAACTCATGCCTTATACAAAAATCAACTCAAATAAATGAGAGATCTAAATATAAGAGCCAAGACCATAAAGACCTTGGAAGACAATGTAGGGAAGCATCTACAGGAACTTGTAATAGGAAATTGCTACATAAACTTCACACCCAAAACACAAAAGCAAAAGAAAAAATAGATAAATGGGACCTCGTCAAAATTAAAGCATTTTGCACCTCAAAGGAGATTATCAAGAAAGTAAAAAGACAGCTTACCCAATGGAAGAAAATATTTAGTAACCATATATCTGATAGGATCCTAATATCCAACATATATAAAAAATCCTATTTCTCAAAAATAAAAAGACAAACAACCCATTCAAAATGTGGGCAAGAGATTTGAGCAGATGTTTCTCCAAAGAAGAAATACAAATAGATAAAAGACACATGAAAAGATGCTCAACATCACTACCTATTAGGGAAATACATAGCAAAGCTACAATGAGATACCATCTTACCAATTAGACTTGAGGCTATTAAAGAAATAGAGAAGTGCAAGTGTTGGAGAGGATGCAGATGAGTGGGAACCCTTATCCACCGTTGGTGGAAATGTAGAAGAATCCAGCCATTCTGGAGTTCAGTTTGGCAGGTCCTCAAAAACTAGCTACAGATTTGCCATATGACCAGCAATTTTACTGCTGGGTATATCCCCAGAAGAACTGAAAACCAGGACATAAACTGATACATGCACACCAATGTTCATAGCAGCATTACTCACTTTTGCCAAAAGTTGGAATCAACCCAAATGCCCATCAAAAGATGAATGGATAAACAAAATGTAGTATATACATACAACAGAATACTACTCATCTGTAAGAAAGAATACAGTACTAACACATGGGATAACATGGATGAACCTTGAGGACCTTACGTTGAGTAAGTAACCCAAACATTGAAGGACAAATACTACATATCTTCTCTGACATGAATTAAGCAAATCAGACTGTTTCAGAGAGCTAGAGATTGGACGATATGCTTAGAGGAAATGTGTGTGTGTGTGTGTGTGTGTATGAGCTGATGTCTACATGAGAGAAATCTATGATAAAATGTGGGTAAGTTTTTGTGGAGTGAAGGGATAAGATGAGGGCATAGGTATACTATTGGGTGGGGTTTTGAAGGCTTGGGGGGTTAGGATTGGGAGGGTGGGTCAGCTGGCCCATGTAGTTGAGGACAAGGGTTGGGGGAGGGGGAGAACATGGGAGATTGTCAGGTATGTGATTAAAACTACATGTTGAGAAAACTCTTTAGAAAATATATTAAGGAAAGGATACTTGTTTAAGGTGTTTGATGGGGAACATTTGGCACAGGATGTACCTGGGACAGACTTCTAGGGAGTGTGTGAGGGTTCATCTTGTCATATTGTGTTTTATTAGTGGGTGGAGATACTTACAATGAGTGGGAAGGTATTGTACGCCCATCCTGGGGAGGCCTGATGTTCTCAAACAGAGGAGAAGGTGTCTCTCAAGAGCGTGGGTGGTTCCCAAAGGGGGAGGATAGACTAGAGTGTCAAGCCCTCAGCATTGTTGTAAGTATCTATGAATATTGTTCTCCAAGCAGTGAAGCTTGGTTGTCGCTGTGGGCCCTGAGGGGAGTGGGAGAGAGGAATAGAATAGATGGAAGTGGGGTTTACTGGAGGGCAATGGAAGTGTTCCACAAGATCTTACAAAAATGGATGTAAGCCCTGTTAAATTTCACCAAAAATATATAAAAGTGAATAGTCAAAAATGTAAAACATAATGTAAACTATACAGTAACCAAAACGTATACAGTCTAAAATATAAGCCATAATGTTAGCCATAACGGAATCATGGTTAATAGTTATATTTTAAAATCTGTACATCAGCTGTAGCAAACGCAACATGCACATGTAAAAAGATCATTGCTGAGGAAGGGGGAAAAGGGTTTGATATTGGGTATATGGGGGTCCCCTAATTGTATATGTGATTTTATTGTGATCTAAAACTTTAGAAGTTAAAATTAAAATTTTTTAAAATGATGTAGATACTGCAGAAGGAATGGAAGAGATTGCCTTGCCACTGTACTTGCAGGGCAACACCTATTACAATGATGAAACACAGAACATCAGGAACAAAGTTTTATGATATTTTTCATTTTTTAATACCCCAATTTATTTCTTTATTTTAGTTTTTCTAAATTATTATAAATTCTATGTCTAATCTATAAGCATGTCAATACTGTTTCATTATCCTTCTAATTGGATTTGGCAATATATTAGACTTAATTTTTGAAGAAGTTTTGGATTACAGAGAGGATCCACTATGACAGGGGAAGAGTACTGGTGAGGGGTGTCATTGAAAGGGAATATATGGGTGGGAGGGAGTTCTCCAGGGTATGCATATAGGATATATAGATATGTTCAGATGTTCATTGGATATTGTCATAGTGAGTAGAGTTACACATGACAACTGAGGGAGTGCTGAGTTCCTATCCTGGGGAGCTCTGTTGCATCCCCCAGTGGAAGAGCATAATCCCCCAGGTGCAAGGGAAAAGACCCATGAAGAAGAATGGCCCAATGATGGGCCCTTTGTACTGATGACTATGCTTATGAGCTTCTGTGCTTGATATTTAAACTAGGCCATGAGCTGCAGGGTGCCTAAGAGTTACCTCCTCAGAGCCTCCATGTTGCTCAAATGTGGCCACTCTCTAAGCCAAACTCAGCATGTAAATGCACTGCCTTCTCCCCAGCGGGGGACATGACACCCGGGGATGAGCCTACCTAGTGCTGATGGATTGCTACCAATCACCTGCTGGTGATGCAACTAGAAAAAGACCTTAAATCAAAGGGGGAAGTGGTAAAGACAAATTAATTTATATGGCTAAGAGATTTCAAAATGAGTTGGAAGGTCATCAGAGGGGTCGCACTAATGCACATCTCAGTAGGATCTGAAAGACAGCCAAAGTAGATACAACCCCACATACTGGTGCTCCTGAGGGCTACAGAGACACACAGGTCCTATAGTCATGACAGATGACTGTGGAATTCATTGCCTTGCAGTGGGCCTTACTTTGGAATTTGTGCTCCTGACTGTGATGGAGTTGGACTCAGATGTGACCTCTCTACACATGCCTCTTCTGTCATTTTTACTGAACCTGTGACTGATGCTGCAGTTTGTGTATGCTCAGAAGACTGGAATCTCTGGATGCTCCATGTGTCATCTGGGCCCTGAACCTCGACAGAGTTGGAACACCTACTCTGTGTTTCCTTGGACTTACCCAGATCAGCTGATGGGGAAGTATAATGGTCAACCACCACACCAGGCAACCAAGAATGTGTACAACTGCAAGCAGGAGAATTGCATCCATCAGAAATTTGCATCCATAAGAAAATTATGTCACTGATGTGGAGATTGTGGGCATGGAAGCTACTGAGGGCAGGGGGAGGGAGAAAGAGGTGTGATATGGGGCTTTTTGGGGACATGGAGTTATCCTGAATGATATTGCAGGGACATAACCCACTAGGTGGACTGGGGTAGTGTAATCCACACCATAAACTATAATTCATGCTGTGTAGCAGTGTTCCAAAATGTATTCAGCAAATACAATGAATGCACCACACTAATTAAAGAAGTTGTTGATGAAGATAAAGTGGGGGATGTAGGGGTGGGCCATATGGGAACCTCCCATATTTTTTAATGTAACATTTGGTGTAATCTATGTATCTTTAAAATATTTATATATATATAAAATATATATTAGAGGAACCAGCAAGATGGCGGCAGAGTAAGGAGCTCCTGGAATCAGCTCCTGCTACGGGGCAGTTAGTAAACACAAAGAGCTCTCTGGAGCTAGCTGAAGCACCTCTTTGGGTGCTCCAGGAAGCCAGAAGAGCATCCTGCAATGTCCTTGAAGGAGTAGACGATTCATCTGAAGATGAATCTTCAGAGAAGACTCGTAAGTAGAGTACTCCATGCCACGGAGGTCGGTGCTTATCATCCACTGAAGGCACAAGCCACCTTGGGAGCTGTTCCATGGCCGTAACTGAAAGCTCCACTTCCCCAAAATGGGGGAGGAAGAGTCAGTTGGGCACGAATTTCAGCTACTGATGAGTAAATTCAGTGTGCTATGATATAATCCTGAGAACAGCTAAAGTTTGAGACTGTCCAAGTCAGAAAGAGGTGGGGAGCCAGCAACTTAACTCTGTGCCTGGCATGAGGGGAAGCGGGGTAGACTGAGGATCCCAGTGCTGGTGGGGACCGGCTTCTTCCCACCCAGATCATATTACAGCTCAAGCCTAGGCCCCAGTGCCTTATTCAGCAGGGAGGAAGCTGCAGAGACCTGCATCAGCCTCTCTGGGAAATTACCAGCCAAGCCCTGGAGGCTGGTGACTATCCTACTCTGGCTTCAGGAGCCACCCCAGAGGCTATTCTGTGGCTGGAATTGGAAGCTCCATTTCCCAGAAATGGGGAAGGAGGAGACAGTTGGCTGCCAATTTGGGCTGCTGATTGGTAGACTCAGCTGGCTAAGATATAACCCTGGGAACAGCTGGGGTGTGAACCAGCCCAAGTCAAAAAGAGGCCAGTAGCCATCATTCTGACTTCACCTACAGCCTGAGGGGAAGCCAGGCTGACTGAAATTCTCAGTGTTGGCAGGAACCAGTTTCTTTCATGCAGATCAGCCTGCAGCCCACCTAGGCTTTCAGCCCTGCCTCTGGCAGGGAGAAGCCTGAGGAGCCCTGCACCAGCCTATACAGGTAACTGCAGGTAACTTTGGCTGTAAAAGACTGAAAAATCAGAAGTCTACCGGGGCAACTGTAGTCATCTTTGACCTGCACTGCATAGATTGCTGCCCACACCTGCAGCTCCATCCCTGTCCCAGGCAGGGGAGAAAAAGTTATGAAGCTTCATCAGTCTCTCTGGGCAACTACAGTCTAGGCCTGCACTTGGGTTATTCTACATAGCTGTGACTCTGTCCCTACCCCTGGCAAAGGAGAAAGTTGGAAGAAGCTTCATTGGCCCCTGGCACAATGAGGGCAGCTTGAGCCTCCATAGCTTACAGCACCAACTACATGCTTGGCTCCTATTGCTCAACCAGCAAGGGAGAAATGATAGGAAGCCCTAAACTAAAGAGAAAAACTGCACCCAGAATAAATTCTCTAGTAAGCCAGATGCCAAGACACCAACAAAAATAGTACAATCCACACCAAGAAATAGGAAGCTATGACCCAGTTAAAGGAACAAGATAAGCCTACAGATGACATAAAGGAGTTGAGACAACTAATTACAGATGTTCAAAGAGATCTTCTTAATAAATTCAATGAGATGGCCAAAGAAATTAAGGATATTAAGAAGACACTGGTGGTGTTTTTGGGACTTGGAGTTGTCCTGGGTGATGCTGCAGGGACAGTTACTGGACATTGTATGTCTTCCCATGGCCCACTGGATTGAACGTGTGAGAGTGTGGGCTATAATGTGGACCATTGACCATGAGGTGCAGTGGTGCTCAGAGATGTGTTCAACAAATGCAATGAATATCTCATGATGATGGAGGAGGTTGTTGCTATGGGGGAGGGGGAGGGAGGGAGTGGGGGGTATATGGGGACCTCATATTTTTTTAATGTAATATTAAAATATAAAAATAAAGACAAAAAATAAAAAATAAAAAAAGAAGACACTGGATGAGCACGAAGAAGAATTTGAAAACATACATAGAAAAATAGCAGATCTTACGGGAATGAAAGGTGCAATCAATGAAATTTTAAAAACATTGGAATCATATAAGAGCAGATTTGAGGAGGCAGAAGAAAGGATTGGTGAACTTGAAGAAATGGCCTCTGAAAGTGTACATATAAAAGAACAGATGAAGAAAAGAATGGAAAAAAATTGAACAAGGTCTTGGGGAAAGAAATGACAGCAAAAGCATGCAAACATAAAAGTCATGGGTGTCCCAGAAGGAGAAATGAAGGGAAAAGGGGCAGAAGAAATATTTGAAGAAAAAATGGTAGATAATTTCCCAACCTTATTGAAGGACAGATCCCTGTCCAAGAAGCACAATGTACTTCCATCCAAAAAATATCCAAATAGACCAACTCCAAGACACATATTCATCAAAATGTCAAGGGCCTAAGACAGAGAATTCTGAGAGCAACAAGAGAAAAGAAATACATAACATATAAGGGATATCCAATAAGAGTATATGCTGATTTCTCACCAGAAATCATGGAGGCAAGAAGACAGTGGCCTGATATATTTAAGATACTACAAGAGAAAAACTTCCTGCCAAGAATCTTATATCCAGCAAGTCTGTCATTCAAAAATGAGGGTGAGATTAGAATATTCACAGATGAACAGAAACTGAGAGAATTTCTAAGCAAGAGACCAGATTTTTCGGAAATACTAAAGGGTGTGCTAGAGCCTGAAAAGAAAAGACAGGAGAGAGGGGCCTGGAAGAAAGTATAGAAATGAAGATTATATCAATGAAAGTAACTAATAGTGTCAAAAGAGTGGTGAAAATACAATATAACAGATAAAACTCAATAGTCAGGAATAAACCTAACCAATGTTGCAAAGCACTTGTATTCAGAAAACTGCAACTCAGTGTTAAAACAATTCAAAAATGGCCTAAATAACTGGGAGAACATTCCATGCTCATGGATTGGAAGACTAAATATCATCAAGATGTCAATTCTACTCAAGTTGATATATAGACTTAATGCAATCCTAATAAAAATTCCACCAGCATTAAAGAAAAAAATTGAAAACACAATCATTAAATTTATTTGGGATGGTAAGGAGTCCTGAATAGCCAGAAACATCATAAAAAGGAAAAGCAAGCCCTCATCTCCAGACTTTAAATCATAATACCTACATATAGTGGTAAAAATAGCATGGTTCTAGCCTAAAGACAGACACAATAGACCAATGGAATCAAATTTATGGTTCAGAAACAGACTCACATATATGTTCAAGTGATTTTTTACTAGCCTGCCAAAGTCACACAGCTTGGACAGAACAATCCACTCAACAAATGGCACTGAAAATATTGGACATCCATAGCTGACAATAGGAAAGAGGACTCCTATCTCACACCTTATCCAAAAATTAACTCAAAATATATCACAAACTGAAAATAAAAGTAAGCACCATAAAATTTATAGAAGACATTTTAGGAAAATATCTTCAATACCTGGTAGTGGGTGGTGGATTCTTAGAAGAGATAAGAGAAGGACTGAGTGGACTACTGATGTTTAATGTATGTAGAATTTTTAATTAGCTTTACTGTAAAGGTATGGAAATATATAGAGTGGATGGTAACACACAGTGAGTAACAGCTAGTTTATAAATGGAGATGTGGCTGAAAATGGTAGTCTAGTTCTGAAAATGCCAATTGACAGAATGCTAGGAAATAATCTAGGAACTGAGTAGCATAGTAAACTAAGAGGTGGGTGAGAATTGTGATTGATGATACAGATGCAAGAGTGTCCTTTGTTAGGTAAAACAAATGTAGATCACTACTGCTGGGTGTTGGGAATATGGAGAAGGATGGGATAAACACAGCTGGAGTGACCTATGGACTGTGGTTAGTAGTAATAATGTAATATTCTTGCATCTGTGTGAAAGATGTACTGTGTTGGTACTGAGGCAGTACAGAAAAAGTGAGCCAAATGTACACTATGGACATGGTAACAATCAGTTGATATTATTTCATCTGTAGCAAATGACACACACCACATTGTGGTGTGTTGATGGAGGGTGTTGGTTGCGAATTCTGCACATATGCATGATTTTTTATAAGGTTACGACTTCTGTCATAGAAAATATTTAAAAAATAATGAGGTGGGTTGGGGAAAACACAACAAATGTAACATAAGGACTATGATTAATAGTAAGATTTTGACAATATTCTTTCATAATTTGTAACAAATGTCTCATGACAGTGCAAGGTGTTGGTGGAGGGTTGATGTATGGGACCCCTGTATGATGTTATGCAGGTTTGCTTTGTAAGTTCACATCTTATACTATACACTTAATTGTTTATGTATGCTCATATATGAATGATGTAAAGATAATAATTGGATTGGTTAGGGGAAAATTGTTTAGTAGTAATATTTTGACGATACTTTTTATTAGTTAAAAAGTTTAAAAATAGTATAAGTTATTGGTGGTAGGGTGAGATATATATGTTTGTTTGATGTTATATATGTTTTGTAAGTTTACAACTACTATACACTTACTGTTTATGTATGTTTATGTATGAGTGATATAGTTCAATGAATTTAAAAATACATTAGAGACAATAAATGCAGATTTTCAATGTTCAATGACAGAATTAGTGATTTCAAAGACAGAACACCTGAACTGGAAAAGACAGGAGAGTAAAAGAGAAGACAGTGGAAAAAGTGAAACAAGTATTCAAGAAATCAAAAAACAATGCAAATTACACAAATTTACACTATTGGTTTCCCAGAAGAAGAGAATGGAAAAGGGGTAGAAAGAATATTTGAGGGAATAGCAAATGGAAACTTCCCAACCTTTATGAAAGATATAAATATCAAAATCCAAGAAGGACAATGCACCAGAAGTAGAGTAAATCCAAATAGACCTACTCTGAGACACCTGCTATTCAGAATGACAAACATAAGAGATAAAAAGAATTCTGAAAGCAGCAAAAGAAAAGCATCACGTGCAATAGAACCTCAGTAAGATTAAGTGCTGACCTCACATCTGAAACCATGAAGAAGAGAAGAAAGTGGTATGAAGTCCTTAATGTACTTAAAAAGAAAAATCCATCAGCCAAGAATTTTGTATCTGGTAAAACTGAACTTCAAAAATGAGGGTGAGTCCAAAGTTTTCACAGGAAAAAAAAAACGAACACTAATAGAATGTTACCAAAAGACTTACAAGAGTTACAAAAGGGACTACTGCATCCTGAAAGGGAAAAAAAGAGAGAGACTTGGAGAATAGTGTTGAAATGAAGATTATTACAAAGGGTGAAATAAATGGTAAAAAGACAGAAAATAGTATGATATTGTTGTAGAATTTGAGAGAGGTTCAATTATTTGTGTATAGAGAGGCCAGGACACAGGAATGATTTTGAGAAGGAAAAATGGTTTATTGATGGTGGTCGGACTCAAGAGCTTTCTGTTTCAATCCTGAGCCCTGAACAAGATTTTTTAATCCCTTTTATATGGAGGAAACATTAAATGGTCCCTTTGTTTCAGTTCTCAATAGGCTTGAATTAGCATATATATCTTCCACATCCTAGGTTAGGTTTTAGCATGGACTTCATACATTCTAGATAAGCTTTTAGCATATTTGGTTTACATTTCCCCTTAATACTTAAAGTTTATAGACCTTGCATTGTTAAACTGTTTCCTGGGACTGGAGATGTTGCCATTGTCACCAAGGGCAGGACTGCAGCCTCTTACCATTTCACACCCACAAGTCAGACAGTTTAAGTTATCTCTGAAGAGACAAAGAGCCTCACACCCATAGCCCATGTCATAGAGACCTTCCTGAGGTAGCACAGCCGTCCCCTTTGCTAGCCCATGGAAATGTCTACAGCTAGTGATTGCTAAATCCTCTCAAATATGGTCCCTCCCCTCTATCCCCATGAGATTATCTCAATTTGGGTTTATGGCAAAAAGAACACAAAGGGAAGATTTTTCTTTCCTGAGGCTTTATCAGCAGTCTTTCTAACCAATAGGCCTTAAAAGCAATCAGCATTATGATCAGAGTCTATCTGATGAAACTCTATGCATACAAGGGCCTGGCTAAGTGGGGTTCCCCCAACCCACCTACCAGCAGCCACAGCTTCACCTGGGAATTTGTTAGAAAGGCAAATTCTCAGACCCAGATCCAGACCTGCTGAATCAGAAACTCCAGGGATAGGGCAGGCTGTTTTAGTTAACAGTTGTCCAGGAGACTCTGATTCAAGGTCAATCTTGAGACCCTGTGGCTCAGAGTCCAGGCACTAGACCAGCCCCTGTATTTTCCAAAAACAAAACTGAATTGCAGAGAGGATAAGGGACATCTCCAAATTTTCACAGTTGTCCAATGGCTGAGGCAAGAATGGAATGGAAAATTGCCTCTTCCCTGAATTCCAAGACAGAGTAAAACCTATGCAAAGCTTCAGGCAACTGAACAACTCTATGAACTAAAAATGCAAATCAGAAGCCTTGGAGTTCACTTCTGTCAAGCCAATGAACAGTGACATCCATAGGTGAGTAAAAATGCCCATACTCAAAGTTCTTCTAAACGCTTAAGCTTTGTAGGAAGTATTCTTTCATTAAAAGCACTTTAGGGGAAGCAGAATTGGCTCAAGCAGTTGGGCACCACTTGGGAAGTCCTGGCTTCAGTTCCCAGTGTCTCTTAAAGAAAACTAACAAGACAGAGAGCTGATGCAAAGTGTTGGTGCAGCAAGTTGACACAACAAAATGACACAATGAGACAACACAATGAGGAAACACTACAAAAGATGCTACAAGCAGGGAGCAGATGTATCTCAAGTGGCTGAACACCTCCCACCCATATGAGAGATCCTGGGTTCTGTTCCAGATGCCTCCTAAAAAAAAACAAAAACAAAAAAACACTAGACATAGAGAGCAGGCAGTGAGTACAAACAATGAGAGGGTGAGAAATATAGAGATAAATTAAATAAATAAATGAATAAATAAATAAATAATAAAATCTTTAGAAAACACAAAAACACTTTAAGTCCACACCCTTTAAAATTCCAGTATTTCAAATCATCTGTTTAGAAATGACTAGGCTTTGTCTTGAATCCTCTATATTATTCTTTTTCCAAACTCAATGTGCAATTCTTAAAGCCAGCAACCACTCCACTTCCCCTTGCTCTAGATATGTCTAACAATAGAAAAATCATTTTTTACTAATGGTGGATATCTGATTAGTAAAACAAATTATTTTAATCTAAGAATATGTTTCTGCTTGATATGGCTCTAATGGGCATACTTAACACATTTAAGTTGAAAATGTCTCATCTACAGAAATACATTTAATTTCCCTAGCTGTCTAACAAACATGAGAGCTTTTGAAATCTTGCCCATTTCAAACCCTGCTTATTAAAAGTAAGCACTAAAAGGTTAAAGGTCTAATTTAAACTAAATGAAAATAACTTAAGTTTGAAATTAATTTATTGCTGTCACTTTCAGATGAAGGCATCTCCCACAGATGCATTGCTTTTCTTGGTAATCTAGACTGAAGAAAGAGTTATTTATAAAAATGTCTATAACCCAAACTTTATATATTTTCTTTTATGGCATTACTAATATGATATCATGGACCCAAAGGCATTCTGAATAAAATATTGTTAATTGTTTGAAAAAAATAAAAGGCAAATATTGTGAAAAAAGCTGGCTTCAAATTAATAAAGACATATTTAGAAGTCACTCAGCCTTGAAATTACCAGTAATTCAATGTCATGTGTCCTTTGAGAATGACCTGGTCTTCAAAACAATAAAACCAATGATTGAGGAATCAGGCTTGAAATAAACTGAATCACCTACCTTTCAACTACTGAACTGGAGAATTTAATCACAAAAGATGAGGGATTATCTTTTCCAAGGGATTACTTCATTAAAAATATAGATAGTATCTTAAAACTCAAACAATTTTTCATATTCTATCCAAAGTAAACATTTCCAAATGAGGTTAAAAGTGACTGCCATAAAAACCACCCAAAGTTGGTGATCATCACCACGATTGTTGAGCAGGGTGGTGTACCACAGGGCCACCTGTTTCATGACCAACTCCGGGAGCACACCAAGCCCCTCACAGACTTAGTGATGGGGGCTGACTCATATTCCCCAAGACACATTCAAATCCTGGTCCCTGGTGCTGTGGGTGGGAGCTATTTGGAAGAATCTCTAAGATCCTTTTAAGATAAAACCAAATTGAGCCAGGAGGGCCTTCATCCTACAGGACTGGAGACCTCACAAGGAGAGGATCTAGGCAGATGGACCCCTGTGCAGAAGTGGAGACCACAGGATTCAGATGGCCATGTGATGAGCAGAGGTTGAGCCACCAGTAGGATGCCCCCCTGCACAATCATGTGGCTGCTAATCCCTTGATTTGATGTCTAGCCTCCAAACCCTGAGACACTGAATTCCTGCTGCCTATGGTACGTGTCACAGTCAAACAGCCAGACTCAGACATACGAGGTTAGCATCACCCACTGTAAAGATGGGGGAATGTAGGCTCAAAGAGATGACATGACTTACACTAGACCTCAGAGCTAGAAAATGGAGGAGTCAGAATTTTACCCAACCCTGGTGAATGCCAAGCCCCATGCTTTCCTCATGACCTCAGCTGCTTCTCACAGGGTGACAACAGAAAATGCTGGACACCAGGGCCATCCATCCTCCTAGGAATTTTGTCCTCGAGTGAACAAAATTCCATTATTTGCAGTTCAGATCATTGGGGAGAAAGTGCATTGCAGTATATCTAGAGTTCAATTGTGCTAAAATGTAACTTTCCTGATATTTCCTCTTGAAGAAAGTAAAATGCAAGCATTGTTTTAGGTACACTTGAGATAATATCAGGTAGTAGTGGCTTCTGTGACTATTAGGAAAATAACTGCACACCCCTCCCCAAATACAAATGCAGAGAATCCATGAACAAAAATCCCAGTCACTTAAGGTGGGGGGATATTTTTAATGTTGTGAAGGTGCCTGCAGTCAATGAGTCACCAGCATCACTTAATCTGAAATAGTCTCATGAAAAGTCCACCTGCTGGATGTGCCTATATCTTAAAGGTGTCTCCCAGGCTCTTGACCAAGGGCCCTTACGGAAGCTGCTTGTCTTTCATTGTCCCCACCATAAGGCCAGATGGGGGCATCTCTGCAGTTTCTAGATGTCAGCAGAACCAGGATATAAGGCCCTAGGTTCCCCACCCCCTGTAAAAGGAGACCCTGGGCCTTTGGAGCCTGGGGTGAGCCTCAGACTGGAGAAAAGTGCCCAAAGCCAGGAGAATTGATGCTGGGGATGTCGTTCTTCCTGTAGAAGTCAGCCCTCACATGGTTGGCACAGCCAGGGTGGTGGTTCAGTGGCTTGATGGGCTGGTGGATGTGCTTCCCATAGGTGGAAGACATCAGCACCTCAATGGGCCATTCATGCTCCTGTAGGGGATCATTGAGATACTCCCATTAGCAGGGGTCTGCTGCTGTAGCTGCCTGAATCATGCAAAGGGGCAGAAGGTAGGAGCTTGGGTTCATAGAAGTCAAAATGAGATGTCATTGGTTAAACAAGCATGAGAGCATAATTCTAACAACTTCACTTTCTAGTGTCACTTAAAAATACATCACACTTCTGGAATGAATGAATTAGTGCTGTATGTTCATGATTTTTTTCATTACATGTACCAAAATTCAAGCATAACAGATTGGGATGTTTTCATTTCAGGTGAAGAATCATATCTGGACAGACTGAGTCTAGCACAACTGACACAAGTTTACTTATTCTCAGTCATAGAATATCCTTTCTATAAGGTAAAAACAAAAGGTGTATGGCATTATTTCAAGGAGGGCAAACAGGTTTCTTGTGCCCCTTCTGAAAACTAAGTCTTTTCTCCTTTGACCTGTCTCCATAACTTTATTAAAAGGGAAAACTTTCATTTACTTGGAGCTAGGTGCAACAGCTGGCCTTTTCTTTGATAAATTGACCCCATTTCTGTCTTGTCCTATAGGACCAATTCCTGCTGTGTTAGATTTCTAGATGGTTTCAAGTGTTGAAGGCATACAAATCTTAATATTCCTTGATTCATTTCAAGGGTTTTAAAGGGCTTAGCACGCACAATAGCCATTTGATTAAAAAGTCTGAATCTCTGAACTCTACAAATCCTAATTATTTCTGAGTGTATTTTTTAACCAAGTCAGAAATTTCACTCTTCTCTGGTAGACTTTATTTTAGGTGGTATCTGTGCTATAAAGATTCCCTCTCATAAACTTCACAGCACATCTTTTTTGTGTGATTGGAAATAGTTCCAACAGACTTCATCACCTTCTGCTTGGTCCTTCAAACTTGACTCAGGATCATATTCTGGTAAAAGGTAAAGAATTGGAAAGTCATTACTCTTTTCTTTTAAAACATTTTTAACAATGCCAAGGCATATAAACACTAAAATTAGTTAACCCCAAACACCTCCCTTCCCTGAAATAACAAATTTGTAACTGTGCTTTCTATGCCCAACATACACAAATATATAAACCAATTTTCTTTTCTCTTTATGTCCAGTATATCACATAATTTACCATTATGTACAGTATACATAGACCTTCCTCAAGGCCAATGTGTGTGGAACAAATACGTTCTTCCTCAAAGTGGTGCAGTATTTTATGGGACTTACTCACCAGTTTCCCAGCTTATGATCTTTCAGGTTCTTTCCAACTTTGGTCTCTATCAGCAGTGCTGTAGTAAACACCCTTGTGTGTCATTCTACTGCAGCCCATGTTCCTTTAAGCTGCAGACTAGAATGTTAAGAGTGGGACCACTGGTGTAATGTCAGTAGTGACTCTGAATGGTAGATGTCACACCTCCCCAGCAGTGAGTGAAGGTGGCTGTGTTTTTTTAGTCCTGTTAGCTTTTGCCACTCAGTTCAGTGGAAAAGGGTGTCTTGTCATGTATTTAAATAGCATTTGAGTGAGCAGTAATGAAGTTGAGCATTTTGTCAAATGTTTTTGGCCATTTGTATTTCCTAGGTATTGCCTTCCTTCTCCCTTATTCATCTTTCTATTGCTTTGTGTTTTTAAGTTTTGTGTGACCAAATCTACCTGTCTTTTAATGGTTCCTGACTTTTCCATCATGCATAGGATTATTTCACCAAATATGTGTTAGTGCAAATATTTACTAATTTTTCCCCATTGGATCTTTAATCCACCTGTGATTTATTATATAGGTATACCTCAGACATTTGGCTGGTCGAGTTTCAGGCCACCATAATAAAGTGAGTTACATGCATGTTTTGGTTTCCCAGTGCACGTGTACTATAGCCTTTTAAATATGCAAAAGCATTATTTTTATTTTTAACTGTATATACCTCAATTAAAATGTGACACAGATGAAGAAAGCACACATTGTTGGAAAACTGGAACTGATAGACTTGCTTGACCCAGGATTGCCACAAACCCTCGGTTTATTTAAAAATACAAACAAACACAATATCTGCAAAGTGCAATAAAGCAAAACTCAGTAAAAGGAGATATGCTCGTAGTCTGATGATTGGTAGGAGTTTAACTCTTCTTTACTAGACAGATAACTAATTTTCCAGCACTAGTTGTTCCATTGCAATCCTTTATTTATTGAATTGAGATGTCAGTTTTATCATTTCTTCTTGGATTAAAAATTTTAACTGAGGTTCCTCCTTAAAGCAATTCTGAGAGTTTCAGAGATGTTTCTTGAATTTGACAGCATTGTCATGATGTTTATTGTTCTTTTTTCAGTGACTACTTTTAAAACACATTTTAAGAATATGTTGAGCTATTAGACTTTAACTATAACAAGAATATTTTTCATTGCTGTGTTAAGAAAGATACCAGTCCTAAGTCCTAGAAAAATATCATTCATTAAAGGAATTTTGTATCAAACTTTTATACATAGGTAACTCACTACCTTCACTTTATTCTCTGGTTTTGTATCTTATTTTTCTCTCATGTTTGAATATATGATTTTTAGGATCCCAAACTCCTTCCTAAATATCAAATGAAATCATTTTTTACCCCATACCATTCCCTGGAGACCCCTGTAGATTTTCACTTTCATAAATCTCTGGTAATTGAATTGATCGACCTTTTAGGAGCAAGATCCTACTTTGCTTCCAAAATGTTAATAACCTATTGGTATACAGTAGGTAAGTAACAGGGGATTTATTTCCAGAACCTTAGTGGTTGTTATCTCTTTGGGAGACAGGTGGAGCTTAGTAGACACAGAATGCAAAATGGAATCTTCCCTGCCCCACATGAGGCTCTAGAGTGTAGATGGTAGAATATAGTATATAGACTGTATTTGAATCCAGCTTGCCACAGAGTAGCAGAATGTCTTTGCACAGTGTACTTACCCTTTTTAACCTTTTTCTGTTTGCTTCTTCATCTGTAAAATGTGATTAAGAAGAATATTGACCTCAAACACTTATGGTAAGAAGGAATAAATGAGGGAATAACACAGTAAGTGCTCATGTCTGTTTAGCCGCTCTTATAGTCTAGGCCTGCACTGTCCAGTATAGTAGCCACTAGTGCAGATGGCTACTTAAATTTACATTAAACATAAGTAAAGTTTATAATTCATTTCCCTAATCATATATCACATTTCAAGTGCTCCAAAGCCTCCCATAGCTGGTGGCTACCACATTATCACAGATATAAGCACACAAATCCTCCCAGAAATAGCTGCTGAACTATGCTGACTTTGAGTCGAAGTCCTTCCTTTCATCAATTAAAAATCATCTCAAAGAGAACCATCTCTGATAGGCTTCAAATGGTCACATGTTCCACCTCTCCTGCTCTCATGGTCCTTTCTACAGAAGGAATGGCATATACCAGAGGGCTGGGAAGGGAACTCCAGCCACTCCCCTTGGCCACATGTTGCAGTTGTGGGGTGCCCCGGTCATGGGCTGCATTAGCTGTCAGGAGACATGGAAGAGAGTGATGTGTTGAGCTGCTTAGTTGTCTAATTTTGCTGAACTTAGAACATTTTCTTCACTGTCTGAACTGAAAGTGTGCTCCCATTTGTAAGGAGAAGGAGGAAGTGTGTGGTTCCTCCTGCTCCCCTGTTAATTTGAGGACCTACTCCTTGCTTTAGCCCAGGAAGCCTCCTTAATTTCAGGCTGACAGGCTTGTTCTTGAAGCTGAGTGAGTGAACATCCTCATTTGGTTGTGGTCATTACTTTGCAGCCTTCTGTCCTATTGGTAAATACAGTTTGGAAGAAATCAAAACAGAACAAAGAAGTAAAGGAAGATAGTGTTTGTGAGGGTATCACATGAAGAATTTTTTCCTTCTCTCACTAGATATTGAAATTAAATTAGATAAAGAAGGATTTGTATTACCTTTTACAGTTGATGAAGATGTACACAAAAGATAAAGAAATTGTTCTAGTTTTTATATTAAAAGGCCTGTTGAGGTGAATAGAAAAGGATCATTTTCTTAAAAAGGTGAGAAAAATAGATGATTCCAGAAATTAAAACTACATTTCAGGATATGTTTTCTGGAAATTCCTTGTAATATTTTATAAACAGCATCATTAATTAAGCCAAGTACTTTTTCAGTAGACTAAAGAGTAACACATTCATGATTGATGTGAGAGTACTGGCCATTAGGAAAAGCCACATTTTGAGTAAATTTTGGCCAAAAAAATAATGTTTTGGATTGTTATAAAAACTAAGTTTATTTCTCTTTGATTTTTTTTTCAGAGGAGCACTATGCATTAATGGCCCCAAAAGAGTTTGTTTTAACAGCAAAAATTTACTAGGAAAAGAGGCTATTAAACAACGGCAACTCCATTTACTTGGTTATCAAGTTGTCCAGGTATGGGTCCATTCCCTCCACCCCCCAAAGTAATCCCTCATTCATACTTGCTTTTTCCAGGGTCCTAAGTAGTCTGCTAGGACAGTGGGCTGAGAATCTTATATCTCTAATTGAAGTACCCACTTTGTTAATTAGGCTTTTCAGTGTACTTGATATTTTTTATAAATCTTTGGCTTATGTTTTGAAATACAGATTTTTCTCTTTTTTTTTAAGATTTATCTATTTTATTTATTTCTCTCCCCTCCCAACCCCCACCCTGGTTGTCTGTTCTCTGTGTCTATTTGCTGCATCTTCTTTGTCTGCTTCTGTTGTTGTCAGTGGCATGGGAATCTGTGTCTCTTTTGGTTGTGTCATCCTGTTGTGTCAGCTCTCCGTGTGTGCAGCACCATTCCTGGGCAGGCTGCACTTTCTTTTATGCTGGGTTGCTCTCCTTATGGGGCGCACTCCTTGCGTGTGGGGCTCCCCTATGCGGGGAACACCCCTACATGGCACAGCACTCCTTGCGTGCATCAGCACTGTGCATGGGCCGGCTCCACACGGGTCAAGGAGGCCCGGGGTTTGAACCGTGGACTTCCCATGTGGTAGACAGATACACTAACCACTGGGCCAAGTCTACTTCCCTTGAAATACAGAATTTTCTGATCTTCAGTTTTCCAAAAGCAGAATATGCCTATATTCTTCATAAGATATGCTCAACTCTGCTTTTAGAGTTATTAAATTATTGGAATATCTGTTTTAATTTCCCCCTGATGTAAGTGTAAAAATGGACAGGATGACTCACTAAAACCAGTATCTTCATCACTACCTAATGTCTAAGACCTTATTGTTTCCTTTGTAAGTTACTTAATAAGGCATTATGATGATGAGTGACTAGAATGTAGATGAATTTCCCAAGTTCTCTAAGGTATTGGTGCTAGTCTGCTCCCTGGTTTCCTCTCTGGCTTACTCTTATCCAGTTCATCTTGCACACCCCAGACTAATCTTCTGAAAACCCTCAGCATGCCAGCCTGTGATCAGAAACCTTGTTTCTTTCCTACTCACTGGATACAGTAGAACCTCCTCTGCTCTGACTTTTGGGATCCCCTGAGGCTGCAACTTGTTACCTGTCTTCAAGCTGGGGGTCTCTTCCCTCCCACCTAACCCACTCCATTCTCTCTCCCCTTGTTCCTTTGACCAGGTGCCCCCTCTCCCTCCAGACAGCATCTCCTCATGACTAAATTCTGTCCATTCAGCAACACCCCACTCAGGTCTCTTCTTTCTCCACAACCTAAAACCCTGACCTCCTCTGAGGGCTGGAATGTTGATTTTCTTCACACACTCTGCATTGGCTTGTTGCATACTTCTAGTATTGATTGTGTCTTCGAGGACAGGAATCATCTTTGATCCTTTAAATATCCCTCTTATTTAAGCAACTAATATTTATTGAGCTCTTATTATGTACTAAGCATTGTTCTGGGCTCTGGGAGTACACAAGTAAGATAGCTGTGACTTTGCCCTCGAGGAGCTTCCATTCTTATGTGTGTGCAAGTATTTGTGGGCAGGTTGTTAGAGACAAACAAGTTCAACACGGTAATTTCAATTGTGAAGGATTATACTAGCCAGTTCCTTTTTTTTTTATTCTTCCCATAACAGATCCATTTTCATGAGGCTGAGATGCTAAAATCAAGGCTTGAATTTGTCAAATCTTTATCAAGAAAATTGTTTTCTCAAAACCCCGGGGTTCAGTGCTGACAAGAAGGAATAGTGACTTCAGAACTCAGATCATGAAAGAAGTTGTGTTTTTATGGGTCTCAGCATAAAAAGAGCCTTATTTGTGAATTAGCCATTTTGCAGAATTATGGACTATTTGGTGATCTGAAAAGGATCTGTCTAGATCTTACAGAGACATGGAAGGAGCCTTTATTTTCCCTTTACCGTGAATACCAAGTGTCAGTGATTGATTTAAAATTGAAGTTCAATTTAATATTAGTATCATAGATACTTGATTTTATATGTCAAACAGAATCGATCAAGTACAATAAATGAATACAAGGAATGACTATTTTTAAATCTGCCATCTTGTAACAGTTATCTGCTAAATGAAAAGAGCATGCTTTTTAGAGACCTTCATTTCCTCCTCCTACAAATATAAGAAATGTTTTTTTTCCCATTTCCTGATGTACTTTGTTAGCAGATATAATGTATGGTGAGGAGGAGCAATGGGAAAACAGATGACAGCACTTTGGATTACTATAACATTTATAATTGTAGAATTATACAGAAATAATCCTTTAATAAAATATAGGGAAGTGGATGTGTCTTAAGCAGCTGGACTCGTACCCACACTGCGGTAGATCCCAGGTTCAGTTCCCAGTGCCTCGTAAAGATGATGAGCCAAATAGCAAGCTGACAGGACTAGATGACTTGGTGAGCTGATGCAACAAGATGACTCAGTTAGCTGATGCAACAAGATGAGGCAGTAAGAGACACAGTGAAGAAACACAATGAGACATATGAAATGGAGCAGAGGTGGTTTGAGTAATTAGGTGCCTACCTCCCACATTGGAGGCCCCAGGTTCGGTTCCCAGTGCCTCCTAAAAAGAAGATGAGCAGACAGCAAGTGCAAACAACTGGGGAGAGGGGTCAATTAAAATAAAATCTTTAAGTATATTTATATTCAGGAGTATTCTCTTTTTAAATATACAATGAAGTAAAGTAAATTTAGGTAGGGTTGTAAGGGGGCAGGTTTGATTGGGGGAAAATCTAAAATGTAAATCATGCGTGAATTACATTGTATTTAGTGAAATACAGATGCTTCACTCTCCAATTACGGTCAGGTTAAAGCTTGAGGGGAGAGTGAGACAAGGCAGACAGATGTGGAAAGGGCCGCAGAGTTTGGAGACTGGGTTTCTACCTCTGGCTAGTTCCGGGGCCTTGGACAGGGAAAGGAGCTTCCATTTACTTCTCACCCGCTCTGTGCTGAGCTCTATGCTAAGCACTTGAACACAGGCTTGTATGATTTCCAGGGGCCTTGGACTTGGGCAGTGTTTCCTCTCTAAAGCTCACAGATGGTCAATGCCTGCCTTGGATACAGAACCACGGGTGAAGATGAGACTTGAACCTGGTCTGAGCAGCAATGTAACAGAGGACTGAGAATCTGTGTTCAGGAGTCAGGCACGTGGGGTTGATTTCAATCTCTCTTGCAAATTGTATGACCTAGGGCCTCATTTCCAAATGGCTAATCAGAAAATAAGGATGAAATGAGTTAATACACATAAAAACATTTAGAAAAAGGCCCACCACAAAGTAATCACAGGACATATTAGCTAGTAACATCTGCATTTCTACCAGTATTAGGATTCTCTGAAGAAACAGCCAACAGGATATGGGTCCATACGTAAATAGGGAGGGATTTGTTAGTAGAATTGGCTCAGTGACCCTGGGGATAGGCAAGTTCAGATTTCCTAGGGCAGGCCATGCATTGGAGACAGCACAGGGGATGACTTCCTTGGGAGAAGCTGGAGAAGGAGAGAAAGGAGTTGCCACTGCTGAGGGCCTTGGTGTTGCTTTAAGACCTCCAGCTGCTGGGGTGATGGGACTCCCCTCCTTGCTGAAGGCAGTCACCCTTGTTTGTGGATGTCATCAGCCATAGCTGCAACTGCCTAATGGTCTAAAGCCACCTACAGAATGCCCTCACACTGGCAGGCCAGGGCTTGCATCATCCAATGACTCGGCACCAACTGGATGGTGATTAACCATCGCATGACCCCATCATGCTGTAACATTTTAGATCTCCTTATCTTTACTTTTTAAGGCTTTTTAAGCTTTACCATAGGTTATTGAAACTCTATGAGTTCTAGAGCTCTAAGTTCACTTTTAAATTTTATGCTTCTTTGCAGAGAAGGAATGAGACAAATAGAAGCAAATGAAAGATTGACCAGGAGAGAGCTGCAATCGATTCGGATGTGTTCATATATCCAAGTGAATTCCACTCACCTGGGGGCCAGGCCAAAAGGATTCTCACATCTCTGGGAAACCTGTGAAGTGGTCTCACTTACAGTTCTTAGAGCATTTCATGGCTTTGGGCCTGAGCACTATTCTGGATCATACTATGCCTCAGAAACCCTTCCACTGTCCCTCTTTGCTACCCAGACCAAGCCCAGTGTCACTTCTGCCTTCTGTGAGCTCTCTTGTCCCTCCCTGTCACACCCTATACCCCCCACCCCCCTCACCCTACTCCAACCCCCATAACAACAATCTCTTCCATCATCATGAGACATTCATTGCATTTGGTGAATACAACTCTGAGTACCGCTGCACCTCATGGTCAATCGTCCACACCATAGCCCACACTCTCCCACAGTCCACCCAGTGCGCCATGGGAGGACATACAATATCCACTAACTGTCCCTGCAGCAACACCCAGGACAACTCCAAATCCCGAAAATGCCCCCACATTTACATTTCTTCCTCCCACTCCCAACCCCAGGAGCCACCATGGCCACTTTCTCCACACCAGTGCCACATTTTCTTCAATTACTAATCACAAGAGTTCATGAATAGAAATATCAGTAAGTCCACTCCAATCCATACTCTATTCCTACATCCTGTGGACCTTAGAATGGTTGTGTCCATGTGTAAGGAGGTGTAGGAGGAGCACAGACTGGCTTGCTGGGTCATACTTCTAGGGGTGCCATAATTCTAGGGTTCCCTACTGCTAGGTGTGCTGTACTTCTAGGGGTGCCATATTTCTAGGGTGCTCTACTTCTAGGGGTGCCACTGTAAGTGTGTGGTTATTGCTTTTGTTAATTAGCATCAAGGACATGGTACTGAAAAATCTCTGAAACCTCTGCCTGAATCAAGGACATACAGGCAAGAAGCCTCCTGAGAGGGGTGCTCGTTGGTCCGGGCCTGAGACCGCCCCCTCCCCTGCCTGCCTGTCCACCTGCACTCCCTACTGCCTTCCCCTTCTGAAAGCTGCACTGCCCTTGTCCTCCCTTTCTGCCACCTGCACATCAATGGGCTCGGCCTCAGGGCCACCACAGATGCTCTTCCCTCTGCCTGGAATGACCGACTGTTCCCCAGATTCCACAAGTCTTGCCCCTCATTATCATTTATGTTTCAAGCCAGTCTTCCTAGAGCCGCCCTGGTTAAAGTATTCCCAAGGCCTGTTTAGTTCTCCTTTTCCTTTTTACTGATACACACACATCCCAGGCTTTAGAGTTAAGCGAATTTTCGACAGAAGGAACACACCTCTTGAACCAGCATTTGACTCAAGACACAGCAGAGCGCTGCGGAACAGCTCAGTTTTGCCAGATACCACTTGAATGGATTCGATTTGTGCCGCTGCACAACAGCTCCTGCCAGTACAGTGAGCGGTGCCCGCTTGTGGTGACCGAGGCGCTGAAAACCGACTCGTTGCACGTTGACACGATGCTGCTGCGGACACACTGAGTTAATATACCACGGCAGTGAATTCCACCTGAGTCTTCCACTACTGTTCCGCGGCTCCTGGAGGGTTTCAGATGCCGCGCGCTGCCATGGCCTGCTCTTCTTCCGGACAGCCCGCTTGGAACCCTCCGGGAGCGCAAGGGCAAGGGCAAGCAGGCGGAGGCCCCCAGTCCAGCAGACGCGGCTCTTTGCGTCCCAAGTGGGCCCTCCAGGGACCCGCAAGGAGACGGGAGGGCACGGTCCCATCCCCAGCCCAGCTGCGCCCTCCACCCTGCGCCCCTGGTCCTGCGCCCCAGCCCTTCGCCCGCCGCCCAGCTTTGTGACGCGAGGCCGCTGTTCCCCGGCAACTGCTGAACGCGGGCGCCGAGCAGCCAGGCAGGCGGACTCGGGCGGGGCCCCCGGCCTGGAGCGACCGACAGGGCCTGGGCGGAGAAGCTGGAAGCGGGCGGCCTGGCGGATGAGGAGGAGATCACCGCCGCCACGCTGCGGGGCACGCCAGGGCCGTCGCCCATCTCCGCGCAGTCTGCCTTCAGCTATGTCCCGCCGCGGCGCCTGGACCCAAAGGAGCGCAGCTACTTCTCCCGCCAGACTCCGGTGAGGCGGCAGGGGCGGCACCGCGCGGTGGGGGTGAGAAGGTGCTGGGGGCAGGGTTCCCCTGCCAGGGAGGGGCTGGGGCAGGGCTGTGCCACCCGGTGCGGGGACTGGGTACCCAGCGGCACCGCGTGGAAGGGATCTGGGGGCCAAGCAAGGGCGTGGGGGCGGGACCCCGGCAGGGTGGGGGATGCTTCTGTGGGGGTGGGAGCAGGACATCATAGTGGGAAAGGGCTACTGGGAAGGTCAAGTGGGGGGCGAGCAAGGACGGAGTGCTCACCAGGGAGGAAGACTCCATGGGGCGCCCGGGGGTGGAGAGGGCAGGGGCTGCTCGGCAGGGTCGGTGAGATGGGCGCCTGGACCCGAAAGAGCAGAGCTTTTAGTTCTGTGAGACACAGAGGCACCCCTCCCCCGGGCTGGAGGGGCCTTGCAGCAATCCGGGGGTGCGCGGACAGTCTAGAAAGGGAGTCCCGAGGCTATCCAGTGTGCAGGATGCGGCCCCCTGAGCAGTATGTGCGGTGGTTCCCGCGGCCGTGAATAAGCAACCAGGCTGATGGACGGTCCTGGGCCACTGGAACCCTCGGGCCGCCTTCCCACCGACAAGGAGAACAAGGAATAAGTCTGCACCGTCTGGCCCGGCCCCTCTGGGAAGGTGTGCATGGTGGGAAGACCTCGGGGGTCTAAGCAGCTGAAGCTCCCAAGAGAGGGCTGAAGGAAGGAAGAGAAGGGTGTTCAGAGTTGTCCAGGTCACCCATTCCTTTCTTTTCAACATTGTTTCTGTCCGTCCCCAGGGTGTTCCTCAGGGCATCTGATTAGATAAAAGCCTTGATTGGGGACCCTCAGCCTGGCGGACAGCTGGGCACCTGGGCTATCCCTCAGGCCTCCTGGAGGGATGGGACTGCCAGAAGAGGGACACCTCACTTTTCTCAGGCTGCTGTCACAAGTGCCATGAACTGGGTGGCTAAAAACACCAGAAACGGCTCTCTCAGCCCGGCAGGCTGAAGCCGCAAGTGCGTGGGCCGTGCTGGTGTGTCAGTCCTGGCCGCTGGGGCGCCTGTCCCTTGGCCAGCAAGCCTTGGGTTTTCAGTGCCTCCTCAGTCACCCTATGGCCTGCTCTGTCTCTTTTCTCATGGTGCTCCCGCCCCCCACTTTTGTCTGTGTCCACACCCCCCTCTAAAGACACCAGCCATCCTGGACTAAGGGTCCACCCACTGCAGTCAGCCTCATTCAATTTAAATGATTCTGCTTGCAATAACGCTTTTGCAGAAAGTTCGTGTTCCCAGGTACCCAGGATTAGGACTTCAAGGTAGCTTTTTGGGGTACACAGCTCAACCCATAACGTGGAACACAGATTCCATTGGAAAGGAAGTTAATGGTGTATAAAATAATCCCACAAAATGCCTCCTTCCTCTTCTCCTAGCCACCCACAATCAGTGGTGCCCAGGTGAGTCCCCAGTTCAGGTCAACTCTCGCTCGAGTACTGATGGGAGGCCCCTTGAGTCTCATGAACTTCACTTCACACACAGAAGCGTAGTTTCCGGTTGAAGCAACCATGGCCCTCAGCCTGCCCCTGGGATGTCTCTTGAATCTGAGGTACCCCTCTGCCTGGCTTCTAGTGTGTGGAAGACCTGGATGGAGGAAGGGGACTTCTGGGGCCATCTGACAAGGTACCTATCTCTGCTGGCCATTAAAACAGGAGGGGGGTGGAACGGAAGGGTTCCTGACCTTCTGTAAACACACACCTCATCTGTTTTCTTCCTGTGAGCAATAGCTTTTGAACAACTGTAAATAGTTTCACTACTAAGTGGGGTTTACATTTTGATTCTACGGTACCGATGATACTACCAGTGAGTTGATGGCCATCATGAGATAATAGTCAAAAAGCCAAGACTCTTGGTGTATGAAGTTGTTCAAATCTTCTTTATCTAGAGAATATAAAATTCATCTGGATTTTCAGCATAACAAAGACAGTTCACACTACACCGTTTTGTTTGTACCTTTGAGGAGTCCCTTTCCTTAAGGTGGACTGTAGACTGCTCCTCGATGGGGTGTCACTGATGGAAGGTACCGCTGAATACTGCACAGTGGGGCTTGTGGATTCTGAAGCTTAAATGTGGTAGAAATGCAGAGCAGAACCCCTGCCCCCTGCGGGCCAGGCCCAAGAGGGAGAAGGGCAGAGTGAGCCTGAAGACTCAGTGTCTCCTTCCAGAATTTGGCAGTCTGATAAATGGCCCTGCCTTCCAGGGCTAACTGAACAAGGGCCGGAGAGGGGACCCAAGGTAAGAAGTGACCAGGGCTCTATGTCTTGGTGGGACATCACGAATGAGCCATAAGCACATTTTTCTATATGACAGGGTCGGCAAACTAAGGCCTGCAGGCCAAATCTGGCCGCCTGCCTGTTTTGATAAAGTTTTATTAGAACACACCCACACCCATTCATTTCTCTAACGTTCCTGTGCAGGATGTTGGGGATGAGTGATAACGGCAGAGCCCACAGGGCCAGAAGACTTCCCCCCTGGCCCTCCAGAAAGAAAGTCGCTGACTGCTGCTCGAATGCCTTATTGCCTCCTGGAAAATGGGAAATGTCTTTATTTATTTATTTTTTTTGTCTTTATTTTTTTAATATTACATTCAAAAAATATGAGGTCCCCAAATACCCCCCCACTCCCCTCACCCCTCTCCTCCCCCCATAGCAACAACCTCCTCCATCATCATGAGACATTCATTGCATTTGGTGAATACATCTCTGAGCACCGCTGCACCTCATGGTCAATGGTCCCCATTATAGCCCACACTCTCCCACAGTCCACCCAGTGGGCCATGGGAGGACATACAATGTCTGGTAACTGTCTTTAGAACGCATGCATTCAAATGGGATTTTATGTGTTTAAAGCATTTCAGGGCAGTTTTGGTTAGCTGAGGTTACAGGCAAATTCAAGTCCTGGGGCTTTGTGCATGCCAAAAGGAAATGATGCAACTGAAATAAATATTAATTAAAATCTAAAGAAAAGAGCCTTAAAAACAACAAGAACAGCAAAAGGCATTTCAAAGTCTATTTGAACCAATGTTCACACCATGGTATTGGGATTATGGGCACTGGTATCTGATCAGCTCCAGGGCTCCAGGAGAAGTTTCTCTGACCTTGGGATCATTGGTCATAAAGAGGGCGAATTCTGTACTACAGCTGATCAAACTCTGTACTAAAGCTGATCAAATTCTTCCTAAATCAATTTCCTTGGAGCACAGTTAACAGTAGTCAGTGTGTTGGTTAGCAGCCCAGGCTGAGGAGCCCCAAGTGGAAGTATCAGCTCTGTGGTGACTAGCTGTGGAGCCTTCACAAGTCACAGCCTCTCTGTCTCACTTTGCCATTCTAGGACAGATCAAACAGAACTGACCTCATGGACCACTTAAGAGAATGAATGTGCTTAGTGCGCACACAGTGGCTCACAGTAAGCCCTGGATCGGTGGAGCTCTAATTACTGTTTTGTTTTTATTTTTTTATTTTTTAATTATCTTTTTTCAAAGTTAATAGATCACACAAAATGTTACATTAGAAAACATAAGAGGTTCCCATATACCCCACTCCCCACCCCCACCCCTATCAATTTTTTAGTTGTATTTTTGGAGATACATAGATCACAAAAAATGTTACATTCAAAAAATATAAGAGGTTCCCATATACCCCCAACCGTCTCACTCCACTCCTCCCATATCAACAACCTCTTTCATTAGTGTGGCACATTCATTGTATTTGGTGAATACATTTTGGAGCACTGCTGCACCCCATAGACTAATTGGCTTTGGCTAGTGATGGTCAGTGCCCTTTTGCTAAGGACTGGGTCCACTGGGCCAAGCCTTTCCTTCCTGTTCTGACCACTGTCAGAGAGGCACATGATAGAACCTTCAACCTGGGGGCTTAAATAAGCAGTTCTGGGGCATTGTCAGACTAGCCCTGGCAAACTGAGACAGTGGCTAAAAGTAAAGATAGACTTCCCATGCCAAGGTGTGTGTGTGTGTGTGTGTGTGTGTGTGTGTGTGTGTGTGTGTATGTGGCAGGGAGGCTCTGCTCAGTCCAGTCTCAGGAACCCAGGTGGAGGGAGGGTCACCAGTCAGGCTGTTGTCCTTTCAGTGTGAAGTCTTTGGAGCTCCTGGCCATGGGTGCTTACATGCTTCTGCCTGAAGAGTCACACATGGCTTCTTGGTCACATGCAAGCACCTAGCAGAGGAGCAGGGACGGTTACTCCTGTGGGTGACCAGGAGAGGAGGAGAATTGGCTATTGGTGACATCTACCACTCAGCTGATCCTGAACAACACTCTGAGGTTGTGTCTCTGGCTCGACTTCCCACTGTTGGAAAGCCCTTGCTTCTCCTACCAAGTGCCCTTTCTCAGCCAGCAGCTCTACCTGCAGTAGCAAGGTCTCCTCCACTGTCACGTCTGTTTCCTACCCCCAGCACCACCAACCTCAGCAACCCTCCTTCTGTGTCACCCTGCACTTTGTTCACACCTCAGCTATTTTCTGAGGGAAAAGTGATGGTAGACAGCAAGGGCCAAACCAGTATCAGGAAACACTGAATTTCAATAATACTCAAAACACAAAGGGCCAAATGGACATCAAGAGAGAAAAGTAAGTGGCGTTCTTTTTGCTTTGTGTTTTAAAAGCAACATCCTGTGTGAAACAAGAAATCCCTTGAGAAATGGTAATAATGAAATACCAGTAAACCCAGAAGCTCCGTTTTGTGGTAGCATGTAAATCTGGGTCGGTTTTATTAATGACATTCTGCTTCAATCCATAAAGTAGTGAAAGAAAAAACGAGGAAAGAAGAAAAATTGGTGAAACAAATCAAGGAAAAGCAGATTTTTGTATGATTAGTTTTTGGAAATGGATAGTCATGTTACTAACTGAGGCTGGCTGGTGATGAATATTTTTTTCTTTATTTTTCTGTTATAGAAAATGTCATTTTGTTTTGCAAAAGTTCTGAATATGCGAAATCCCCACAAAGAAGAGCTGTCTAAGATTGTGATAGCATCCACCAGCATTGATAAGGGAAGTTATTCGGAGCTATGATAGGCTCCTGGTAACTAATCCAGGGCTTGGGGAACAGGCATTGCTGCTTACTCATCATTCTTACTTTAAAGAGAGTTTTAGAACTCATTAGGAAAAGAAATGGGCATTTTTCAATAATGTTGCATATCATACTCTATTATGCTGATTTTCTCCAGTTTAGGGAACAAAATAAAGTGCCATTAGCTCTTACATTCAGTGTCGGGTAATTGCATGTTCTGTTCTTAAGTCCATCCTTCCACTTTAGGATCTTTCTCTCAGAATAAGAACCCTAGGGGTTAACTCAGCTCAGAAGGGTCAGAGGAAGCACAAGCCCAGCCTTTTCCATGAGGATCTTCTGTTTCTTTGTTCCCCTGCTGTTAGCGCTGCCCCCTGCTGGCTGCCCTGCTGCCCTGTCCCCTTTGGCACCAGGCTTTCAGGTGTGAGAGAGGAAGGTGCCTCCCACCTCTCCACCACGTGTCTGGAGACCTGGTCTATGTGTTGGACCCTGTGGCTCTTCTCCAGCCACACATGTGTTCCACTGGTGGGCTGGCCAGGAAGGACTTAAGCCACAGAATGACCAGGAGCCCAGCTTCCTTCTAAGTCCTTAATTTACTAGGCATATGGAGGTGATGTGAGTGATGGGGACCATGTTATCTTTTTTTCTTTCCAGATGGCCTCAAGTGGACTGGGCAGTAACTCTGAACCTCAGAGGGGAGGGTCTGGATTCCAGAACTTTCCCTGACAGGAGACCAAGTTCCTCCTCTGGAGAATTGACCTTGTATCATCCCAGAAGAGTGGGTGGGGTGCTTGGGCTTCCTTGGGTTCCCGAAGGGCCTTCTGATCTGGGGATTTACCTACAAAGTTTCCTTCAAGAGGACATAACACTGCCAGCAAGAGGTGACTCTCGGCCAATCAACATCCTACGTTATGTATGTTAAAGATAATGTGATCTCTCCATGGTGTATTACATTTCTTAAAATGTTGGATTTTATTTGATTTAATTCAAATATCTTTAATTTTTATATAGTATAGCCATTTGATACTGTTTATGAATTCCAAACATAGATATTGGATTATGTTTGTAAACTGGTCTCTTCCTATGGGCATAATAGATTGTATTAACTTCAGAGATTTCACTTTTACTTTGTTAAATTATGATCAGGGGTTGAAATGGCCCATGTCAGTAGGACATTGAGTCTTCACCCCCTTGATGGGCAGGGACTCACTAAGAAAAAGACATGGCAAAGGAAGTAGTTGGAGTTTTGATGCTGGATCCCAGGGAGGTAAACACATAGGAGAAGAACACAGAGGAACAGAGATGGCTCTATAGACATGGCAGAGGCCTGGAAAGAGAGAGAACCTGATGGTCTACTGTTGACCTTGTGGCAACACCAGAGCTGCCAAGCCCATAAAGATACAAGCCCCAGACAGAGAGACAAGCCTTATGCCAGCCTACAGCTGAGACCAGAAGAAGCTGGGATCATGGAGTCTGAAGAAGAAGGCTGAATCCTCACAGAGACCAGCAGCCATCTTGCTCCAACATGTGGCAACAGACTTTGGTGAGGGAAATAACTTACACTTTATGGCCTTGTGACTGTAAGCTTCTACCCAAAATAAACCCCCTTTGTCAATGCCAACAGATTTCTGGTACTTTGCATCAGTACCCCTTTTGTTGACTAAGGCATATAGTCAAAGTGTTTGCTATTTTCTTTTTGATTTCTCCCCATTGCTTTGATGATTAAAAGGCCCTTAGAGCTGTTTTTTCACTTACCTTTTAAAATCCATCCAGAATTTTCTTTTGTCTGTAATGAAGTGGGAAAATACAAGTTTATTTTTAACCCAAAGAGCTATCCAGTTTTCACAGTACCAAACACTGAAAACTTTATCACTGGCCATGGTTTGGGCTTCTTGTTAACCTAGGAGTATAGGAGCCATACTGGAGGAGATGCTTTCCACAGAAGTGAAGGCCACAGTGGACCAGGGCACCCTGTGACCATGCCAGAAGTGGACAGGCACAGTGGACCAGGGCACCCTGTGACCATGCCAGAAGTAGACATGCTTGAAGGCCACAGTGGGAGGAAGCTCAGGTGTGGTGGGCTTGTTCTGGCCAGTGGTGGTGTGTGAGCAGGAGCCCTGAGCCCATACTGGGAGGTTTTCTGTCCTCCCCATCCTGTAAAGTGACTTGGAGCACAGGCACACCAGATTTTCCAGCAGCTGTGAGACAAGTTCTTTTAGCATGGCACTCCTGGAGTTCTTAAGAACTTTAAGACAATACTAAGGATTGCCTTGCTGGCCTTAGCAGGGTGGCTGTGGACAACAACCAGGCTGACTTATCTTCACACCGCTCCCAGAATGACCAGGTTTCTTGCACAGGATGGAAGGTGTGTGAAGGTTCTGTAGAGACTCAGTTGAAGCTGCTTTCACCCAGTCTGAGTTCCTGGAGTCAGTGAGCTTGGGGGTTACTGGGTTTTCCAACATACTCTGCATATGTGCTGCATTCTCTTAACTGTACTTTCTACCTTGTGCCTAGTAGTTGCTAGAAATGCTTCCTTTTGTTACCCACCCAGAGGAAAAAAGTAAGGCAAAAACAAACTTAGGCAACCTGGCATTAGGTTCGAGACCTGATCCTGCCCAAATCCAGCAAGACCACGTGTCTGAGTTCACTGTCGGGAGGATATAAACAGCCAAAGTGATATACATGGCTAACCAGGGGAGGATTAAAGAACAGCTAGCAAGTGCATTTCTTCATCTTTTTTAGATAATGAAGCAGACGTACTTTCCCTTTAAGGACAAGCTGGGATGAACAAATGGAGATATTAAAAGATGATAGCTGATGGGTGGGGCAAGATGGCACCTGAGTGAATGCACTTCAAAATTGTTCCTGCAAAAGGCCGGCTGAGTACAGTTGGAATCTTTCTGCAGTGGGCTGTTTCGGGGACTTGCAAGGCAGGAACTGTTTGGACATTGATTTGGAGAGACTGGAACAGAAGTCGTGCTTGCTAAGGGTAGAATTGTGGGTTTCTAACACTGAGGTCAGAAGTTGTGGAGAGGTGGGACTCTTCCCCCTAGGGCATTCCCTGAACTGTTAGTAGTGTGGCAACATTCCCAAGCCCTGTGTTCCCCAGAAGAATGGTCCCCAGGTCCATGACCCCTAAGCCACCGCAGCCCACTTTCCACAGACCCACAGGCCCCAAGCGGACAATATCCCAGACTTCCCACTCCCAAATCCAGCACTCTGCCAAATCCAGTGGTCCCTGCCGTAGGGGAATACACTAGCCGTTCAGTTTTGGAGTGACTCTGTGAGTTGGAGGGTTTTGTTGGGAGGTGCAGAGAGGCCAAATGAGATGGGGGTTCAATTTTCAGGTCCTGACACCCCCCCCCTTTTTTTTTTGAGCTAAGGAGCATTCCAGCTGCCTTGGGGAAAACTGGGGAAGAAAGGAAAGGCAAATCTGCCGAGAAAGCCCAATTTACCTAAAAGTGCTGGGATTGGAAACTTGGTCTGGGAGAAGGTGGAGTCAGAAAATCAACTAGGCAGCAGACTTGGCCCAGTTGTTATAGTGTCTGCCTACCACATAGGAGGTCTGCGGTTCAAACCCCCGGGCCTCATTGACCTGTGTGGAGCTGGCCCATGTGCAGTGCTGATGCACACAAAGAGTACCCTGCTAAGCAGGAGGGTCCCCCACATAGGGGAGCCCCATGTGCAAGGAGTGTACCCTGTAAAGAGAGCCACCCAGCATGAAAGAAAGTGCAGTCTGCCCAGGATTGATGCCGCACACACGGAGAGCTGACACAACAAGATGATGCAACAAAAAGAAACACAGATTCCCGTGCCCCTGACAACAACAGAAGCGAACAAAGAAGACACAGCAAATAGACACAGAAAACTGGGGGGGGGGGGGGGGGGGGAAGGGGAGAGAAATAAATAAATAAATCTTTTAAAAAAATTCAACTAGCCCTCCGGTAGTACAACTAAGGGAGATGGACTGTAAGATGTGTTTTGAGGGGACCGGGAGAGAGTGAGGGTTCAACAGTGAGCCCCTGATACTAATGACTATGCTTGTGAGCTGATAAGCCTAAAATAAGAACAAGGCCTAGAGCAACATTGTGCCTGGGAATTTCCTCCTGTCAGCCTTCATGTTACTCAAATGTGGCCAGTCTCGAAGCCAAACTCAGCATGTAAATGCAATGCCTTCCCCCTAGCGTGGGACATGACACCCGGGGATGAGCCTCCCTGGCACTGAGGGACAACTATCAACTACCAACTGATGATGCAACTGGAAAATGCCCTTATATGGAAGGTTCAATGAGGATCAGCAGAATATCCCTGTCTACATAAAATAACATGACTTTAAAATGCTGTTTGACCTAAAGTAAGGGGGAAATGGAAAGGAGAAATGAGTTTATATGGCTACGAGTTTCTAAAAAAGAGTCTGGAGGCTGGCAGAAGGATTGCCCTCATGCACAACTGAGCAGAGTCAGAGAGACGGATAAAGCAGATACAACCCCCAGATATTAGTTCCTATGAAGGCTAAAGAGACCCATGAGAGTTATGGTCATGGCCGATGAGGTTAACTACCAGGGCAGATGGCCCCTCTTTGGAACTGGTGTTTATGTGTGATGAATATGGACTCAGATGGGATCTTCCTTCATAAGACTTTCATGCTAATGTGCTGGAGGTGCAGTTAATGTTGGGGTTTAAGATATATTCAGGGGATTTGAATCTCTGGACTGACAATGTGATAGCCAGGTCCTGAGCCTCAACAGACTCAAGCACCTACAATCTGATTTATTGGACTTACCACACTCAGCTAAGATGGAGTTGAAGAAGGACAACCACCACACCATGGAGCCTAGACTGATTACAACTGAAAGTGGGAGGATTGCATCCAGCATCCATGTGGAATCTGAGCCTCCTCTTGACATAGAGGTGCAATGGACACAACCAATCCAATTTCCACATAGAAGAGGTGGCATTGGATTGGGAAAAGTGGACATGGTGGCTGATGGGTATGGGGAAAGGCAGGAAGAGATGAGAGGTGGAGGCGTCTTTGGGACAAGAACCTGCCCTGGATGGTGCTTCAGAGGCAATCACCGGACATTGTAAATCCTCACAGGGCCCACTGGATGGAATGGAGGAGAGTATGGGCCATGATGTGGACCATTGACTATGAGGAGCAGAGGTGCCCAAAGATGTACTTACCAAATCCAATGGATGTGTCATGATGATGGGAACGAGTGTTGCTGGGAGGGGGGGGGGGAAGAGGTGGGTTGGGGGGGTGGGGTTGAATGGGACCTCACATATATATTTTCATGTAATATTATTACAAAGTCAATAAAAAAATAAAAAAAAATGTGTTTTGAAAACTTCCATTAGCATATTTGGTGTTCCTGGTGATGTGTGGGCACGCTCTCTTAGAAATTAAGAGACATTGTTTTTTTGGTGATTTGGTTCACCAAGGACCCACTTGATTCTCCTACTGGACACCTCACACAGCTTTCCTGCTGCCCTGGGAGAGAGAGAAGGGAAAAAGGGAGAAAGGGGGAAGGTCAGACTCCTAAGCATTTTATTTAAATGCAAAGAGGATTCCTTGCTTGAAATGTTGGTCTTTTTTATTGGCTTATTTTTTTGTTTTTCCTTCCTCTTTATAACCCCACAGCCCTTTCCTCCTCCCCCTCCTCCTTCTCCTCCTCCTCTTCTTCTTCATCCCCTTTTCTTGCTTGAATTTCCACCCCCACTTTTCCCCCTTTTTTCCCTTTCTCTTCTTTTTTATATTTTTTATATTAGGTGTGGCAGGGAGTGATTCACATTTGCTATGTTTCCTCATCCTCTATTTCCTCTTTTCTGTGTGTACTGATTTTGGCTACCAATACTTACCCCTTTCCTCTACATCTTTCTATCCTCCATCATTTAGTGTTTCTCTTACATTCCACTGCTCTTATTTTAGCCCCCGATTTTTATTTCTAATACCTTTGTACTGTTTTCTGTCTTTTATTCACTCTCTATGTTATTGTCCTTTCCTTTCTCTTCCCACTTTCCTGACCACACTGGTCTTTTAATTAATACGATATTCCTCACCATATTCAGGTTACTGTCTCATTATAGATACTCCATTTTTCTTACTGTTATAACTCTACACAGCTTACATGAGTCTAATACCCATTCTTCTAGATCTCACATGGTTCCTCTGCTAATATTTACTAACAATACTACTATTATACTTTTTTCTTTTCTTACTCTTTTTGCTTTCACTTACCCTAATATTTTCCTTCAAGTGAACTTAGCCAACAGGACAGAAATAGAATAAGAAGAACAAAATGGCAAAGAGAAGACTTAACACACATGAAAAGCAGCAACTAATTAAACCCTGACACTAGACAAAGAAGCTAATCAAACCACCAAGATAAAATGATGACCAGACAGCAACAAAAAACTACAAACCAAACCAATAATCAGGAAAACATGACCCAATCCAATGAACAAACTAAAAAGTAGGAAGAAGAGCAGAACATCAAACAAGTAATTAAAGCTCTCAAAACATTTAATAGGGGCCAATTTAATGAGGTGAAGGAAGAGATAAGACTATGAAGAAAACACTTAGAGAGCATACAGAAGAAATTGCAATCATGCAAAAAAAAAAGACAATGGATATGATGGGGAGTAACAGCACAATCCAAGAAATCAAAAATACACCCTCAGCAAATAACAGCAGATTTGAAGAGGGAGAGGAAAGAACTAGTGATGTACTGTCTTCCACTATGGAAGATAGTACATCCTAAATCAAACGGACAGTAGAATTGATAGATAAAAAGAGAGAAAAAATTCAACAGGGACTTTGGGACCTGAATGACAAAGCAAAATGTGAAAACATATGCATTATAGGCATCCCAGAATAAGAAGAGAAGGGAAAGGGAACAGAAGGGGTGTTGGAGGAAATAATGGGTGAAAACCTCCCAAACCTATTGAGGGAGATGAATGTCCACATCCAGGAAGCACAATGCACCCTAAATAGCATAAATCCCAACAGGCCTACCCAAAGACATATACTTGTCAAATTATCCAATGCTCAAGACAAAGAGAAAATACTAAAAGCAGCAGGAGAAAAGAGAAACATCACATACAATGGAGGCTTCATAAAACTAAGTGCTGATTTCTCATCTCAAACCAAGGAGGCAAGAAGGCAGTGGGATGATATAGTCAAAGTACTAAAAGAAATAATTTCCAAAAAAGAATACTCTGTCCACCTAAACTGACATTCAATATGATAGAGAGTTCAAATATTCACAGACAAACAGAAATTAATAGATTATACCAACAAGAATTCTGCCCTTCAAGAAATACTAAAGGAAGTTCTATAGGGGGAAAGATAAAAAACAGGAGAGACAGAGTTGGTCGAGAGTGTAAGAACAATAAAAAGACAAAAAAAAAGTAAAAAACCAAACAAAATATAACAAACACAAATCCAAAGAAAATATGGCTAATATAAATAATTCCTTGAAAGTGATAACACAGAATGTCAATGGATTAAACTCACCTGTCAAGGGACTCAGACTGGAAGATTGGATAAGAAAGTATGATCCATCTATATGTTGTCTACATGAAAAACATCTTAGACCTAGGGATTCAAGGAGGTTGAAAGTGAATAGCTGGAAAACATCTTACAGGCAAATAATAACCAAAAATGGGCAGGAGTAACTATGTTAATATCAGACAAAATAGACTTTAAATGCAAAATAATTGTGAGAGACAAATATGGACACTACATATTAGTGAAAGGGATAATCATTCAAAAAGGAAAGAACAGGTATAAACATTTATGCTCCTGGGAATCAGACTTGACTCAGTGATTAGGGCATCTGTCTACCACATGGGAGGTCCACGGTTCAAACCCTGGACCTGCTTGGGGCCTCCTTGACCCATGTGGAGCTGGCCCATGCACAGTGCTAATGCGCACACAGATTATTGTGCCATGCAGGGGTGTCCCCGTGTAGGGGAGCCCCAAGGGTAAGGAGTGCACCCTGTAAGGCGAGCTGCTCAGTGTGAAAGAAAGTGCAGCCTACTCAGGAATGGCACTGCACACACAGAGAGCTGACACAGCAAGATGATGCAACAAAAAGAAACACAGATTCCAATGCCACTGACAAAAGAAGCAGACAAAGAAGATGCAGCAAAAAGAGAGAGAACAGACAACTAGTGTGTGGGGGAGGGGAGAGAAATAAATAAATACATCTTTAACAACAAAAACAAAAACAAACAAAAACATTACACTCCTAACAAGGGTGCCTACAAATATGTAAGACAAACACTGGAGGACCTAAGGGAAGTAATTGATGCCTCTACAGTTATAGTGGGGGACTTTAATACACCACTATCACCTTTGGACAGAACATCTCAAAAGAAAATCAATAAAGAAGAAAAGACTTTGAACAATATATTAGAGGAACTGGACCTAATAGACATATACAGAACATTACATAAAAATAAAGCAGGATAAACTTTCTTCTCAAGTGCACATGGATCATTCTCCAAGATAGACAACAGGATAGGTTGCTGAGAAAGTCTCAGTGAATTCAGAAAGTTTGAAATCATACAAAATAATTTCTCTGACTACAGTGGAATGAAGCTGGAAATCTGCAAAGGTCAGAGACCTGGATTTGGCAACAAGATATGAAAGTTAAATAACACACTCTTAGAAAAACAGTGGGTCAAGGAGGAACTCTCAAAAGAAATCAATAACTACCTTGAAACAAATGAAAATGATAATGCACATATCAAAACTTATGGGATGCAGCAAAAGTGGTACTCAGAGGGCAATTTATAGCCATAAATTCACACGTGATAAAAGAAGAGCTAAAATTGAAAAACTAACTTCACAGTTGGAGGATTTAGTAAAAAAAAAAAAAACAATGACAAACTAAACGCAAAGGAAAAGGAAAGAAATAACAAAGACCAGAGCAGAACTAAATGAAAAAATAAGAAAGCACTTGAAAAAATAAACAAAACCAAGAGCCAGTTCTTTGACAAGATCTATAAAATTGACAAACCCTTAGCTAGACTAACAAGAAAAAAAAAAGATGCAAATACAGAAAATAAGAAATGAGAAAGGGGATATCACCACTGACCCCACAGAAAAAAAGACTATCATAAGAAGATACTTTGAAAAACTATATTCCAACAAAAATGAAAATTCAGAGAAAATGGACAAATTCCTGGAAACACATAAGCAACCTATATTAATGAAAGAGGAAACTGACAATCTCAATAAATCAACCACAAGTAAAGATATAAAATCAGTCATTAAAAGCCTCCCAACTAATAAGAGTTCTGGGCCAGATGGCTTCAGAGGTGAATTCTACCAAACTTTCCATAAAGAACTAATGCCAATCTTGCTGAAACTCTTCCAAAAAATTGAAACAGAAGAACATTGCTTAACTTATATTATGATGCCAATATTGCCCTAATATCAAAGCTGAACAAAGATGCCACAGGAAAGGAAAATTACAGACCAATCTCTCTAATGAACATAGATGTGGAAATCCTCAACAAAATACTTACTAATCATATTCAGCAGCACATTAAACGAATTATACACCATGACCAGGAGGAATTCATTCCTCGTATGCAAGGATGGTTTCAACATAAGAAAATACACTAATGTAAACACCACATAAACAGATTGAAGGAAAGAAATCACATGATCATATCTGCAGATGCAGAAAAAGCATTTGACAAAATACAGCACTATTTCTTAATAAAAACTCTGCAAAAGATTGGAGTACATGGAAACTTTCTGAATATGATAAAAGATATATATGGAAAACCCCCAGTTAACATCATTTACAATTTTGAAATCTGAAAATCTTTCCCTCTAAGATCAAGAACAAGACAACGATGCCCATTATTACCCCTTCTATTTAATATTGTGTTAGAAGTACTTGCCTGAGCATTGAGGCAAGAACCAGACATAAAAGGCATTCAAATTTGAAAAGAAGTCAAAATTCCACTATTTGCAGATGATATGACCCTATACATAGAAAACCCTGAGAAATCTACAACAAAGCTTCTAGAATTTATAAATGAGTTCAATAATGTCACAGGTTATGAGGTCAATGCACAAAAATCAGTAGCATGTCTGTACAACACTAATGAAAAACCTGAGGAGGAAATCAAGAAAAAATACCATTTGCAATAGTAAATTAAAAAATCAAATACTAGAAATAAATTTAACTAAAGATGTACAACATTTATACACAGAAAACTACACAACACTGTTCAAGGAAATCAAAGAAGACTTAAATAAATGGAAGAATACTCCATGTTCATGGATAAGAAGGCTAAATATTATTAAGATGTCTATCCTACCAAAACTGATCTACACATTCAATGTAATCCCAATGAAAATCAACACAACATTCTTTAGTGAACTAGAAAAACTCACTAAGAAATTTATTTGGAAAGGAAAGAGGCCCCGAATAGCCAAAGACATATTGAAAAAGAAAAAACAAAATTGGAGTAATTACACTACCTGACTTCAAAACATAGTACAGTAGTGAAAACAGCATGGTACTGGCACAAGGAGAGACACACTGACCAATGGAATCAATTTGAAAATTCTGATATAGCTCCTCATAGATACAGTCATAGGATATTCACAAGACCACCAAACCCACTGAAAGAGGATTACCAACTCACACTTTATAAAAAAATCAACTCAAGATGGATCAAAGACCTGAAAGAAGAGCCAAGACCATAAGACCATAAGGACCTTAGAACGCAATGTAGGGAAACACCTACAGGACCTTGTAATAGGAAATGGCTTCATGTACTTCACACCAGAAGCACGAGTAGAAGAACAAATAGATACATGAGACTTCTTCAAAATTAAAGCCTTTTGCACCTCAAAGGACTTTGTCAAGAAAATGAAAAGAGAGCCTACACCATGGGTAAAAATATTTGGTAACCATATATCTGATAGGAGACCAATATCCTTCAAATATAAAGAATTCCTATATCTCAAAAATAAAGAGACAACCCACCAATTTTAAAAAGTGGCAAGACTTAAATAGAAACTCCTCGGTTCCACACATTTAACTTCCATTTTCCCTTCCACCTTGCTGCCTACATTGACAGGCAACCTCCGTTTCCTGAGGAGCCACTTCCAAAGATAGATGGAATAGTGTTCAGGGCCTAACTTGCTCAACTTCCCCAATGCCCTGGGAGCCACCCTTTCTCTCGAGGGGATACAGTTCCCTCTATTTGATGGCATTAGTCCTCCCCAGGATGTGGGTCCACCCCCACTCTCACTACTTGGGTTTCTACCCCATGGTGTCACCCACTCTGGCAGAATGAGCATGTAGACATTCCCCAGGAGCCCGTCCTGCATCAGACCCTCCCCTCCGAGCGTTCTAAACAGGTAACCCTCTTTATTATATTTTGATATTATTTTCTCCACATTTTACTCTCCACCAACACCTGACCCTCTCCTGTGTTCGTATGCTACTCCTCCCTCCCCCCACTTCTGGGCATTGTTACCCATCCGCCCCTCCCCAGCCACCCTCAAACCCGCAAACCAAGGTAAATGGGGGGTAAGAGAGGAGTTTCGTGAGAGTACACAAGGATGGATATAAAACATGTAATATTACAACATAACATATAGGAGATGACAGACTGATAATGTAAACCATAATGTAAAACATAGGATAACTAAGAATGTAAAAAACTGTGTATCCTAAAGTATGCACCACAATGTAAGCACAGATGTCACCTTGTTAGAAAGCTATTGTCTCAGACTCTGTACATCACGTTAAGTAAATATGATGTGAATAGGGTGTAAGGGTATCGCTGTGGCAGGGAAAAGGTTTTGTGGTGGATGTATGGGAGTGCTGTATATTATATATATGCATTGCTGTGGTCTAGGGCTCCTGTGAAGAGAAGCTCAATAATTAGGGGAAAAAAAGAAAAAGAAAAAGATAGGATGTAGAATTTTTTCCAAGTCATCACGTATTCTTTATCTAACCTTTAAACCTATTGCTATATGCCATTTCCTAGTAAGGGACCCTGACATTATATTGGGCTTCAAATTTCAGGGAGTTCTGGATCACAGAGTGGTTCAACAATGGCAATGGAGGGATACTGGTATAGGATACCATTGACAGGTGATATATGGCTGACAGGGAGCTGTACAGAACATATGTCCAGGGTGCATGGTAATGTTTGGATATACTCATAGTGGCAACAATTAAAAACCACAGCAGGGGGGGTACTGGGTTCCTGGCCAGTGGTGCACTGTTGTGGTCCCTAGGGGGCAGCGACAGTCTCCCAGGTGCAGCGGTAGGGACCAGGAGGGAGTGAGGGCTCAACAGTGAGCCCCTGATGCTAATGACTATGCTTGTGAGCTGATAAGCCTAAAATAAGAACAAGGCCTAGAGCAGCATTGTGCCTGGGAATTTCCTCCTGTCAGCCTTCATGTTACTCAAATGTGGCCAGTCTCGAAGCCAAACTCAGCATGTAAATGCAATGCCTTCCCTCCAGCGTGGGACATGACACCCGGGGATGAGCCTCCCTGGCACCGAGGGACCACTATCAACTGCCAACTGCTGATGCAACTGGAAAATGACGTTATATGGAAAGTTCAATGGGGATCAGCAGAATATCCCTGTCTACATAAAATAACATGACTTTAAAATGCTGTTTGACTAATGTAAGGGGGAAATGGAAAGGAGAAATGAGTTTATATGGCTACGAGTCTCTAAAAAGGAGTCTGGAGGCTGGCAGAAGGATTGCCCTTATCCACAACTGAGGAGAGTCTGAGAGACAGATAAAGCATATACAACCCCCAGGTATTGGTTCCTTTGAGGGCTAAAGAGACCCATGGGAGTTATGGTCAAGACCGATGGGCTTAACTACCAGGTCAGTTGGCCCCTCCTTGGAAATGCTGTTTATGTGTGATGAATCTGGACTCAGATGGGATCTCTCTTCATAAGACTTTCATGCTAATGTGCTGGAGGTGCAGTTAGTGTTGGGGTTTAAGAGATATTTAGGGGATTTGAATCTCTGGACTGACAATGTGATAGCCAGGTCCTGAGCCTCAACAGACTCCAGAACCTACAATCTGATTCATTGGACTCACCACACTCAGCTAAGATGGAGTTGAAGAAGGACAACCACCACACCATGGAGCCTAGAGTGATTACAACTGAAAGTGGGAGGATTGCATCCAGCATCCATGTGGATTCTGAGCCTCCTCTTGACATAGAGGTGCAATGGACACAACCAATCGAATGTCCACATAGAAAAGGTAGCATTGGATTGGGAAAAGTGGACATGGTGGCTGATGGGTATGGGGAAAGGCAGGAAGAGATGAGAGGCGGGGGCGTCTTTGGGACATGGATCTGCCCTGGATGGTGCTTCAGGGGCAATCACCGGACATTGTAAATCCTCACAGGGCCCACTGGATGGAATGGGGGAGAGTATGGGCCATGATGTGGACCATTGACCATGAGGTGCAGAGGTGCCCAAAGATGTACTTACCAAATGCAATGGATGTGTCATGATGATGGGAATGAGTGTTGCTGGGGGGCAGAGGTGGGGAGGGGGTAGTGTGATTGAATAGGACCTCATATATATATATATATTTTAATGTAATATTATTACAAAGTCAATAAAAAATAAATAAATAAATAAAAAATAAAAATAAAAAAAAATAGAAACTTCTCCAAATAAGAAATGCAAATGACTAAAAAGCACATGAAAAATGCTCAAAATCACTTGATATTAGGGAAATGCAAATCAAAACTACAATGAGATACCATCTTACTCCCACAAGACTAGCAGCCATCAAAAACACAGAAGACTACAAGTACTGAAGAGGATGTGGAGGAATGGGAACACTCACTCATGCTGGTGGAAATGCAGAAGGATACAGCCATTCTGAAGAACAGTTTGGTGGTTTGTAAAAAAAAACTAGCTATGGATTTGCCATATGGCCCAGCAAGTCCACTGGTGGGTATTTACCCAGTAGAACTGAAAACAAGGATACAAACTGATATATACACAACAATGTTCATAGCAGCATTATTTACTATTGTCAAAAGTTGGAATCAATGCAAATGCCCATCAATTGATGAATGGATAAATAAAATGTGGCATATACATACAATGGACTACTACTCAGCTATAAGATGGAATACAGTACAAACACATGTGATAACATGGATGAACCTTGAAAACCTTATGTTGAGTGAAGCAACCCAGGCATTGAAACACAAATATTACATGATAAGTTGTCTCAGAGAGCTACAGACTGGTTGATAGGCTTAAAGAAAGTTTGGAAGAGAGCTAACACCTACATGGGTGAAATCTATGATTAGCTGTATGTAAATATTTGTAGAGGGAAGGGATAAAATGGGGGCATACGGATGCCTTGGGTGGAGCTTTAATGGTTCGAGCGGGGCTAAGGATGGGAGGAAGGGTCAGATGGCTCTAGAAATTGGGGGGAGGGTGGGGAAATATTTGGACATATTAGATTGTCAGGTATGTGGTTGAAACTGTAATGTTGAGAAAACTTTTTTGAAAATATAATAAGGAAGTTTACATGTTTAAGATGCTTAAGGTAGGACATCTTACACAGGTCAGGCTTCCAGGTAGTGTGTGAATGCTCATTTTGTCATAGTGGGTTATATCACTTGGTGGAGATCCATACAATTAGTGTGAAGTTATACCCACATCCTGAGGACTGATGTTCTCAAACAGGGAAATGTGTCTCTCAAGAATACTGGTGGCTCTCAATGGGTTAGGACAGTCGAGTATGTCAAGCCATCAACACTGTTGCAAGTATCTCTGAATATGGTCCTTCAAGTAATGAAGACTGATTGTCACTGTGGGTGCTATGGGGAGGGGGAGAGGGGTATTGAATAGATGGAATCAGGGTAACTGTAGGGTAATGGAAGTGTTCCACAAGATCATGCAATGATGGATATAGGACATGTTAAATTACACCAAAATTGTATAAAAGTATATAGGTTAAAATGTAAACTATAATGTAAAACATAAGATACCTAAAAATTTAGAAAATTGTATAGTCTAAAATATAGATCATAATGTAAGCCAAAATGGAACCTTGGTTGCAATCTATGTTTCAATATCTGTACATCAAGTGCAGCAAACACAATATGAACATGTAAAAATATCATTGCTAGGGAAGGGACAAAATGTTTGATATTGGATATGTGGGAATACCCTATATTATATATGTGAATTACTGTGATCTAAACATTTTGTGAAGACAAAACAAATAATTAGAAAAAAAGAAAGGATGTAGACACTGAGGAAGAAATGAAATTGCCTTGCCACTGTACATACGGGGCAACACCTATTGCATTAATGAAAGACAAACCATCAAAAATGAAGCATTTTCATTTTTTGATACCCCAATTTATTTTTACTTTATTTAGTTTTTCTAAATTACTATGTATTCTATATCTAACCTTTAAATCCATCACTATCTTCCACTTTATTATTTGTGGAACTTGACAATATATTAGGCTTCATTTTTTAAGAAGTTTTTTTTTGTGTGTGTGTTGAACAAAATTTTAATATTCTAAATTTAATCAACATCCAGCAGGTTATTTTGACTATATATTGTACTTTGGAAGGAAGAATCAATTATTTTCAAAATCACATTTAGATTTCAAAGAGTAAATATTAAAATAGTCTCAGTGTGAACTGAGAGGTTCAACTCTGGCAGGGGAGGAACACTGTGTGGGATGTTATTGATGGGAGCCACATGGTTGGGAGGGAATTCTCCAGGCATGTATATAGGGTACATAAAAATGTTTGGATATTTTCATAGTGGTTACAATTAAAAACTTCAAATAAGGGAATGTTGAGTTCCTAAACTAGGGAGCTCTATCACATTCCCCAATGGAACAGCATCAATCCCCAAATGCAATGACAAAGACTAATAAGGATGGTCCAACAATGAGCCCTTTATACTGATGACTATGCTTATGAGCCTGTGTGCCTAAAATATGAACTAGGCCTAGAGGTGCAGTTTGCCTGAGTTACCTCCTGAGATCCTCCATGTTGGTCAAATGTGGCCACTCTCTAAGCCAAACTCAGCATGAAAATGCATTACTTTCCCCCAGCATGGGACATGACTCCCAGGGATGAGCTTCTCTGGTGCTGAGGGATTACTACCAAGCACCAGCTGATGATGTAACTAGAAGAAGACTTTGAATAAAAGCGTCAAGTCAGACCAGCAGATTATCTCAACCTTCATGTAATAACGTAATAACAGTTGTTAAAAACTTTTTTGACCTTGAATAAAAGGGGGAAATGGAAAGGAGAAATGAGTTTATATGGCTATGAGTTTCCAATAAAGAGTCAGGGGGTCATCAGAAGGGTCGTGCTTATGCATGCCTCAGCAGGGTCCCAGAGACAGCCAAAGTAGATAGAAGGCCAGGTACTAGTTCTCCTGAAGGCTGCAGAGACCCACGGGTTCTATGGTCATGGCAGCTGGCTCTGGAGTTCAGTGCCATGTCAGTGGGCCCTACTTTGGAGTTTGTATTCCTGAGTATGATGGAATTTTACTCAGATGTGATCTTCTGCACATCCCTCATTCATTTTTAATTTTAGTCATTCAACAACCATTTAGTCATCAAACACATCATGGAAGTTACTAAATAATATTTTGTGAATAAAGAGATAAGTAAAATATTCTTCCACATCTTATAGAGATTATGTGCAAGCAAAAATAGTAGTGACTACATGAAATACCCTGAGATGGCACTGACATCCTGGTGAAGTGGATCTAAAAGTTTATGCTCATTCTGTGGAGACAAGTGAAGGCTTCACAAGGGAGATGACTGCACTGACAATGAAAGTAGAGATTGGGCTAACTTCAAGAGGAGAAAGGTGCAGAAGCGCACCAAGAAGAAACAAGAGGGAAACAATCCAATCAAGGTAACCATATGGTGTGGTGAGGTTTTAAAATTAGTTCTTGCTATCTGATGAACAATGAAGGGGTAGGATGTGAAAAGGGGATAAGCAGCCTGACCAGTTTGGCAGTAGCCATAGTATAGAGAGCCTGGTGTTTTGTGCAGAAGATGGATATTTATGTTTTAAATTATTGAGAGTCAGGGCAGGTTTATAGAAGGTGATGGTCATGAAATTACTTGCCATGATGAAAGCTTACTCTCAGTCAACATGACGATCGCTGTTGCCAAAACCCTACAGAGAGGATGAGGGATGGAAATAGCACAATTGTAGTGGGAAGTGAATCTGTGTGGGCTTGGACTACAAAGAAAAATATTCATTTTTATCCTAAGCACAATGTCAGGCATTTTGTATTCATTATTTCATTTAATTCAATTATTCCATAAAATTGTTTTTCGCTATTCTGATTTAATGGAAGAATAATGTGAGGCAGCAACGCTATATTCTTATCCAAGGCATGTAAATGTAATTGTCATGGATTGAACCTTGGAGTTCAAAGTTTCTAGAATTTTGCACTTAACTAATAATTTATTTATTAATAAAATTAATATTTTAAAACTGTGTTAGATTTACAGAAAAGGTGCAAGGATATTAGAGAAGATTTTCAAGAACTTCTCACATACTTTTCCAATATCTCAACACCTCCAAGCCAGAATAGCAAATTATATTTATTTTCAAAAATTCTTAAGCCATTCAGGCAGTGACAACGTCTCAGATTTTCTCCTCATGTTTTATGACTTGTATACTTTTGAGGAGTGTAGGTCGGGTATTTTTAAAGTGCCCCTCACTCTGAATTTGCCTGATATTCTTCTCATGTTTAGACAGGGTTAATGGGATTTTGGAGGAAGATCCCAGGATAATGTGTTATTTTCATTGCATCATATCTAGGGTGCATCCTATCAACATGACTTATCACTCTTGATGTTGACCTTGATCAACAGTGTTTGGAGCTTCCCTAGCTTCCCCAATACTCATCAATTCTCTGCATTTCCATATATGGCTTTTGGAATGAAATTAATACATGAAGCCCACATTCAGGAGTGTGATGTTTGTGCCACTGCCTTGAGAGAAAAATATCTCCATATATTATGGAATTCATCTTCACAATAAATATGTATCTTTTAAAAATCAATTATTTATATTAGGATTGCCTCATGACATTTATTTCTTACTTTGTGTTGTGATACAGTACTACTTTATTTTGTTTTTCAGTTTATTCCAGTTTTGACCTTTGGAACCCTTTTGGCTATGTCCTGTGTCTATTTGAAGTTATCCCCAACATTACCAGTTTTATTTTAACACATACTAACTTTTTGGTACTAAGAGATACTCCAGACTCTTTTTGTATATTTCTTGACCTAGTCCTGCAGGCAGCTATTTCTCCAAGAAAATTCTTCTTGCAAAAATGCTTTTAATATCTAAAGTCTGGACGATATATGTGCCTTGCTACTGGGCCATCTCCATGGATATTACAAAAACACACATGTGTGTACACAATCCTATGTATATATACATATCTGCAAATATTTCTACAAGCAACCCTGTGTAACTATATTTACCTCCACACGAATTCACACTGATGTGTCTGTCTCTAAATCATTAACAGAACAATCTAACATCCTCCCCTTGCTTATCTGAATCCTTCCACACCATGTTGGGAAGCATATTTCCCATATTCCATTCATTTACTTCATTGCTTAATTCCAGTGTACATGTATAAAAGTAAAATTTGTTAACCCATACCCTGATGGGACCCAATATCAAATAGAGTAGCATACCTGTGTACAGTGCCCATTGATTTCATATTACAGACACTGTTCATATCCAATATTACTAATCCAGCATCTTTTCCTCCCATACCCCTCAGATAGGGCATTTGATGCATTTACAATACAGTTAGATTATTTTTGAACTTGGATGTTGTCAAGTTCAATGGGTTTTGAAAAATGCATAATGTCATATGCCTGCAATCCCAGTATAATAGAGAATAATTTCACTGTTCTGAAAATTTCTGAGCTTCACCTACTCAATGTACCTCCCTCTGCCTAAGGCCTGGGCAAACAGTGATCATTCTAATATCTCGCTGTTTTGTCTTATCCTATTAGACTGGTTTCTTTTTTAAAAAAATATTTTTTTAAAATTATTTTATAGGTACTTAGATTACATAAATGTTACATAAAAAGTGTAGGAACTTCCATATGCCCTGCTCCTCGTAGCTCCCACATTCTCCCACATAAACAACATCTTTCATTAGGGACATACATTCATTGCAATTGATAAACACATTTCAGGATATTGCTACTGAGCATTGATTATAGTTTACATTGTAGTTGACACTCTCTCCCACATAATTTTGTAGGTTATGGGAAGACATATAATGGCCTTTATCTTTCATTGCAAAGCCATTCAGAACAACTCCAAGTCCCCAAAATGCCCCCGTGTTACAACTGTTTTTCCCTCTCCTTGCCCTCAGATCCTCCAGCGGTCACTGCCTCCACACCAATGTTATAATTTCTTCCATTGCTAGAATTACAATAAGTAGCAATAAGTATAGACAATAAGGCTATAGAAGAATACCAGTAAGTCCACTCTAGTCCATAGTTCTTTCCCATTCTTAAGGAATCTGGGATGGTGATGCCCAATCCAACTCTAATTGAGAGGGGAGTTTGATCCCATATATGGATGGGATGCTCTTGCTGGCAGTTGTAGGCTTTCTTATTTCCTTGGTATAGTGGTTGCCCATCCTCACCTCTTTGTTAATTGCCCTGGGTGGGTCCAATGAACTGGAGAGTAGGTGTTGCAACTCCACTGAGGCTCAGGGCACAGCTGGCACATGGGCAGTCCAAAGACTTAAGTTCCTTGGGTGTACAGCTACTAACACCATCACCAAGTACAAGTTCAAATAGAAGGGACAGATGAGCTATGTGTAGGGAAGTCATAACTGAGTCCCAACTCTGTCACAATGGGGAGCACAAACCCCAAGGTAGGCCCACTGGGAATGCACCAAATTCCTGACCTATCTATCATGACCATAGGACCTAGGTGTCTCCAGAGCTCTCAGGAGACTATTTGGGGTAGTATCTATTTTGGCAATCTATGAGATCCTGCTGAGATGTGCATAAGTGCTACCTCTGAAATGACCTACCAATTCACTTTGAAGTCTCTCAGCCTTCTGAACTCATTTGTTTTTACATTCCCCCCCTTTTCTTTTACATCTTTTTCCAGTTACCCTGCTATTTGATTGGTGATGGTAATCCCTCAATGTACAGAAGGCTCATCCCTAGGAGTCATGTCCTACTCTGGGGGGAAGACAACACATTTGTATGCTGAATTTGTCTTAGAAAGAGGCTACATTTGAGCAACAAGGAGGATCTCAGAAGGTAATTTTAGGCACCCTAAACACAAGGCTAAGTTTCAATTTCAAGAGCAAAGGCTCATAAGCATAGTCATCAATATCAAGGGTCCATCAATGGGCCATTTTTCTTCACTAGTCATTGCCCCTGTACTTGGGGGATTGCTGCTGTTCCATTAGAGAATGTAGCAGAGCTCTCCAGCATTAGAATTCAATATTCTCTCAGTTATTGTGTGTCTCTCCACCCACTGTGGCAATGCCACATGAATATGTGAAAACATTTATATACCTTACGTGTATTTCCAGGAGAAATTTCTCCCATGTATCCCTCATTACTGACACTTCACACTAATGATTCTCCCCTTCTCCAATTGTAACTCTTCTGTGATCCAAAGCTTCTTCAAAAATGAAGCCAATAAAATAGCCAAATACAATTATTAGGAAAATCAAATAATAATGATAGGTTAAATATTAAAAATAAAATACAAAAAAATTAAAATAAAATTTAAAATTTGGGATATTACAAAATAATGAACACTATTATTTTCTTAAAAACTTTTTTCTTTCATCAGTTTAATATATATTGTACTGTGTGTATACTGACATTTCCTTCCATTTACTCCATTTTGTTTATTCCATTAAACAAAATATAAAATTTTGTTTTCAAAGAAGTTTTAGGTCACAGAAAAGTCACACACAGCATATAGGGGACCCGATATACCCAACATCCTCCCCCCTTTTCCCCTTCCCATGTTAATACCGTTTTACATGTGGATGGTACATTTGTTTCAACTGTTATACAAGCAGTAAATCATAGCTACTAACCACGGTCAATGGTTTATATTATGGTTTACATTTTACAGCACATTAATTTATAAATTATTTAATAGATTATTTATTTATTTTTAAAAATTACATTCAAAAAATATGAAGTCCCATTCAACCCCACCACCCCCACCCCCCACTCCCCCCACAGCAACACTCTCTCCCATCATCGTGACTCATCCATTGCACCTGGTAAGTACATCTCTGAGTATCCCTGCACCCCTAGTCAGTGGTCCACATCATAGCCCACACTCTCCCACGTTCCATCCAGTGGGCCCTGGGGGGATCTACAATGTCCCGTAATTGTCCATGAAGCACCACCCAGGACTTCTCCTCATCCTGAAAGTGCCTCCACATCTCATCTCTTCCTCCCATTCCCCAAACCCAGCAGCCACCATGGCTACCCTTCCCACACCCATTTCACATTTTCTCTGTGGACATTGGATTGGTTGTGTCCATTGCACATCTATGTCAAGTGGGGGCTTAAATTCCAGATGGAGACTGGATGCACTCCTCCTGCTTTCAGTTGTAGACACTCTAGGCTCCATGGTGTGGTCATTTATAAATTTTGATGACATTTAACATGACCAGTGTCCATCATTGTAAGATCATGTAGAACACTTCCATTGCCCAATAAATAACCCTCTTTCATATACTCTGTGTGCTCCCTCTGCCTCCCCTTGGGGCCAATATTGATCATCTGGCTTCACTACTTGGATAAGATTCATAGTTACTTGCAACACTGAAGTTCTGACATTCTGGTTTGTCCTCCCCTCTTAGGAATCACCTATGCCCTCAAATGACTCCTGTCCCATTGTTTGAGAAGATATAGGTTCTCCCCAGGATGGGAGTTCAACAGCTTCCCACTCATTATGTGGGTTTCCACACACCGACACAAAACATTATGACAAAATGATCACGCACACTCTCCCTAGAAGCCTGCCCCAGGTGCACCCTGTCCTGAATGCTCCCCATCCAACACCATAAGGCAGTAACCCTCCCTTGTCATATTGCCATAGGAGTGTTCTCAACTTTTTACATTCAACCACATACCTGACAATTCCCAGTGTTCACATGGTCCATTGCCCAACCCTCCCCCAGTTCCATGAGCCGTCCAATGTACCCTCACTACCCCATCCCTGTCAAACCAGCAATGCCTAACCCAATAGTATCACCAATGTTTTGTCATAGTCCTTCAGTACCCAATGACACACTTTCACCTTATCATAGATTTGGTCCATATGGGCATTGGCTCACAAACTTCTCCCTTTATATTTCCTCTAAATATCTCTTACAGACAATAGCTCTCTGAGTCTGCTTGATTTGCTTAATTTATATCAAAAGTCATGTAATATTTGTCCTTCAATGTCTGACTTGCTTCACTCAACATAAGGACCTCAAGGTTCATCCATGCTATTCCATGAACTAGTTCCGTATTCTTACTTTTTACTTATTAAATTGTATGTTTCTTAAAGATACATAGATCACAAAATAAAGTTGTATTAAAAAAATGTAAAAGGTTCTTCCATTTCCGACACACCACCCTCCCACTCCTCCCACATCAAAAACCTTGTTTATCATTGTGGCATATTATTTGCATTTGGTGACTACATTTTGGAGCGTTGCCAGACCGCATGGATTATAATTTACATTGTAGTTTACACTCTCCCCAGTACATTCAGTGGGTTATGGCAGGATATATAATGTCCAGCATCTGTCCCTGCAATATCATTTAGGACAACTCCAAGTAGCAAAAATGTTCCCACATCTCAACTCTTCCTTCTCCCTTCCCTCAGCAACTACCATAGCCACTTTCTCCAGATCAATGTTACAGCTGCTTCCCTTACTATTCAAAATAATTTTACAGAAGAATACCAATAAGTTCACACTATTCCATAATTTATTCCTCCATCCTGTAGACCCTGGGTTGGTGATGTCCATTCCACCTCTATATTGAGAGGGGACTTATATCCAACATGGTTGGTGGATATGATTCTCTTACTTAAAGTTGTAGGCAATCTCAGTTCCCTGGTGTGGTGGTTAGCCATTTTCACTTTCCTGTTAGCTGGCCTGTGCAAGTTCAGCAAACCAGAGAATAGGAGTTCAAATCTGCTGAGGCTTAGAGCCCAGCTGCCACATGGCCAGTCCATAGCTTCAAGTCTTCTTAGGATACACCAACCCCAGTGACAAACTACAAGTTCAATAAAAGTGACAAAAGAGGCATGTGTAGAAAGGTCACATCTGAGTCCAATTCCATCACACGCAGGAGCACAATTTCCATAGTAAGGCCCACTCCAGAGCCATCTGCCATGACCGTAGAATATGTGTGTCTCCATACCTCTCAGGAGCACCAATACCTGGAGGTGTATCTACTTTGTCTTTCTCTTTTCCCCATTTTTAAAAGGGTTGTTTGTCTTTTGTTTTTAGATATGTTTTCTTTATATATGCTGTATGTTAGGCTCCTATCAGATATATAATTACCAAATATTTTCTTCCATCACACCTTTGAGGTGTAAAAGTTTTAATTTTGAGGAGTTCCCATTTATCTATTTTTTTTCTTTCACTGCTTGGGATTTGGATGTGAAGTTCAAGCCAAACTCAGAATGTAAATGCATTACCTTCCCCCCATCATGGGACACAACTCCCAGGGATGAACCTCCCTAGTGCTGAGGAATTACTACCAAGCACCAGCTGGTGATGTAACTAGAAAAAGACTTTGAATAAAAGGGTCAACTCAGAAGAGCAGACTACCTCAGCCTACATGTAATATTAGGCATTAAAAACTGCTTTATGATCTTGAATAAAAGGGGGAAATGAAAAGAACAAATGAGTTTATATGGCTATGAGTCTCTAAAAGAGAGTCAGGAGGTCATCAAAGAGGTTGTGCTTACACACACCTCAGCAAGGTCCCAGAGACAGCCAAAGTAGATACAACCTCAGGTACTGGTTCTCTTGAGGGCTATAGAGACCCACAGGTTCTATGGTCATGGCAGATGGCTCTGGAGTTCAGTGCCATGTCAGTGGGCCCTACTCTGGAGTTTGTGTTCCTGAGTGTGATGGAGTTGAATTCACATATGACCTTTCTACACATGCTTTTCTGTCACATTTACTGGACCTGTGGTTAGTGCTGGGGTTGGTGTATATTCAGGAGACCTGAATCTCTGGACTGTCCATGTGATAGTCAGGCCCTAAGCCTCAGCAGACTTTCAACTTATACTGTCTGGTTTATTGGACTTACCCTGGCCACCTAACAGAGAGGTGAAGAAGGTCAACCACCACACCACAGAGCCAAGAGTGCCTACACCTGCAAGCAGGAAAATTGCATCCTTCATCCATGTGGAACCTAAGCTCCTGCAATATAGAGGTGGAGTGGACATAAACATCCCAGGGTCCACAGGCTGGAGGATTAGAGTATGGATTAGAGTAAACTTACTGATATATTCAACTATGGAACTATTGTGATTAGTAAGGGAAGAATTTGTAGCATTGATGTGGAGAAAGTGGCCACAGTACCTGCTGAGGTTAGGGAGAGGGAAGAAGAGATATGATGTGGGGGCATTTTCAGGACTTGGAGTTGTCCTCGGTGGTACTGCAAGGAAAGACACTGTGCAATGTATGTCCTGCCATGGCTCACTAGGTGGAGTGGGAGAGAGTGTAAACTACAATGTAAACCACTATCCATGTGGTGAAGCAGTGCTCCAAATTATATTCACCAAATGCAATGAATATCCCACAATGATGAAAGAAGTTGTTGATGTGGGAGGAGTGGGGTGAGGGGGGTGGGGGGTATATGGAGGCCTCATATTTTTTTAATGTAACATTAAAAACAATAAAAAGATGAAAAAATATTCCCTATTACAAGGTCCTGTAAATGCTCCACTAGATTATCTTTCAAGGTCTTTATGCTGTTTGCTCTTACATTTAGATCTTTGATCATTCCTGAGTTGATTTTTGTATATGGTGTGAGATGGTGTTTCTCTCACATTCTTTTGGATATGGATTCCAGTTTTCCAAGCACAATTTGTTGGAGATGGCATTCTCTCCCAGTTGAATGTGTTTGGTGGCCTTTTTGAATATCTGATTCTATATCAGAAATCTCAATTTGGCTCAATTTGTTGGTATGTTTATCCTTGTGTCAATACCATGAAGTTTTGACCACTATAGCTTTATAGAATGATTTAAAGTCAAAAAGTGTGATTCCTCCAATTTCATTTTTCTTTTTCAATATATCTTTTGCTATTTGGGGACACTTGCCCTTGCATTTAAATTTCATATTTAGTTTTTCCAATTCAATAAAAATGATGTGTTGATTTCTATTGAGATTGTTTTAAATGTGTAGATCATTTTCAGTAGGATGGACATCTTAATGAAGTTTGGTCTTCCCATCCATGAAAATGGAATATTCTTCATTTTTTAAAAAGTCTTCTTTGATTTACTTTAACAGGGCTGTGTAGTTTTCTGTGTAGAAATCCTTTACATTTTCAATAAGTTTATTCCTAGGTATTGGATTCTTTTATTTGATCTTGTACATTGGATTTTTGTCATGATTTCCTTCACAGATTGCTCATTACTAGTGTACAGAAATGCTACTGACTTTAGTGCATTAATATTATAACCTGTGACATTACTGAAATCATTTATAAGTTCTACAAGTTTTGGTGTAGATTTCTCAGGGCCTTTCATATATTGGATCATGATATCTGCAAATAGTGAAATTTTGACTTCTTCCTTTCAATTTGGATGCATTTTATATCTTTTTCTTGCCTAAGTGCTTGAGTAAGTACTTCTAACACAATGTTAAATAGAAGCAGTGGCTGTGGAGATCCTTGTCTTGTTCTTGATCTTAGTGGGAAAGGTTTTAGGATTTCACCATTGTACATGTTGTTAGCTGTGGCTTTTTCATATATACTCTTGTTCAAAAATTTTCCTCCTATTACTATCTCTTTTGCAGGCTTTTTATCAGGAAAAGGGTGATGTATTTTGGTGAATGCTTTTCTGCATCTGTAGATATGATCATGTGATTTTTTATTTCAATCTGTTTATGTGGTGTATTACATTGATTGATTTTCTTTTGTTGGATAAACCTCATATACCTGGGATGAAACTCACTTGGTTATGGTATATAATTCATTTGATGTGTTTTTGAATATGATTAGCAAGTATTTTTTTGAGGATTTTAGCATCTAAGGACATTGCAGAAATTGGTCTGTATTTTTCCTTTCTTGTGGTGTCTTTGTTTGGCTTTGTTTTTAGGGTAATGTTGGCATCATAGAATGAGCTAGGCAACGGTCCTTCTACTTCTGTTTTTTTTGGAAGAGTTTAAGCAGGACTGGTGTTAGTTCTCTGTGGAATGTTTGGTAGAATTCACCTGTGAAGCTGTCTGATCCTGCACTCTTCTTATTTGGGAGGTTCTGATTCCATATTGACTAGTGATTGGTCTGTTGAGTTCATCAAATTCTTTTGTCAATGTAAGCTGCTTGTGTGTTTCTAAGAAATTTTTCATTTCCTTTAAATTATCCTTCTTGTTGGCATATTATTTCTCAAAGTATCCTCTTCTGGTACTCTATTTCTATGGGGTTAATGGTGATATCCCCTTCTTCATTTATTATTTTGTGTATTTACATCTTATCTCCTTTTTTCTTTGTTGGTATAGCTAAGAGTTTTTCAATTTTAATGATCTTCTCAAAGAGCCAGGTTTTAGTTTTCTTAATTTTTTCTAGTGATTTCTTATTTTCTATTTCATTTAATTCTACTCTAATCTTTATTTAGTTCTTTCTACTTCATTTGGGGTTAGTTTGTTTTTCTTTATCTAATTCCTACAGGTGTGTAGTTAGGTCTTTGATTTTTGCTCTTCTTTTTTTTTTTTTTAATTTATATATTTATGTCTATAAATTTCCCTCTCAATACAGCTTTGGCTGAATCCAATAAGTTTTGATATGTATTGTTGTCCTTTTCATTCATTTCAAGGTATTTCCTGATTTCTTTTGTAATTTCCTCCTTGACCCAGTGTTTGTTGTAGAGTGTGTTGTTTAATTTCCATATATTTGTGTCTGACTTAGTTTTCTGGCCGCTGCTAATTTCAAGCTTCATACCAATATAATCAGAGAAATTACTTGTATAATTTCAATCTTTTTTAATTCTTTGAGTGTTATTCTGTGGCTTAGTGTGTGGTGTATATTGGGTAATGGTCCATGTGCACTTGAGAAGAAAGTATATCCCACTGTATTTGGGTGTATTGTTCTGTATATGTCAGTTAGGTCGAGATCCTCTAGTGTATTATTCAGAGTCTTTGTTTCTTTATTGATTCTCTGTTGAGATGTTCTGTCTAGTCATAATAATTTTGTATTAAATCTCCCCACTATACTTGTATAAGCATCTATTTCTCCACTTAATTTTCCCAGTGTTTGCCTCATGTATTTTGAGCCTCGTGCTTAGGTGCATAAAAGTTTATTTTCGTTCTTTCTTCTTGAAAGTTTACCCCTTTTACTAATATGTGGAACCCATCTTTGGCTCTTAAAATCATTTTGTGAGACGAGAACCTCTGCTCTTGTGTCCTGGACAGTTCTCTCATGTATGTCTGATGGGAAGAAAAGAGGCAGAAGAAGCTATAGGAAAAAGAAAGCGGCTCTGTAGTGGAAAGTCAGAGGCAAAACTACCACCACTAGGAGTCACTGTTGGATAAGAATTGTTCCTCCCTCACACTTGCTGGAGGGCAGGGGGCTGAATTCAAAGGCAGGGGGAGAGGGATGGGGCAAGATGGTGGTTGAGTGAGTGCACCTGAGTGTCTCTCCTGCATAGAAGCAACTGGGCAGCATTGGAAATTCTTCGGGACCAGGCTGTTTCAGGATTTTGCAGGGCAGGAGGTGTCTGGACATTGATTTGGTGGGAAGGCAATAGAGAAAATTCATGTATAAGATAAAATTGAGTTTCTCTTACACAGTGGTGGGGGCTGTGTGTGGGACGTTCCCTGCTGGGGTGGGTGGAGCTGCAGGAGGCCTTCGCAGACTGATTTGGGGAGACAGATGGGAGTTTTGTGTGATGTGGGAAAATTTTTTATTTCTGACATGAATAATAGTGCTTCCGGCTAGAGCCCCACCCCCAAGGCTGGCTGCCAATCTGTAGCAGCCTTAAATCACTCACAAAAAAAAGACATCACCAGGAGGTTGGTTCAGGGGCCTGCAGGGTGGGAGATGTCTGGAAGCCGATTAGGGGAATCTTTTGCGAGGCATGGGAATTTCGGGTTAGGACACTTATATCTGTGCTTCCGGCTGGAGCCACGCCGGCTGGGCCTGGCTGTTGATCTGCAGCGTCATTAAATTGGCTGCAGTGTAGAGGGACCCAGAGGTGGCTGTTTCGGGTGATTGCAGGGCAGGAGCTGTCCTGAAGTTGAATTAGTGATACAGCCACAGAGGAGACACTAGTGAGAGGGTGAATTGTGGGGTTCTGAAGTATAGGTCAGAGTTTGTGGATGTGATCTCCCCCATACGTCTGGCACTGAGCTGTGGGGATCCCTGAAGGCTGTGTTGCACTGTGGTGCTCCTAGGCTCCCTGTTAACCAGATTTGAGGTTGCCAGGTCTGTGTCCCCTAAACCCTGGTGACCTACACCCCAAGAATCACACCTCTTTAGTCTGCAATATCACAGACTTTCCATCCCTGAATCCACCACGCCCTGAGGTCCATCTGATGTCATTGAATGTCCTAGCCCTCAACATTTGTGTTTTTTCTTTTTTGTTTTTTTGTTTTGTTTTGTTTTATTTTTTTTATTTTTTATTGCAGTGATTGATAACATTGCATTATCTCCTAATCTTTTCTCCCGTTGTATCCCCCAAGGTCTTTTTTTTTTCTTCTTTCTCTCTTGTCACTCATTTTCTTCTTATTTTATCTTACTTATACAATAGGTGCTGGAGGGAACACCTCACATTTGCTAGGTTTCCTCATCCTCCACTGCCTCATTTCTGTGTGAATTGATTTTGGCTACCTACACTATCCACTTTCCCCCACATCTTGATATCCTCCATCATCTATTGTTTCTCCTATATTCCACCTCCCTTTCTTTGATCCCCAAAATTGTCTAACTGTCAATTACTAATACCTTTGTTTTGTTTTCTGTCTTTTATCCACTCTTGAAACTATTGCCTTTCTTTTCTCTTTCCCTCTCTCACGAAAACCTTAGCTTTTTAATTCATACCATATTCCACCCATATTCAGTCAACTACCTCATTATAGGTACTCTACCTACTGCTATAACTCTACACAACATACATGAACTTAATACCCATTCTCCCAGAACTCATATTGTTGCTCTGTTAACATTTCTTACCAATACTACTTTATGCATTTTCCTTTCTTACACAATTGCCTTTCCCTGGCCCTAATACTTTCCTCCAAAGTGAACTCATCCAGCAACAAGAAATTAGAATGAGAAGAACAAAGTGACAAAGAGAAGATATAACACTTACACAAAAACAACAGCTAATTAATCCCCAAGACTAGACAAAGAAGCTAAGAAACTGATTAACCCATCAAGATAAAATGATGACCAGACAGCAACAAAAAACTACAAAACAAACCAGTAATCAGGAAAACATGGCTGAATCCAATGAACGAACTAAAAATCAGGAAGGGGAGCAGAACGTCGCACAAGTAATTAAAGATCTCAGAACATATATCACAGACAAATTTAATGAAGTAAAGGAAGAGGTTAACAATATGAAGTCAACATTTGGAGGAGAAATTGCAGACATATGCAAAAAGATAACAGATATGATGGGAATGAACACCACGGTTCAAGAAATCAAAAATACACCTGCAGCAAATAGCAGCAGATTAGAAGAGGCAGAGCAGAGAATTAGTGATGTGGAAGACAGTACACCGGAAATCAAAGAGATAGAAAAATTGATTGATAAAAAGATAGAAAATATCCAGCTAGGACTTAGAGACATGAATGACAATGCAAAATGCACAAACATACGTATTATAGGCATCCCAGAAGGAGAAGAGAAGAGAAAGGAGTCAGAAGGAGTGTTGCAGGAAATAATGGCCGAAAACTTCCGAAATCTACTGAAAGAGACAGATGTACATATCCAAGAAGCACAGTGAACCCCAAACATCAAAAACCCCAACAGGCCTACCCCAAGACACATACTTGTCAAATTATCCAATGCTCAAGACAAAGAGAAAATTCTAAAAGCAGCAAGAGAAAAGAAAACAGTAACATACAAGGGAAGCTCCATAAAATTAAGTGCTGATTTCTCATCTGAAACCATGGAGGCAAGGCAGTGGTATGATATAGTCAAAGTACTAAAGGAAAAAAATTTCTGACCAAGAATACTCTATCCAGATAAACCAGCATTCAAAAATAATGGAGAGTTCAAAATAATCACAGATAAACAGATATTGAAAGAGTATGCCAACAAGAAACTTCCCCCTCAAGAAATTCTAAAGGGAGTTCTGCAGGAAGAAAGGACAAAACAGGACAGGCAGAGTTGAAGGAGAGTGTAAGAGCAACAAAAATGACAAAAAGAGAAGAAGAAAAAAAACAAACAAAATATGACAAATAGAAGTCCAATCAAAATATGGCTAACATAAATAATATCTTGAAAGTAATAACACTGAATGTCAATGGATTAAAATCACCTATGAGAAGATTCAGACTGGAACATTGGATAAGAAAATATGACCCATCTATATGTTGTCTACAAGAGACACATCTTAGAGCCAGAGATTCATGGAGGCTGAAAATGAATGGTTGGAAAACAATCTTACAAGCAAACAATAACCAAAAAAAGGCAGGAGTAGCTATATTAATATCAGACAAAGTAGACTTTAAATGCGAAACAATTGTGAGAGACAAAGAAGGATACTACATATTAGTGAAAGGGACAATCTGTCAAGAAGAATGGACAATCATAACTACTTATGCTCCTAACAAGAGCTCCTCTAAATACGTGAGGCAAATGCTGGAAAAACTAAGAGAAAGAATAGACACATCTACAATTATAGTGGGGGATTTTAATACACCACTATCAACTCTGGACAGAACATCTGAAAAGAGAATCTCCAAAGAAATGAAATATTTGAACAGTATATTAGAGGAGCTTGTCTAATAAACATATACAGATCATTACACCCAAACACAGCAGGATATACATTTTTCTCAAGTGCACATGGATCAATCTCCAAGATAGACCTATGCTAGGCCTCAAAGAAAGGCTTAATGAATTCAGAAAGATCGAAATCATACAAAATAATATCTCTGACCACAGTGGAGTGAAGCTGGAAATCTGCAAGGGCCAGAGGCCCAGATTTCACACCAAAATAATGAAAATAAACAGAACACTCTTAGAAAAACAGTGGGTCAAAGAGGAAATCTCAAAAGAAATCAATGACTACCTTGAAACAAATGATTATGATAACACAACATACCAAAATTTATGAGATGCAGCAAAAGCAGTACTGGCAGTGAAATTTATAGCCATAAATTCATACATCAAAAAAGAAGAAAGAGCAAAAATTGAAGAACTAACTGCATATTTGGAGGAATTAGAAAACAAACAACAAAGTAATCCCACAGGAAGAAGAAGGAAGGAAATAACAAAGATAAGAGCAGAACTAAATGAAATAGAAAATAAGAAAGCACTTGAAAAGATAAACAAGACCAAGAGCTGTTTTTTTGAGAACATGAATAAAATTGACAAACCTTTAGCAAGACTAACAAAGAAAAAAGAGAGAAGATGCAAATACACAAAATAAGAAATGAGAAAGGAGATATCACCACTGACCCAACAGAAATAAAGACTATCATAAAAGGATACTTTGAAAAGCTATATTCCAACAAAAATGACAATTCAGAGGAAATGGACAAATTCCTAGAAACACATAAGCAGCCTATATTGATGAAAGAAGAAATTGATGATCTCAACAAACCAATCACAAGTAAAGAGATAGAATTAGTCATTAAAAACATTGCAGCTAAGAAGAGCCCAGGGCCAAACGGCTTCACAGGTGAATTCTACAAAACATTCCGGAAAAAATTAACACCAATTCTGGTGAAGCCCTTCCAAAAAAATTGAAACAGAAGGAACATTACCTAACTCCTTCTTTCTTGCCAACATTACCCTAGGACGAAAGCCAAACAAAGACACCACAAGAAAGGAAAATTACAGACCAATTTCTCTAATGAACTTAGACGCAAAAATACTTAACAAAATACTTGCTAATCATATTCAACAACACATTAAAAGAATTATACACCACGACCAAGTGGGATTCATTCCAGGTATGCAAGCATGGTTCAACATAAGAAAATCAATCAATGTAATACACCATATAAACAGACTGAAGGAAAAAAATCACATGATTATATCTATAGATACAGAAAAAGTGTTTGACAAAATACAGCACACTTTCTTGATAAAAACACTCCAAAAGATTGGAATACAAGGAAATTTTTTGACCATGATAAAGAGTATATATGAAAAACTTACTGTCAACATTGTTTACAATGGAGAAATCCTAAAATCCTTCCCTCTAAAGTCAGGAACAAGAAAAGCATGCCCACTGTCTCCCCTTCTATTAAACATTGTCTTAGAAGTACTTGATCGAGCACTGAGGCAAGAATTCAAAGGAATTCAAATTAGATATAAAAGGAATTCACATTAGAAAGGAAGAAGTCAAAATTTCATTATTTGCAGATGACATGATCCTATACATAGAAAACCCTGAGAGGTCTACAACAAAGCTTCTAGAACTCATATATGAGTTGAGTAAAGTCACAGGTTACAAGACCAATGCGCAAAAATCAGTAGCATTTCTGTACACCAATAATGAGCAAGATCAGGAGGAAATCAAGAAACAAATACCATTCACAATAGTAAATTTAAAAATCAAGTATTTAGGAATAAATTTAACTAAAGAGGTAAAAAAATTATACACCGAGAACTACAGAAGACTGTTCAAGGAAATCAAAGAAGACCTAAATAAATGGAAGAATATTCCCTGCTCATGGATAGGAAGACTAAATATTATTAAGATATCTATCCTACCAAAGCTGATCTACACATTCAATGCAATCCCAATAAAAATCAACACAGCCTTCTTTAAGGAACTAGAAAAACTAACTATGAAATTTATTTGGAAAGGAAAGCAGCCCCGAATAGCCAAAGACATATTGAAAAAGAAAAATGAAATTGGAGGAATCACACTACCTGACTTCAAAATATACTACAAAGCTACAGAAGTGAAAACAGCATGGTATGGGCATAAGGAGAGACACACAGACCAATGAAATTGAATTGAAAGTTCTGATATAGAACCTCATATATATAGCCATATAATATTCGATAAAGACACCAAACCCTCTCAACTGGGAGAGAATGGCCTATTCAACAAATGGTGCCTGGAGAACTGGATATCCATATGTAGAAGAATGAAAGAGGATTACCATCTCACACCTTATACAAAGATCATCTCACGATGGATCAAAGACCTAAATAGATGGATCAAAGACCTAAATAGAAGAGCCAAAAACATAAAGACCTTGGAAAGCAGTGTCAGGAAACATCTACAAGACCTTGTAATAGGAAATGGGTTCATGAACATCACACCAAAAGCACGAGTAGCAAAAGAACAAATAGTTAAATGGGACTTCCTCAAAATTAAAGCCTTCTACACCTCAAAGGAGTTTGTCAAGGAAGTAAAAAAGGGAACCCACACAATGGGAGGAAAATATTTTGCAACCATATATCTGATAAGAAATGAATAACTTGCATATATAAAGAACTCCTATATCTTGAAAATAAAAAGATAAACAACCCATTTAAAATATGGGAGAAAGGTTTAAACAGACACTTCTCCAAAGAAGAAATACAAATGGCTAAAAAAGGACACGAAAAAATGCTCCAAATCTTTAGCTATCAGGAAATGCAAATCAAAACTACAATGAGGTACCATCTTACTCTCTTAAGATTGGCAGCTATGAAAATAACAGATGAGTACAAATGCTGTAGAGGATGTGAAGAAATGGGAACACTCATCCACTGCTGGTGGGAATGCAGAAGGATCCAACCATTCTGGAGGACAGTTTGGTGGTTTCTCAAAAAATTAACCATAGATTTGCCATTTGACCCAGCAATACCACTGCGGGTATATACGCAGCAAAACTGAAAACAAGGACACAAACCGATATATGCCCACGAATGTTCATAGCAGCATTGTTCACTATTGCCAAAAGTTGGAATCAACCCAAATGTCCATTAACAGATGAGGGGATCAATAAAATGTGGTATATATATACAATGGAATACCACTCGGCTTTAAGAACAAATGCACTACAAACACACGTGATAACATGGATGAATCTTGAGAACCTTATATTGAGTGAAGCAACCCAGGCATTGAAGGACAAATACTACATGACCTCAATGATATGAAATAAGCAAGCTGTCTCAGAGAGCTAGAGACTGGAAGATAGGCTTACAGGAAATTGGGGGGTAGAGGAAGGATGTAAGCTGACGTCTGCAGGGGTGGAATCTATGATGATCTGGCGGTAAGTATGAGCACAAAGAAGAGATAAAATGGGGTCAAGGAGTTGCCTTTGGGTGGGGCTTTGCGGGTTTGAGGGGGCCTGGGGATGGGCAGAAGGGTAATATTGTGAAAAAAATTGGGGGAGGGAGGGGCAACATATGAACATATGAGAGTGTCAGGTGTTGGTTAAGAGTAAAATGCAGAGAAAACCGTATCAAAATATAATTAGGAGGGTTACCTGTTTAGGATGCTCGGAGGGAACGGTCTGATGCGGGACAGACTCCTGGGGAATGTCTGAATGCTCATTTTGCCAGGGTGGGTTGTACCATTGGGTAGAGACCCAACTAGTGAGAGTGGGGGTGGACCCACATCCTGGGGAGGACTAATGCCATCAAACAGAGGGAACTGTATCAATCGAGAGAAAGGATGGCTCCCAGGGCCTTAGGGCAGTTGAGCAAGTCAGGCCCTGGACACTCTTGCAAGTATATCTGGGCGTGGCTTCTTGGGAAATGGAGATTGGCTGTCGCTGTGGGACCCAAGGGGAGGGGAAAATGGATGTTGAATGGATGGAGCCATGTAAATGTGGGGGCAAGAGAGGAGTTTCGCGAGAGTACACAAGGATGAATATAAAACATGTAATATTACACCAAAAACATATAGGGGATGACAGACTAATAATGTAAACCATAATGTAAAACATAGGATAACTAAAAAATTTAGAAAACTTTATAGCCTAAAGTATGGACCACAATGTAAGCAGAGATGTCACCTTGTTTGAAAGCTATTGTCTCAGATTCTGTACATCAGTTTCAGTAAATATGATATGAATAAGTTGAAAGATTATCGCTGTGGAAGGGAAAAGGTTTTATGGTGGATGTGTGGGAGTACTATACATTGTATATATGAATTACTGTGATCTGGGGCTCCTCTGAAGAGAAGCTGTATAATTAGGAAAAAAGAAATGAAAAAGTTAGGATGTAGAATTTTTCCAAATCAATATGCATTCTATATCTAACCTTTAAACTCATCGCTATATTCCATTTTACTAGTAAGGGAACCTGACATTATATTGGGCTTTACTCTTCAGGAAGTTTTGGATCACAGAGTGGTTCAACAATGGCAGTGGAGGAATACTGGTATGGGATGTTATTGACAGGCGATATGTGATTGACAGGGAGTTATACAAGGCATACATCCAGAAGGTATGGAAATGTTTGGATATACTCATAGTGGAAAAAATTAAATACAACCGCTGGGGGGGTACTGAGTTACTGGCCAGTGGGGTTCTGCCATTGTCTGGAGGGGAGCAGCGGTAGTACCCCAGGTGCAACGGTAAGGATCAGGAAGGAATGAGGGTCCAACTGTGTGCCCCTGATACTAATGACTATGCTTGTGAGCCTATACACCTGAAATAAGAACAAGGCCTAGAGCAGCACTGTGCCTAGGAGTTCCCTCCTGACAGCCTCAGTGTTACTCAAATGTGGCCAGTCTCGAAGCCAAACTCAGCATGTAAATGCAATGCTTTCCCACCAGCGTGGGACATGACATCCGGGGATGAGCCTTCCTGGCACCGAGGGGTCACTTCCCAGTACCAGCTGATGATGTAACTAGAAAATGACCTTGAATTAAAGGTTCAATGCGGACCAGCAGAATATCCCTATCTACATATAATAACAGGAGTTAAAAATGCTGTTTGACCTAAATTAAGGCGGAAATGGAAAGGACAAATGAGTTTATATGGCTATGAGTCTCTAAAAAAGAGTCTGGAGGTTGTCAGAAGGATTGCCCATATGCACACCTGAGCAGAGTCTTAGAGACAGATAAAGTAAATACACCCCCAGGTATTGGTCCTTTTGAGGGCTAAAGAGACCCACAGTTTCTATGGTAATGGCAAATGGGGTTCACTGCCATGTCAGATGGCCCTTCTTTGGAACTAGTGCTTCTGCGTGATGAAGCTGGACTCAGATGGGATCTCTTTTCACAAGCCTTTCATGCTACTTTACTGGAATTGTAGTTGGTGCTGGGGCTTAAGATATATCTTGGGGGTTTGAATTTCTGGACTGACAATATGATAGGCAGGCCCTGCCCTCAACAGACTTCAGATCCTACACTCTGATTTATTGGACTTACTCCACTCAGCTAACATGGAGTTGAAGAATGTCAACCACCACAACATGGAACCTAGAGTGCCTACAACTGAAAGCAGGAGGATTGCATCCAATATCCATGTGGAATCTAAACCCCCTCTTGACATAGATGTGGAATGGACACAACCAAGCCAAGGTCCACAGGAAGGAGGAATACAGTAAGGATCAGAGTGGACTTAATGATATTCTATTCATGAGCTATTGTGGTTAATAATCGAGAAAATGTGGCATTGATGAGGAAAAAGTGGCCATGGTGGCTGCTGGGTGCAGGGAAGGGGAGGAAGAGAAGATATGTGGAAGCATTCTCAGGACTTGGAGTTGTCCTGGGTGGTGCCCCAGGGACAATTGCCGGATGTTGTTTGTCCTCTCATGGCCCACCCGATGGAAGGTGGGAAAGTGTGGGCTATGGTGTGGAATACGGGACATGGGGTACAGTGATGCCTGGAGATGTACTCGCCAGACACAATGGATGTGACATGATGATGGGGGAGAGTGTTACTGTGGGGGGAGTGGTGGGGTGGGGCTGGTGGGGGTGAATGGGGACCTCATATTTTTTTAATGTAATATCTTTTTAAAAAAATGAATAAATTGAGTAGAATTTGAAAAAAAAAAAGCAAGTGCTTTAAAATCATCAAAAGTTGATGATCTTCAGTACGATTGATGAGCAGGGTGGTGTACCAGAGGACCACCTGTTTTATGACCAACTCTGGGAGCTCACCAAGCCCCTCACAGACTTAGTGATGGGGGCTGACTCATATCCCCCAAGACAAATTCAAATCCTGGTCCCTAGTGCTGTGGGTGGGAGCTATTTGGAAGAATCTCAAAGATCCTTTTAAGATGAAACCAAATTGAGCCAGGAGGGCCTTCATCCTACAGGACCGGAGACCTCACAAGGAGGGAATCTAGACAGATGTACCCCTCTGCAGAAGTGGAGACCACAGGATTCAGATGGCCATGTCATGAGCAGAGGCTGAGCCAACATCAGGATGCCCCCCTGCAGGACTGTGTGGTTGCTAATCCCTTGATCTGATGTCTAGCCTCCAAAACCTGAGACACTGAATTCCTGCTGCCCGTGGTATGTGTCAAAGTTTACCAGTCAGACTCAGACACAGACAAGGTTAGCATTCCCCACTGTAAAGATGGGGGAATGTAGGCTCAGAGAGACGATATGACTTACACTAGACCTCAGAGCTAGAAAATGGAGGAGCCAGAATTCTACCCAATGCTGGTGAATGCCAAGCCCCATGCTTTCCTCATGACCTCAGCTGCTTCTCACTTACAGAGTGACAACAGAAAATGCTGGCCACCAGGGCCATCCATCCTTCCTAGGGATTTTTGTCCTCAAGTGAACAAAATTCCATTATTTGCAGTTCAGACCACTGGGGAGAAATTGCACCGCAGTATATCTAGAGTTCAGTTGTGCTAAAATGTAACTTTCCTGATATTTCCTCCTGAAGAAAGTAAATTGCAAGCATTGTTTTAGGTACACTAGAGATAATATCAGGCAGTAGTGGCTTCTGTGGCTATTAGGAAAATATCTGCAAACCCCTCTCAGAATACAAATGCAGAAAGCCCATGAACACAAATCCCAGTCACTTAAGGTGGGGGGGATATTTTTAATGTTGTGAAGGTGCCCACAGTGAATGAACCACCAGCATCACTTAATCTGAAATAGCCTCATGTAAAAATCCATCTGCTGGATGTCCCTACATTCTAAAGGTGTCTGCCAGGTTCTTGACCAGGGCCCCTTAGGGAAGCTGCTTGTCGTTCATTGTCCCCACCATAAGGCCAAATGGGGGAATCTCTGCAATTTTGAGATGTCAGCACAATGAGGATTTAAGGCCCCAGGTGTCCGTCCTCCCCCGTGAAAGGAGATCCTGGGCCTTTGGGGCCTGAGGTGACCCTCAGGCTGGAGAAAAGTACCTAAAGCTAGGAGCCTTGATGCTGGGGATGTCGTTCTTCCTTAGAAGTCAGCCCTCACGTGGTTGGCGCTGCCATGGTGGTGGTTCAGTGGCTTGATGGGCTGGTGGATGTGCTTCCTATAGGTGGAAGCCATCAGCACCTCAACGGGCCATTCATGCTCCTGTGGGGGATCATCAAGATGCTCCCATTAGCAGGGGTCTGCTGCTGTAACTGCCTGAATCCCAACAAGGGGCAGAAGTTAGGAGCTTGGGTTTGTAGAAGTCAAAATGAGATGTCACTGGTTAAGCAAGCATGAGGGCATAGTTCTAACAAGTTCATTTTCTAGTGTCACTTAAAAATCCATCACAATTCTGGAATGAATGAATTAGTGCTGGATGTTCATGATTTTTTTCATTACATGTAGGAAAATTGAAACGTAACTGATTGGGATGCTTTTCATTTCAGGTGAAGAATCATGTCTGGACAGACTGAGTCTAGCACAACTGACACAACTGTACTTATCCTCAGTCCTAGAATATCCTTTCTATAAGGTAAAAACAAAAATTGTATGGCATTATTTCACTGAGGGCGAACAGTTTGCTTGTGCTCCTTCTGAAAACTAAGTCGCTTCTCTTTTGACCTTTCTCCATAACTTTATTAAAAGGGAAAACTTTCATTTACCTGGAGCTATGTGCAATAGCTGCCCTTTTCTTTGGTAAATTGACCCCATTTCTGTCTTGTCCTATAAGACCAGTTCCTGCTGTATGAGATTTCTAGATGGTTTCAAGTGTTGAAGTTGTATGAGTCTTAGCATTCCTTGATTCACTTCAAGGGTTTTAAAGGGTTTAGCACACACAATAGCCATTTGATTAAAAAGTCTGAATCTCTGAACTCTACAAATCCTAATTATTTCTGAGTGCATTTTTAAACCAAGTCAGATATTTCACTCTTCTCTGGGAGACTTTAGTTTAGGTGGTATCTGAGCTATAAAGATTCACTCTCATAAATTTCACAGCACACCTTTTTTGTGTGATTGGAAATAGTCTCAACAGACTTCAACACCTTTTGCTTTGTCCTTCAAACTTGACTCAGGATCATATTCTGGTAAAAGCTAAATACATGAAAAGTCATTACTCTTTTCTTTTAAAAATTTTTTAACAATGCCAAGGCCTATAAAGATAAACACTAAAATTAGTTAACCCCAACCACCTCAATTCCCTGAAATAACAAATTTGTAACTGTGCTTTCTATGCCAAACGTACACAAATATGGAAACCAATTTTCTTTTCTCTTTGTTATGTCCAGTGTATCATACAATTTACCGTTATGTCCAGTATACGTAGACCTTCCTCAAGACCAATGTGTGTGGATCAAATATGTTCTTTTTCGAAGTGGTGTATTTTATGGGACTTACTCATCAGTTCCCCAGCTTATAATCTTTCAGGTTCTTTCCATCTTTGGTCTCTATCCACAATGCTGTAGTAAACATCCTTGCATGTCATTCTACTGGGGCCCATGTTCCTTCAAGCGGCAGACTAGAATGTTAAGAGTGGGACTACTAGTGTAATGTCAGTAGATAGTGATTCTGAATGGTAGATGTCACACCTCCCCAGCAGAGAGTGAAGGTGGCTGTGTCACCCCACCTCCACTGTACAGTTGTTTTGTCCTGTTAGCTTTTGCCACTCAATTCAGAGGAAAGGGGTGTCTTGTCATGTATTTAAATTGCATTTGAGTGAGCAATAATGAAGTTGAGCATTTTGTCAAATGTTTATTGGCCATTTCTATTTTCTAGGAATTGCCTTCCTGCTCCCTAACTCATCTTTCTATTGCGTTGTGTTTTTAAGATTTGTGTGACCAAATCTACATGTCATTTAATGGTTCCTGACTTTCCCATCATACATAAGATTATTTCACTAAATATGTGTTAGTGCAAATATTTTGCTAATTTTTCCCCATTGGATCTTTAATCCACCTGGGATTTATTATATAGGTATACCTCAGAGATTTGGCAGGTTCAGTTCCAGACCACCATAATAAAGTGAGTTACATGCATGTTTTGGTTTCCCAGTGCACATATACTATAGTCTTTTAAGTATGCTATAACATTATTTTTTATTTTTAAATACATATACTTCAATTAAAATGTGACACAGATGAAGCGAGCACATGTTGTTGGAAAACGGGCAAAATAAAATGTGACACTGATGAAGCAAGCACACGTTATTGGAAAACTGGCACTGATAGACTTGCTTGACACAGGATTGCCACAAACCCACAGCCTATTTAAAAAAACAAACAAACACAATATCTGCAAAGTGCAATAAAGCAAAACTCAGTAAAAGGAGATATGCCCATAGTCTGATGTTTGGTAGGAGTTTACCTGTTCTTTTCTAGACAGATAACCAATTTTCCATCACTATTTGTTCCATTGCAATCCTTTATTTATTGAATTGAGATGTCAGTTTTATCATTTCTTCTTGGATTAAAAAATTTAACTAAGTGTCCTTCAGGTCCTTAAAGCAATTCTGAGATTTTCAGAGATGTTTCTTGACCTTGACAGCACTGTCATTATGTTTATTGTTCTTTTTCCAGTGACTACTTTTAAAACACATTTTAAAGATATTTTGAGCTATTAGACTTGAACTATAACAAGGATATTTTTCATTGCTGTGTTAAGAAAGGCATCAGTCCTAAGTCCTGGAAAAGCATCATTTATTAAAGGAATTTTGTATCAAACTTTTATACATAGGTAACTCACTACCTTCACTTTATTCTCTGGTTTTCTATCTTGTTTATCTCTCTCATGTTTGTATATATAATTTTTAGGGTCCCAAACTTCTTCCTAAATATCAAGTGAAATCATTTCTTATTCCATACCATTCCCTGGAGACCCCTGTGGATTTTCACTTTCATAAATCTTTAGTGATTGGATTGGTTGACCTTTTAGGAGCAAGATCCTACTTTGCTTCCAAAATGTAACACCCTATTGGTATACAAAAGGTTAGTACCAGGGAGTTTGCTTACAGAACCTTAGTGGTTGTTATCTCTTTGGGAGACAGGTGGAGCTTAGTAGCCACTGAATACAAAATGGAATCTTCCCTGCTCTGCATGAGGCTCTAGAGTGTAGATGGTAGAATATAGTATATAGATTGTATTTGAATCCAGCTTGCCACAGATCAGCAGAATGTCTTTGCACAGTGTATTTACCCTTCTTAACCTTTTTCTCTTTACTTCCTCATCTGTAAAATGTGAATAAGAAGAATATTGACCTCAAACACATATGGCAAGAGAGTATAAATGAGGGAATAACACAAGAAGTGCTCATGTCTGTTTAGCTGCTCTTATAGTTTAGACCTGTGCTGTTCAGTTTAGTAGCCACTAGTGCAGATGGCTACTTAAATTTAAATTAAACATAAGTAAAATTTAAAATTCATTTCCCTAGTCATATATCACATTTCAAGTGCTCATAAGGCCTTCCATTGCTGGTGGCTACCACATTAGCACAGATGTAAGCACATGAATCATCCCGGAAATAGCTACTGGACTATGGTGACTTCAAGTCCAAATCCTTCCTTTCATCAATTAAAAAGTCATCTCAAAGAGGACCATCTCTGATAGGCTTCATGTCACATGTTCCACCTCTGCTGCTCTCATGGTCCTTTCTACAGAAGGAATGGCATATAACAGAGGGCTGGGAAGGGAACTCCAGCCACTTCCCTTGGCCACATGTTGCAGTCGTGGGGTGCCGCAGTCATGGGCTTCATTAGCTGTCAGGAGACATGGAAGAGATGGATGTGTTGAGCTGCTTAGGTGTCTAACTTTGCTGAGCTTAGAGGATTTTTTTCACTGTCTGAATTGAGAGTGTGCCACCATTTGTAAGGAGAAGGAGAAAGTGTGTGGTTCCTACTGCTCCCCTGTTACTTTGAGGACCTACTCCTTGCTTTAGCCCAGGAAGCCTCCTTAATTGCAGGCTGACAGGCTTGTTCTTGAAGCTGAGGGAGTGAACACCCTCATTTGGTTGTGGTCATTACTTTGCAGCCTTCTGTCCTATTGGTAAATACAGTTTGGAAGAAATCAAAACAGAACAAAGAAGTAAAGGAAGATAGTGTTTGTGAGGGTATCACATGAAGAATTTTTTCCTTCTCTCACCAGATATTGAAATTAAATTAGATAAAGAAGGATTTGTATTACCATTTACAGTTGATGAAGATGTACACAAAAGGTAAAGAAACTGTTGTGGTTTTTACGTTACAAGGCCTGTTGAAGTGAATAGGAAAGGATTATTTTCTTGAAAGGGTGAGAAAAATAGATGATTTCAGAAATTAAAACTACTTCTCAGGATATTTCTTTTTGAAATTCCTTATAATATTTTATAAATAGCATCATTAATAAAGCCAAGTACTTTTTCAGTAGACTAAAGAGTAACAGATTTGTGATTGATGTGAAAGTATTGGCCATTAGGAAAAGCCAAATCTTGAGTAAACTTTGGCCAAAAAATATTAAGAATGTTTTGGATTGTTATAAAAAATATGTTTATTTTTCTATTTTTTTTCAGAGTAGCACTACTCATTAATGGCCCCAAAAGATTTTAACAGCAAACATTTACTAGGAAAAGAGGCTATTAAACAATGGCACTTCCAGTTACTTGATTATCAAGTTGTCCAGGTATGGTTCCATTTCCCCCACCCCCAAAGTAATCCCTAATTCAAACTTGCTTTTTCCAGGGTCCTAAGTAGTCTGCTAGCCCAGTGAACTAAGAATCTCATATCTCTAATTTAATACCCACTTTGTTAATTAGGCTTTTCTGGGTACTGGATATTTTTTATAAATCCATGGCTTCTGTTTTGAAATATGGAATTTTCTTACCTTCAGTTTTCCAAAAGCAGAACATGCCTATATTCTTCCTAAGCTATGCTCAACTCTGTTTTTAGAGTTATTAAATTATTGGAATATCTGTTTTAATTTCCACCTGATATAAGGGAAAGAATGGACAAGATGACTCACTAAAACCAATATCTTCATCACTCCCTAATGCCTAAGACTTTATTGTTTCCTTTGTAAGTTACTTAATAAGGCATTATGATGATGAGTGACTAGAATGTAGATGAGTTTCCCGAGTTCTCTAAGGTATTGGTGCTAGTCTGCTCCCCGGTTTCCTCTCTAGCTTACTCTTGTCCAGTTCATCTTGCACACCCCAGACTAATCTTCTGAAAACCCTCAGCATGCCAGCCTGTGATCAAAAACCTTGTCTCTTTCCTACTCACAGGATACAGTAGAACCTCCTCTGCTGACTTTTGTGTCCCCTGCAGGCTGCACCTTGCAGGACGAGCCTACTTGGTGAGCAGATGCAACAAGGTGACACAGTGAGCTGATGCAACCAGATGATGCAGTGAGTGATGTAACTAAGAGACACAGTGAAGAAACACAATGAGACATATCAAATGAAGCAGAGGTGGTTTGAGTAATTAGGTGCCTCCCTCCCACATGGGAGGCCCCAGGTTCTGTTCCCAGTGCCTCCTAAAAAGAAGATGAGCAGACAGCAAGTGCAAACAACTGGGGGGGTCAATTAAAATAAAATCTTAAATATATATGTATTCAGGAGCTTTTATTTTAAATGTACAATGAAGTAAAGTAAATTTAGGGAGGGTTCTGAGGGGGCAGGTTTGATTGTGGGGGAAATCTTCTAAAATGTAAATCATGAGTGAATTACATTGTATTTAGTGAAGTACAGATGCCCATTACACTCAGGTTAAAGCTTAAGGGGAGAGTGAGACAAGGCAGGCAGGTGTGGAAAGGGCTGCAGAGTTAGGAGACTGGGTTTCTACCTCCGGCTATTTCTGGGACCTTGAACAGGGGAAGTAGCTGCCATTTACTTTTCACCTGCTCTGTGCCAAGCTCCATGCTAAGCCCTTGAACACAGGCCTGTATGACTTCCAGGGCCCTTGGACTTGGGCAGTGTTCCCTCTGCAAAGCTCAGAGATGGTCAATGCATGCCTTGGGTACAGAACCACGGGTGAAGATGAGACTTGAACCTGGTCTGAGCAGCGATGCAGCAGAGGACTGAGAATCTGTGTTCAGGAGTCAGGCACGTGGGGTTGATTTCAACCTCTCTTGCAAATTGTATAACTTGGGCTTCATTTCCAAATGGCTAATCAGAAAATAAGGATGAAATGAGTTAATACACATAAAAACATTTAGCAAAAGGCCCACCACAAAGTAATCACAGGACATATTAGCTAGTAATGTCTGCATTTCTACCAGTATTAGGGTTCTCTGAAGAAACAGCCAATAGGATATGGGGCCATATGTAAATAGGAAGGGATTTGTTAGTAGAATTGGCTTAGTGACCCTGGGGATAGGCAAGTTCTGATTTCCTAGGGCAGGCCATGCATTGGAAACAGCACAGGAGATGACTTCCTCGGGAGAAGCTGGAGAAGTAGAGAAAGGAGTTGTGACTGCTGAGAGACTTGGTGTTGCTTTAAGACCTCCAGCTGCTGGGGTGATGGGACTCCCCTCCTTGCTGAAGGCAGTCACCCTTGTTTGTGGATGTAACCAGCCTTAGATGCAACCAACTGCCTAATAATCTAAAGTCACCGACAGAATGTCCTCACAGTGGCAGGCCAGGGCTTGCATCAGCCAATGACTCGGCACCAACTGGATGGTGATTAACCATCACATGTAACTTTTTAGATCTCTTTATCTTTACTTTTTAAAGTTTTTTTTTTTATCTTTAGCATAGGTTATTGAAACTCTATGAGTTCTAGAGCTCTAAGTTCCCTTTAAAATTTTGTGCTTCTTTGCAGAGAAGGAATGAGACATATAGAATCAAATTAAAGATTGACCGGGAGAGAGATGCAATCGATTCGGATGTGTTCATATGCCCAAGTGAATTGCCACTCACCTGGGGGCCAGACTGAAAGGACTCTCACATCTTGGAAACATGTGAAGTGGTCTCATTTACAGTTCTTAGCAGTACTTACTTACAGTTCATGCAGTTCATGGCTTTGGGCATGAGCCCTGTTCTGGATCATTCTATGCCTCAGAAACCCTTCCACAGTCCCTCTTTGCTACCGAGACCAAGCCCAGTGTCACTTCTGCCTTCTGTGAGCTCTCTTGTCCTTCTCTGCCCAACCTTGCAGCCCTCCCCCACCAACCCACAACTCTAGTCCATCCTCCTTGTTTCTCAGCTCACTCTTGGTATGAAAGTAAACCCTGAGTTTAGAGTTTAAAGAGGGGAGACCTGACTACATTGCCATGCACATTGGTAATGTGGTTGTGAATAATGTCAAGAAAACGTGCAGCCTAGAACATTCCTCCACCCTCTCCACTCAGGTCCTCATCCATCATGGCCTTTTCCTGCATTGCTCTTTCAGTTCCCTCCTCCATGGAGCCCTTGCCTCATCTGGCCTCCCCCTGCACACTTCACACATCTGACTTCCTCATATACTCTGCCCACCAACTCTGTAGTGGTGTTAGACAAAACAGGTGACATCTAGTAGCAAGTGAAACCCAGATTCAAACCATTTTAGTATTCACTGCCTAGCACTGGTCTCTGATGATGACCCTGAAGAATTTGAGGTGACATTCACATAAATGGTTAGAGATTATCAAAACATTTCCCAGTGTCCCTGTTGGAAGTATTGGAGCCATGCATTTGAAGATAATTTTGAACACAGCATCTTCTTGCCATTAGTCTTCAAAATTAAAGCAGAGAAAGGAAAATGATTAAAAAGAGCTGTACTTGTGAGCATCACCTCTTAAGCAATGGAGGTATTCTCCGGTCAGTAGGGGGCAGCAAAACTTAGTAGATTTATTGGCCACCCTTGAAACTCTGGATGGTCCCTGGATCCTGTAATTGCTGGGCAGAGCAGTAGCTGCAGAACGGTACAGTGACAGTTCCGGCTGAGCAAAAGGGGAGCAGTTTCTCTTGCACTGCTTACCTTCCTCCCAGTGAAGAAGCACTTTGCCTGAGCCAGGCCTGGAAGCAGAGGGATGGTGCTGCTGGGAGAGGTGCCTGTGGAGTGTGTGGTCCTAAAGTTGCTGCCTTCCAAACCTTCGTAGGCTGGTGCATAAGGAACTTGGGGAATGCTTGTCAGATGGAAGGAAAACTAGGGAGGAGCAGAAATCAGTGTAGTTGAGATACTCCTGTGGAAGAAGGGCAGTCAGTTCCCTCCAAAAATACTCCACACCACAAGGGCTTGGGCCACAAATCCAGAAGGGATTTTGGCTCATTGGTGAACTGAGCACCTCTGGAGGCTGAAATATCCCCAAGATTTCAAACAAGTGTAGTCTAAATATGTAGGATAGTCAATGAAACATGCCATGGAATTGCTTAGGGCAGCACCTGGCAAACAGTGAAGGGAAAGCTTAGTCAATGGCAGGTGCTATCGTCGCTTCTCATAGAGGTGCTAGGGTGCTTTCTTTTCCAGTCAAATTTTATTGACACAGCTTTTGGTGAGGGTACATGTAAGTAAGGGTAGGAGAAGCACAGACTGGCTTGCTGGGTCATACTTCTAGGGGTGCCATAATTCTAGGGTTCCCTTCTGCTAGTGTGCTGTACTTCTAGGGGTACCATACTTCTAGGGTCCTCTACTTCTAGGGGTGCCACTGTGAATGTGTGGTTACTGTTTTTGTTAATTAGCATCAAGGACATGGTACTGAAAAATCTCTAAAACCTCTGCCTGAATCAAGGACCTGCAGGCAAGAAGCCCCTTGAGAGGGGTGCTCGTTGGTCCTGGCCTGAGAGCTACCCCTCCCCTGCCTGCCTGTCCACCTGCACTCTCTGCTGCCTACCCCTTCTCCTCCCTTTCTGCCGCCTGCACATCAATGGGCTCGGCCTCAGGGCCACCACAGATGCTCTTCCAGATGTCTGGAATGACCCACTGTTCCCCAGATTTCACAAGTCTGGCTCCTCATTATCATTTATGTTTCAAGCCAGTCTTCCTAGAGCCGCCCCGGTTAAAGTATTCCCAAGGCCAGTTTTGTTCCCCTTTTCCTTTTTACTGATACACACACACACATTCGAGGCTTTAGAATTAAGTGAATTTTCGACAAAAGGAACGCACCTCTTGAACCAGCATTTGACTCAAGAAACAGCAGAGCGCTGCGGAACAGCTCAGTTTTCCCAGATATTACTTGGCTGGATTCGATTCGTGCCGCACCTGCCAGTACCGTGAGCGGTGACCCCTCGTGGTGACCGAGGCGCTGAAAACTGATTCGTTGCACGTTGACACGATGCTGCTGCGGACACAGAGTTAATATACGATGGCAATGAATTCCACCTGTTTCTTCCACTACTGTTCCGCGGCTCCTGGAGGGTTTCAGATGCAGCGCGCGGGTGGCCTGCACTTCTTCCAGACAGCCCGCTTGGGACCCTCCCCGAGCTCAAGGGCAAGGGCAAGGGCAAGCCGCCGCAGGCCGCCAGTCCAGCAGACGCGGCTCCTCGCGTCCCAAGTGGGCGCTCCAGGGACCCGCAGGGAGACGGGAGGACACGGTCCCATCCCCATCCCGGCTGCGCCCTCGGCCCTGCGCCCCAGCCCTGCGCTCCCCGCCCAGCTTTGTGACGTCAGGCTGCGGTTTCCCGGCAACTGCCGAATGCGGGCGACGGGCAGCCAGGCAGGCGAACTCGGGCGGGGCCCCCGGCCGGGTGGGACCGACCTGGCCTGGGCGGAGAAGCTGGATCGGGGCGGCCTGGGGGACGAGGAGATCGCCGCCGCCACGCTGCGGGGCAAGCACCGGCCGCCGCCCACCTCGGCGCTGTCCGCCTTCAGCTACTTCCCGCCGCGGTGCCTGGACCCCGAGGAGCGCAGCTACTTCTCCCGCCAGGCCAGGGTGAGACGGGAGGGGCGGCATCGAGCGGCGGGATTGAAGCGGGGCTGGGGGCAGGGGTCCCCTGCCAGGGAGGGGCTGGGGCGGGCTGTGTCACCCGGAGCGGGGACTGGACACCCAGCGGCACCGCGTGGAAGGGGTCTGGGGGCCAGGCAGGGCGTGGGAGCGGGGCCCGGGCAGGGTGGGGGATGCTTCTGTGGGGGTGGGAGCAGGACATCATAGTGGGAAAGGGCTACCGGGGAGGTCAAGTGACGGTGGGGGGGTGGGGGGCAAGGAGGGAGTGCTCACCAGGAAGACTCCATGGGGCGCCCGGGGTGGAGGGGGCAGGGGCTGCTTGGCGGGTGCGCTGGGACGGGCACCTGGACCCGAAAGAGCAGAGCTTCTAGTACTGAGAGACACAGAGGCATCCCTTCCCCCCAGAGCTGGAGGGGCCCCGCAGCAATCCGGGGGTGCTCAAAGAGTCTAGAAAGGGAGCGTGCAGGATGCGTCCCCCTGAGCAGTATGTGCGGTGGTTCCCGGGGCTGTGAATAAGCAGCCAGGCTAATGGACAGTCCTGGGCCACCACGGAAACCCTCGGGCCGCCTTCCCACCCACCAGCAACCAGGAATAGGTCTGCACCGTCTGGCCCGGCCCCTCTGGGAAGGTGTGCGTGGTGGGAAGAGCTCTGGGGTCTAAGCAGCCGAAGCACCCAAGAGAGGGTGGAAGGAAGGAAGAGAAGGGTGTTCAGAGTTGTCCAGGTCACCCATTCCTTTCTTTTCAACATTGTTTCTGTCTGTCCCCAGGGCGTTCCTCAGGGCATCTGATTAGATAAAAGCCTTGGTTGGAGACTCTCAGCCTGGGGGACAGCTGGGCACCTGGGCTATCCCTCAGGCCTCCTGGAGGGATGGGACTGCCAGAAGAGGGACACCTCACTTTTCTCAGGCTGCTGTCACAAGTGCCACGAACTAGGTGGCTAAAAACACCAGGAACCGCTCTCTCAGCCCTGCAGACTGAAGCTTCAAGTGCATGGGCCGTGCTGGTGGGTCAGTCCTGGCCGCTGGGGCACCTGTCCCTTGGCCAGCAAGCCTTGGGTTTTCAGTGCCTCCTCATTCACCCTATGGCCTGCTCTGTCTCTCTTCCCATGGCGCCCTCCCCTTCTATCTGTGCCCACACCCCCCTTCTAAAGACACCAGCCATCCTGGACTAAAGGTCCATCCACTGCAGTCGGCCTCATTCAGTTTAAATGATTCTGCTTGCAATAATGTTTTTGCAAATAGTTCATGTTCCCAGGTACCTGGGATTAGGATTTCAAGGTATCTTTTTGGCGTACACAGCTCAACCCATAACGTGGAACACAGATTCCCTTGGAAAGGAAGTTAATGGTGTGTAAAATAATCCCAAAAAATGCCTCCTTCCTCTTCTCCTAGCCACCCAATATCAGTGGTGCCCAGGTGAGTCCCCAGTTCTGGTCAGTTCTGAGTCCCCTTAGTTCTGAGTCCCCTAGTACTCTCGCTGGAGTACTAGTGGGAGGCCTCTTGAGTCTCATGAGCTTCATTTCACACATAGAAGCATAGTTTCCAGTTGAAGCAACCATGGCCCTCAGCCTGCCCCCCGGGATGTCTTTTGAATCCGAGGTACCCCTCTGCCTGGCTTCTAGCATGTGGAAGGACTGGATGGAGGAAGGAAGGAAGGGGACTTCTGGGACCATCTGACAAGGTACCTGTCTCTGCTGGCCATTGAAACAGGAGAGGGGTGGAACGGAAGGGTTCCCGACCTTCTGCCAAAACACACTTCATTTATTTTCTTCCTGTAAGCAATAGGTTTTGAACAACTGTAAATAGTTTCACTTATTAAGTGGGGTTTACATTTTGAGTCCACGGTACCTATGATACTGCCAGTGAGTTGATGGCCATCATATGATAATAGTGAAAAAGCCAGAACTCTTGGTGTCTGAAGTTGTTCAATGCTTCTTTATCGAGAGAATATAAAATTCATCTGGATTTTCAGAATAACAAAGAGAGTTCATGCTACACCGGTTTGTTTGTACCTTTGAGGAGTCCCTTTCCATAGCACCCTAAGGTGGATTGTAGATTGCTCCTTGATAGGGTGTCACTGGTGGAAAGTACCGCTGAGGACTGCACAGTGGGGCTTGTGGCTTCTGAATCTCAAATGTGGTGAAGAGCAGAGCAGAACCCCTGCCCCCTGCGGGCCAGGCCCAAGACGGAGAAGGGCAGAGTGAGCCTGAAGACTCAGTGTCTCCTTTTTGAATTTGCCGGTCTGATAAGCAGTCCCACCTTCCAGGGCTGACTGAACAAGGGCCGGAGAGGGGCCTGGAGGTAGGAAGTGACTGGGGCTCTGCCCCTTGGAGGGAAATCAAGAATGAGCCATAAGCACGCCTTTCTATATGACACTGTCGGCACACTAAACCCGTGGGCCAAATCTGGCCCCCAGCCAGTTTTGATAAAGTTTTATTAGAACATAGCCACACCCTGTTGCCGCCTTTCTCCACCCCTCCTCCCCTTCCAGCCCCCGCTGTCCTTCCCCCCAGTCCCGCCCATATTGCCAACCCACAATCTGCCCTCTTCCCCAGTAACTGCTTACCTCAGGTCTATCCATCAGCTTCAGCCTGTCCACAGCCGCCCCTTAGCCAACCCTCCCTTCATCACACCCCTCCCTCTACCCAACCCTATATAGCTAAGTGTACTTCCGTAATAAAGCAGACCTGTTCCTGCGCTCAAGCGGTCTCCGTGGTTTTCCCCCAACCGCGCGTCCCCCACGCCTGGAGAACCGGTGCTCCCTCTTGGGGAACCCCCCGCCGGCTGATCGGCAGGAGCAAGCCCCCCCGACTCTTGGGCCTGAGCGAGGACGAAACCCTCTCGCTCAGCTACAACTGGCGCCCAACGTGGCGGCTCCTCCCCCGGCCCCTCTCTGCTGCTGCTGCTGCTGCTGTGATCATCCTCCTCTCCAGGTAGGGACCCCTCACCTGGACGAGCCCCAAGGGACCCCTCGCCGTCGTCCCGTCCCTATCCCGTCATGGGCGCCTCTTTGTCATTGCATCAGGCACCGCAAGTCAGGGCCCTCGCTGCACTGCTCGATGCCAATGGAGTCCGCGTCTCCTTGCGGCAGCTCCAAAAGTACTGGGATCTCTTGCTCCCTTTTAATCCGTGGCTCGCCACCTGCCAACTCTGGAGCCCGGACACATACTCGCGACTCATAGATCGAGTCACCTCTGCCATGGAGCACGAGAAACGCACCTTCCCAACAGGCCTCTTACCTGTTCTCGTTGCCATTCGCGCCTGTCTCCTTGGCGCTCCGACCGAGGCCGTATATGAAGCTTCTCCCAAACGGCCTCTAGACTGTGATCCCGATGAGCCCGCCGACACTGACTCTCTGTCTAACCAACTTGCTGCCGCTCAAGCGCGAACCTCCCCGCCCAAGCTCCCCGCAGCAGACAGAAACCACTCCTGCCACTCCCCAATATGGCGGACTTCCGCCTTCTTCCCCCACTTCTGCTGAAGATGGCGCGCATCCGGCTTCTTTGCCGGTGTCCTCCTCCCGCCTCTACCCGCCTCTTCCTGCCCAGTCAGCATCTGGTTCAGGCCCGGAAACTACATGGTCGCCATCTTCCGCTAAACCGGAAACGCCCCTTGCGCCATCTTGTCCGCTGCCAGATGTCGCTGCTCCACCATCTTTGCTGGTGCCCGGAAGGGTCCCGCCGCCATTTTGTTGTTGGCCGGAAGCCACTAAGCCGCCATTTTCTCACCTGTGTTCCGCTTATCCCTTGCCGCCGCCGTACGGCAATAGCCCTTCACCTGCCTTGGCTGCTCCATCAGTCCCTGGTGCCACGTCTTCTCAAACCCCCCAGCTATATCCGCTGAATCCGCAGCCCACGCCACAGCGACCCCAAACTTGGCTAACCTTTACAGCGGAAGAGGTCAGGACCCTCCGCAAAGCTGTAAAGGAAGATGGAATTGGCAGCCCTTATGCGCAGCAACTACTTGAGGAGTTGGGGACCCAACTCGTTCTCCCATATGACTGGATTGCATTAGCCCGTGCCATCCTGACGCCCGGTCAATTTATCGAATGGCGCGCCCATTACCAAGTGGCTGTTGACCGGCAAATCGTGGAGAATGCCCAGGCTGGCGTCCTCGATCCCTCCGATGCATACACGGGCACCAACAATTATGCAAACCCTCGTTCTTATCTCGAAATTGACCCAGGGTTTTGGCACCGGGTAAAGGTTCTCGTCCAGCGGTCATTCTCTCTAGTTTCCACCAAGCAGCCCACCAAGTTCATGCAGCTGCTTCAGGACTCCAATGAGACCTTCCCAGCATTTGTCGCCCGTGTACTGGAAGCTTGTCAGCGGAAAATTTCCAGCAAGGATGCCCAATTTGCGTTAGCCAAAGAGTTAGTCATTGACGGGTGCCTTGCACCGTTCCGGGCCGTAATCCTTCCCATATGCGACAAAGCTCTGCACGAATGGGTCCTTGCTTGCCGTGACGTCGACCCACAAGTCAAAACACTCACCGCTGCCTTTGCCTCTGCCATGGCTGTTTCATCCAGCCCCACTTCCGTCTGCTTTCGGTGCGGCCAGCCCGGCCACTTCATCTGCAAGTACTCCCAGCCAGGCCCAGTGCCTCGCTCAGACCCGCCGATGCGACGGCCAAGGGGCCCTTCTACGCCGTGTCCGCGTTGTGGGAAAGGTTATCACTGGGCCCGCGACTGCTGTTCCGCCCAAGGTTCCCAGCAGCCTTTAAACTTCCAGCGGGGCAGGCCTCAGCCCCACCCCCAAGAGGCCCCCAGAAAAATTCCCAAGCCATAATGTGGACAATGCCATCACACGCCGCCAGAAACCCTCATTAGAACTTAAGATTAATGGGCAATGGCTTGATGGGCTTCTGGATTCTGGCACTGAAGTCTCCTGTGTTCCCTTCGAAATCGCCGCATTCAATCACTGGCCCCTCGAAACCGGCCCTCAAGTCATCGGCGCCACAGGAGCTGCTGCCTCCTGGAAAACATCCCAGCCTCTACATTGGAGCGACTGAGAAGGCCACAAAGGCCAAATTCGTCCACTCGTCCTCTCATCAGTCCAGACCATCTTATGGGGGAGAGATGTCCTCAGCCAGCTAAAGGCCCGAATCACTACAGAAGCCTTCTCAGCTGTGCTGCCCCCCCCCTTCTAGGGGCCACTGCTCCCATCTCAAAACCTGACCCTATCCCTCTGGAATGGGACACAGAGGAGCCCATCTGGGTCGAGCAGTGGCCCTTGCCAGCTCACAAATTGCAGGCTCTCTCTGCCCTTGTCAAAGAGCAGCTACAAGCAGGGCATATAGAGCCGTCCACTAGTCCCTACAATTCACCGGTCTTTGTCATTAGCAAAAAGAACACCAGCAAATACCGCCTTCTTCACGACCTCCGTGAGATCAACAAACATATTAAGCCAATGGGATCACCTCAACCAGGATGCCCGCACCCCACCGCAGTCCCCCAGCATTTTCATGCGGCATCCATTGACATCAAGGACTGCTTTTTCTCTATTCCTCTTCACCCCCGGTACTGTCCACGATTCGCGTTCACGGTTCCACGCATCAACAACCAAGGCGCAGCTCAGCGATTTCAATGGCGAGTATTGCCTCAAGGCATGCGCAACAGCCCGACTATGTGCCAACTGTATGTCAACCATGCTGTTGAGCCGCTGCGCTCCAAGTTCAATCGGAGCACACATACATCCTCCACTACATGGACGACCTCCTTTTAGCAGCGAGCTCCAGTGCGCTCCTCAATGATCTGCTCTCGGCAATAATAACAAACCTCTCCAGCCTCGGGCTTACTGTGCAGTCTAACAAAATAAACCTCCAGCCTCCTTTTCAATTCCTAGGCTTTCATTTTCATCGGTTTATCCAGCCCACAAGCCCAAAAATCCACCTCTCTCCGAGGATGACATTACCTGAGCTCCAACAGCTCTGCGGGCAAATCAATTGGCTTCGCTCGGCGCTTCCCATCACAACAGCGCAAATGCAGCCTCTCTTTGAGCTTTTGCAGACAAGGGACAGCCCTCCAACGGCGACCACTCACAGCATCATCATCACTCCAGAGGCTCGAGAAGCCGTCCAACAAGTCAGCGCCGCCCTGCAACAGTGTCGCCTGGAGTGGTTCTCCCCCACCCTTCCAATCTTGGCTTTAGTTCTGCCAACGCCAATCACTCCCACAGGTCTCTTGTGGCAATATGGCCCTCTCCTTTTTCTGCATACGTCAAAGAGCAAACTCCCGAAAATCTGCCCTTTCATAAGAGCCTGGATCGCGCTGGCCACTGACTTAGTACTTCTCTCCATACAAACGTATGGCATCCCGCCACACACTATTGTTTGGCCTTTAGATGCCAAGGAAGTTACCTCCCTCATCATGAACAATGCCCAAATGCAGAGCCTGGTAGAGCTCTTTCGCGGCTCCTTTGACAACCACTATCCTCATCACCGATTGCTGCAGGGAATGTCTCAATTGGCATTTTCCAACCCGTTCCATCCATTGCCCACACGGAACCCGATCCCTTCTGCTATCACTGCCTTCACAGATGCCTCAAAAACGGCGTTTGCTGCCATCATATACACTCCTGAGAATCCTGAGCCACGGCAACTGCTGTTCGCAAATGACTCTTCTGTTCAAGTGGGCGAGCTTCTAGCTGTCGCTGCAGTCCTCAATCTCCACCCAGACCAGCCTCTCAACATCTTTACTGACAGCCTATACACTCTTCAGGTGTGTCACAGCCTCCCGCTTGCTACTTTCCTACCAGGTGACTCAAACATCGATCGGGCGCTCGCCTTCGTACAGCGACTGCTTGAACCAAGGCAGCAGCCCTGGTTCATTGCTCATATCAGAAGCCACTCTGGCCTACCAGGACCACTGGCTCAAGAGAATGACCTCGCTGATGCTTCTGTGTCCAGCTGCCAGGTAAACCCAGTCCTCCTCCATGAAAGCCCTGCCGACGGGCCGCGGCTTGGAGACTTTCTTAATCAAGCCAAGCTCCTGCATTCCCAATTCCACTTCTCTGCGCGGTCCATCCAGAAGCTCTTCCCAGACCTTCCCATTGAAACTTGCAAACACCTTGTGCGCGTGTGCAGGACCTGCGCGCCATTGTTGCCACTTGGGCATTTGCAGCCTCAGGGTGTTAACCCCCGCGGCCTCTGCCCGAACTCAAGGTGGCAATTAGATGGCACTCATGTCAGCGCATTCGGCCGCCTCAAATATCTTCATGTGGCAATTGACACCTTTTCGCATCTGTGCTATGCAGTCCCTCTTGCGGGAGAAAGTGCTAAACACTGCGTCCAGGTGCTTCGCCAAGCTATTTTGTTCATGGGAATTCCATGGGATCTCAAAACAGACAACGGACCAGCGTATCGCAGTGCCGCCTTCACCAGCTTTGTGCAGATGTATCACATCACGCATCATTTTGGCATTCCATACAATCCACAGGGGCAAGGAATCGTCGAGCACACTCACCAACAGCTCAAGCTACTTATTAAAAAAGAAAGGGCCTCTTCTCCCCACAAGGCCCCAGCCGACGTCGTAACTGCCTGCCTCATTCACCACAATCTCCTGACCTTCGATGACAATGGATTCTCCCCTACCCATAAGCACTGGGGACCCATGTGGCAGCCCTTGCAAGTTCCCCTTGTCCATTGGAAAGACCCTGCCACAAATCGTTGGCAAGATCCAGCTCCCCTCCTAGCACAGGGGAGGGGCTTTGCTTGCGTCTTTCCAGAGTCTGAGCCGCAGCCGCTCTGGGTTCCTGGGCGTTGCATTCGGCCCGCCACTGACCCACTAGTTCCACCGAACAATCAGCACCCTATGCCTTCGGTGAGAGATAACATTGACAGTGGATACGGCCCAGAGGTCGCCCCGTTCACCCGGATCCAGCACCAGCCATCATCAAGATGCCGCACCGTCAGATGATGCCTCTACACAGCCTCGCAGCCGTTCTCTTCGTCCTGGCTTCCCTCGCTCTCCCAGCCACTGCCAACCTGAGTCACCAGCCCTTCAATTGGACCCTCTCCCTCTGGCAACAAAAATGGCTCCTCGCCTCGAACGTAAACGCCTCCACCCCCTCTTTCACTACTGATGTCGCCAACCTCACTGGACGCACGAACCTTCCGTCTTATGAGTGGGGGGGACACAACCCTGCTGCCACAGGTTTCTACATGCGCACATCCTCCGCCAGAGGATGCCATGACCCAATGCACTATTACTGTCCTTCCTGGGGGTGCGAAACCATCGCCCACGGATGGTCCAGCGCCCCTAACAAAGACCCATACCTCACTCTCCAGCGTAATGCTACTCGATGGAACACCATCACACTCACAGTCAAAGACCCCAACTCCGACCTCTGGTTACGAGGCCGCATGTGGGGAGCCCGCCTGTATGCAGTAGGCTACGATTACGACGCCATTATCACTATAAAAAAGGAGCCAATTCCCACACGTTCCACCCCAGTGGGCCCAAATCAGATTTTCAATCCTCCAAAGGCACAGCCCCCTTCTCTGCCCCACTCCACCTCGCCCGCTCCTTCGCCCGGCACCCCCCCCCGCCACTGCCTCCCTCACCTCCCACAACCCCAAGCCTCGCTTACCCCCTACTCTGTACCCCAGCCCCCTCCCATCGCCACCCTTTTAGGTCTCGCTGGAGCAGGCACGGGGATCGCCGCCCTTGCCCTCCGGCAGGCAGTCGATCAAGATATTACCTATCTCTCTCCTCCCATACCTGCTCCCATTCCTAGGCCCCCTTATCATTATCCTCTTAGCCCTCACTGTGGGCCCCTGGGCCATCAGAAGGATAGTCCACCTTGCCAAAGATCAAGCCAATGCAGTGTTCAGCTCCTTTGTACAAGTCCACTACCAACGCCTCGCCACCGCTGAGTCCCCCCCCAGCCGTCCACCTCGCCCCTTCCGCCCGCACCACCTACTCCAGACTGCATGCCTATAGCTTCTTGTATTCCTCCCCTCACTTCTCCCCAACTGTTCCTCCCCCTCGGGCGGGGGGTCCGGGGACATCACGAGCCCGTTTCGCTAGCAAGGCTTGGCGCGCGCCAGGCACCGGCGTGCGCCGACCCTAATGGCGGGCACATGCGTCCTGGCCAGATGCTATGTCATCCGCTCACGGCCAGCCAGTCCTCATGGTCTCCCCCCACCCCTCGTCCTATTCCAATACCCGTCCTTATAACCTCCTTTTCCTCCTCCTCCTCATAATCCTTGTCTTTTGTTGCAGCGCACACCGAGTTATTCACACCCACAGTGCGCACCAAAACTTGTTGCCTCTATTTCCTTTTAAAAACAAAAGGAGCAATTGTTGCCGCCTTTCTCCACCCCTCCTCCCCTTCCAGCCCCCGCCATCCTTCCTGCCAGTCCCGCCCATATTACCAACCCACAATCTGCCCTCTTCCCCAGTAACTGCTTACCTCAGGTCTATCCATCAGCTTCAGCCTGTCCACAGCCGCCCCTTAGCCAACCCTCCCTTCATCACACCCCTCCCTCTACCCAACCCTATATAGCTAAGTGTACTTCCATAATAAAGCAGACCTGTTCTTGCGCTCAAGCGGTCTCCATGGTTTTTCCCCAACCGCTCGTCCCCCACGCCTGGAGAACCGGTGCTCCCTCTCGGGGCACCCCCTGCTGGCTGATCGGCAGGAGCAAGCCCCCCTGACTCTTGGGCCTGAGCGAGGACGAGACCCTCACGCTCAGCCACACTTGGGGATTTGGAAGGCTCAGCAAAATGCTACCGTCTCTGGCCTTCATTTGCAATCCCACCAGAGTCACCAAAAATGTTGTAGAACTTGAGAGAGGTTCAATTATTTGCATATAGAGAGGCCAGGACTCAGGAATGATTTTGAGAAGGGGAAAAAGGTTTATTGATGGCCAGCCAGACTCTGGAGCTTTCTGTTTCAATCCCGAGCCCCGAACAATATTTTTGAATCTGTTTTATACAGAGAGGAAACGTTGAATGGTCCCTTTGTTTCAGTTCTCAAAAGGCTTGAATTAGCATATATATCTTCCACATTCTAGGTAAGCTTTTAACATGGACTTCATACATATTAGATAAGCTTTTAGCATATTTTGTTTGCATTTCCCCTAAATACTTAAAGTTTATAGACCTTGCATTGTTAAACTGTTTCCTGGGACTGGAGTCATTGTCATTGTCACCAACGGCAGGACTGCAGCCTCTTACCATTTCACACCCACAAGTCAGATGTTTAAGTTATCTCTGAAGAGACGAAGACCCTCCCACCCATAACCCACATCACAGTGACCTTCCTGAGGTAGCACAACCTTCCTCTTTGCTAGCCCATGGAAATGTCCACAGCCAGTGGTTGCTAAATTCTCTTAAATATGATCCCTCCCTTTTACCCCCATGAGATTATCTCAATTTGGGGTTTATGGCAAAAAGAACACAAAGGGAAGATTTTTCTTTCCTGAGGCTTTATCAGCAGTCTTTCTAAGCAATAGGCCTTAAAAGCAATCAGCATTATGATCAGAGTCTACCTGATGAAACTCTGTGCATACAAGGGCCTGGCTGAGTGGGGTTCCCCCAACCCACCTGCCAGCAGTCACAGCTTAACCTGGGAATTTGTTAGAAATGCAAATTCTCAGACCCAGATCCAGACCTGCTGAATCAGAAACTCCAGGGATGGGGCAGGCTGTTTTATTTACCAGTTGTCCAGGAGACTCTGATTCAATGTCAATCTTAAGACCCTGTGGCTGAGAATCCAGGCACTAAACCAGCCCCTGTATTTTACAAAAACAAAACTGAGTTGCAGAGAGGATAAGGGACTTCTCCAAATTTTCACAGTTGGCCAATGACTGAGGCAAGAATGGAATGGAAAATTGCCTCTTCCCTGAATTCTAAGACAGAGTAAAACCTACCCAAAGCTTCAGGCAACTGAAAACAACTCTGTGAGCTAAAAATGCAAATCAGAAACCTTGGAGTTCACTTCTGTCAAGCCAATGAACAGTGACATCTATAGGTGAGTAAAAATGCACATACTCAAAGTTCTCCTAAACCCTTAAGGTTTGTAGGAAGTATTCTTTCATGAAAAGCACTTTAGGGGAAGCAGATGTGGCTCAAGCAGTTGGGCACCACTTGGGAAATCCTGGCTTCAGTTCCCAGTGTTTCTTAAAGAAAACTTACAAGACAGAGATTTGATGCAAATGGTTGGTGCAGCAAGCTGACACAACAAAATGACACAATGAGACAACACAATGAGGAAACACTACAAAAGATGCTACAAGCAGGGAGCAGATGTAGCTCAAGTGGCTGAACACCTCCCACCCATATGAGAGATCCTGGGTTCTATTCCAAATGCCTCCTAAAAAAAAAAAAAGAACTAGACATAGAGAGCAGGCAGTGAGTATAAACAATGAGCAGGTGAGAAATATATAAATAAATTAAATAAATAAATGAATAAATAAATAATAAAATCTTTAGAAAACACACAAACACTTTAAGTCCACATCCTTTAAAATTCCTGTATTTCAAAGCATCTGTTTAGAAATGACTAGGCTTTATCTTGAATCCTCTATATTTTTCTTTTTCCAAACTCAATGTGCAATTCTTAAAGGCAGCAACCACTCCACTTCCCCTTGCTCTAGATATGTCTAACAATAGAAAAATCATTTTTGACTAATGGTGGAAATCTGATTAAGTGAAACAAATTATTTTAATCTAAGAATATGTTTCTGCTTGATATGGCTTTAATGGGCATACTTAACACATTTAAGTTGAAAACGTCTCATCTACAGAAATACATTTAATTTCCCTAGCTGTCTAACAAACATGAGAGCTTTTGAAATCTTGCCCATCTCAAACCCTGCTTATTAAAAGTAAGCACTAAAAGGTTAAAGACCTAATTTAAACTAAATGAAAATAACTTAAGTATGAAATTAATTTATTGCTGTCACTTTCAGATGAAGGCATCTCCTACAGATGCATTGTTTTTCTTGGTAATCTGGACTGAAGAAAGAATTATTTATAAAAATGCCTATAACCCAAACTTTATATATTTTCTTTTATGGTATAACCAATATGATATAATGAACCCAAAGGCATTCTGAATAAAATATTGTTAATTGTTTGAAAAAAATAAAAGGCACATACTGTGAAAAAAGCTGGCTTCAAATTAATAAAGACATATTTAGAAGTCACTCAGCCTTGAAATTCCAGTCATTCAATGTCATGGGTCCTTTGAGAATGACCTGGTCTTCAAAACAATAAAACCAATGATTGAGGAATCGGGGTTGAAATCAACTAAATCACCTATCCATCAACCACTAAACTGGAGAATTTAATCACAAAAGATGAGGGATTATCTCTTCCAAGGGATCACTTCATTAAAAATATAGATGGTATCTTAACACTCGAACAATTTTTCAAATTTTATCCAAAGTAAACATTTCCAAGTGAGGTTAAAAGAGACTGCTTTAAAAACCACCCAAAGTTGACACGACACCCGGGGATGAGCCTCCCTGGCACCGAGGGATCACTACCACATACCAGCTGAAGAAGCAACTAGAAAATGACCTTGAATTAAAGATTCAATGCGGAACAGCAGAATATACCTGTCTACATATAATAACATGACTTCGGGAAGCAGTTTGACCTAATGTAAGGGGGAAATGGAAAGGAGAAATGAGACTATAAGGCTGTGCGTCTCTAAAAAAGAGTCTGGAGGTTGTCAGAAGGAATACCCCTATGTACAACTGAACAGAGTCTAAGAGACAGATAAGGTAGATACAACCCCAGGTATTGGTTCTTTTGAGGGATAAAGAGACCCACGGGTTCTATGGTCATGGCAGAAGGGGTTCACTGCCATGACAGATGGCCCTTATTTGGAGCTGGTGTTTCTGCGTGATGGAATTGGACTCAGAGGGGATCTCTTTTCACAAGACTTGCATGCTACTTTATTGGAATTGTAGTTGGTGCTGGGTTTAAGATATATGTAGGGGATTTGAATCTCTGGACTGATAATATGACACCCAGGCCCAGAGCCTCAACAGACTTCAGCTCCTACACTTTGATTTATTGGACTTACTCCACTCAGCTAACATGGAGTTGAAGAAGGTCAACCACCACAACATGGAGCCTAGAGTGTCTACAACTAGAAGCGGGAGGAGTGCATCCAGTACCCATGTGGAATCTAAGCCCTCACTTGACATAGGTGTGCAATGGACACAACCAATCCAATGTCCACAGAGAAAATGTGGAATGGGTGTGGGAACGGTAGCCATGGGGGCTGCTGGGTTTGGGGAATGGGAGGAAGAGATGACATGTGAAGGTGTTTTCAGGACATGGAGTTGTCCTGGATAGTGCTTCACCAACAATTACGGGACACTGTAGATCCCCCCAGGGCCCACTGGATGGAACGTGAGAGAGTCTGGGCTATGATGTGGACCATTGACTCTGGGGTGCAGTGATGCTCAGAGATGAACTTACCAGGTGCAATGGATGTGTCATGATGATGGGAGAGAGTGTTGCTGTGGGGAGAGTGGGGGGAGTGGGGGGTGGGGTCGGTGGGGTTGAATGGGACCTCATTTTTTTAATGTAATTTAAAAAAATAATAAATAAATAATTAAAAATCAAAAAAAATAAAAATAAAAAATAAAAACCATCCAAAGTTGAGGATCCTCACCATGATTGATGAGCAGGGGGTGTACCACAGGGCCACCTGTTTTATGACCAACTCTGAGAGCTCACCAAGCCCCTCACAGACTTAGTGATGGGGACTGACTCATATTCCCCAAGACACATTCAAATCCTGGTCCCTGGTGCTGTGGGTGGGAGCTATTTGGAAGATTCTCAAAGATCCTTTTAAGATGAAACCAAATTGAGACAGGACGGCCTTCATCCTATAGGACTGGAGACCTCACAAGGAGAGGATCTAGGCAGATGTACCCCTGTGCAGAAGTGGAGACCACAGGATTCAGATGACCATGTGATGAGCAGAGGCTGAGCCACCAGCAGGATGCCCCCCTGCAGGACTGTGTGGCTGCTAATCCCTTGATTTGATGTCTAGCCTCCAAACCCTGAGTTACTGAATTCCTGCTGCCTATGGTATGTGTTACAGTCGACCTGCCAGACTCAGACAGACGAGGTTAGCATCCCCACTGTAAAGATGGGGGAATGTAGGCTCAAACAGGACATGACTTACACTAGTCCTCAGAGCTAGAAAATGGAGGAGCCAGAATTTTACCCAACCCTGGTGAATGCCAAGTCCCATGCATTCCTCATGACCTCAGCTGCTTCTCACTTACAGGGTGACAACAGAAAATGCTGGCCTCCAGGGCCATCCATCCTTCCTAGGGATTTTTGTCCTTGAGTTAACAAAATTCCATTATTTGCAGTTCAGATCACTGGGGAGAAAGTGCATTGCAGTATGTCTAGAGTTCAACTGTGCTAACATGTAACTTTCCTGATATTTCCTCTTAAAGAAAGTAAAATGCAAGCATTGTTTTATGTACACTAGAGATAATATCAGGCAGTAGTGGCTTCTGAGACTATTAGGAAAATAACTGCACACCCCTCCCCAAATACAAATGCAGAGAACCCATGAACAAAAATCCCAGTCACTTAAGGTGGGGGGATATTTGTAAGGTTTGAAGGTGCCCGCAGTGAATGAGTCACCAGCATCACTTAATCTGAAATAGTCTAATGTAAAAATCCACCTGCTGGATGTGCCTAAATCCTAAAGGTGTCTGCCAGGCTCTTGACCAAGGCCCCTTAGGGAAGCTGCTTGTCTTTCATTGTCCCCACCATAAGGCCAGATGGGGGAATCTCTGTGGTTTCTAGATGTCAGCACAATGAGGATGTAAGGCCCCAGGTATCCCTCCTCCCCCATGAAAGGAGCCCCTGGGCCTTTGGGGGCTGGGGTGACCCTCAGGCTGGAGAAAAGTACCCAAAGCCGGGAGCCTTGATGCTGGGGATGTCCTTCTTCCTGTAGAAGTCAGCCCTCATGTGATTGGTGCTGCCATGGTGGTGGTTCAGTGGCTTGATGGGCTGGTGGATATGCTTCCTATAGGTGGAAGACATCAGCACCTCAACAGGCCATTCATGCTCCTGTGGGGGATCATCGAGATGCTCCCATTAGCAGAGGTCTGCTGCTGTAACTGCCTGAATCCCAACAAGGGGCAGAAGTTAGGAGCTTGGGTTTGTAGAAGTCAAAATAAGATGTCACTGGTTAAGCAAGCATGAGGGCATAGTTCTAACAAGTTCATTTTCTAGTGTTACTTAAAAATCCATCACACTTCTGGAATGAATTAATTCGTGCTGGATGTTCATGATTTTTTTCATTACATGTAGGAAAATTGAAGCATAACTGATTGGGATGCTTTTCATTTCAGGTGAAGAATCATGTCTGGACAGACTGAGGCTAGCACAACTGACACAATTGTACTTATCCTCAGTCCTAGAATATCCTTTCTATAAGGTAAAAACAAAAAGTGTATGGCATTATTTCACTGAGGGAGAACAGTTTGCTTGTGCCCCTTCTGAAAACTAAGGCCCTTCTCTTTTGACCTGTCTCCATAACTTTATTAAAAGGGAAAACTTTCATTTACTTGGAGCTAGGTGGAACAGCTGGCCTTCTCTTTGATAAATTGACCCCATTTCTGTCTTGTCCTATAGGACCAGTTCCTGCTGTATGAGATTTCTAGACAGTTTCAAGTGTTGACAGTGTATGAGTCTTAGTATTCCTTGATTCACTTCAAGGGTTTTAAAGGGTTTAGCATGCACAATAGCCATTTGATTAAGAAGTCTGGGGAAACGGACTTTGGCCCAGTGGTTGGGGCATCCGTCTACCACATGGGAGGTCCGTGGTTCAATCCCGGGCCTCCTTGACCCGTGTTTAGCTGGCCCACACGCAGTGCTGATGCGCACAAGGAGTGCCGTGCCACACAGGGGTGTCCCCCGCATAGGGGAGCCCCATGCGCAAGGAGTGCACCCATAAGGAGAGCCGCCCAGCGCCAAGGAGGGAGCAGCCTGCCGAGGAATGGCACCGCCCACACTTCCCATGCCGCTGACGACACCAGAAGCGGACAGAGAAACAAGAAGCAGCAAAAAGACACAGAAAACAGACAACCGGGGGAGGGGAGGGGAATTAAATGAATAAAAATAAATCTTTTTTAAAAAAAAAAAGAAGTCTGAATCTCTGAACTCTACAAATAATAATTATTTCTGAGTGCATTTTTAAACCAAGTCAGAAATTTCACTCTTCTCTGGTAGACTTTAGTTTAGGTGGTATCTGTGCTATAAAGATTCACTCTCATAAATTTCACAGCACACCTTTTTTTGTGTGATTGGAAATAGTCTCACCAGACTTCATCACCTTCTGCTTTGTCCTTCAGACTTGACTCAGGATCATATTCTTGGCATAAAGTAAATATAAGGAAATTCATTACTCTTTTAAAAAAATTTAACAATGCCAAGGCTTATAAAGATAAACACTAAAATTAGTTAACCCCAACCACCTCCCTTCCCTGCAATAACAAATTTGTAACTGTGCTTTCTATGCCAAATGTACACAAATATATAAACCAATTTTCTTTTCTCTTTATGTCCAGTATATCATACAATTTACCATTATGTCCAGTATACATAGACCTTCCTCAAGGCCAATGTGTGTGGATCAAATACGTTCTTTCTCAAAGTGGTGCAGTATTTTATGGGACTTACTAGTTCCCCAGCTTATGATCTTTCAGGTTCTTTCCACCTTTGGCATCTATCCGCAGTGCTAGAGTAAACACTCTTGCTTGTCATTCTACTGGGGCCCATGTTCCTTTAAGCTGCAGACTAGAATGATAAGAGTGGGACCACTGGTGTAATGTCAATAAATAGTGACTCTGAATGGTAGATGTCACACCTCCCCAGCAGAGAGTGAAGGTGGCTGTGTCACCCCCACTGCCACTGCACAGTATTTTTGTTCTGTTAGCTTTTGCCACTCAGTTCAGTGGAAAAGGGTGACTTCTCATGTATTTAAATTGCATTTGAGTGAGCAGTAATGAAGTTGAACATTTTGTCATATGCTTATTGGCCATTTGTATTTCCTAGGAATTGCCTTCCTGCTCCCTAATTCATCTTTCTATTGTGTTGTGTTTTTAAGTTTTGTGTGACCAAATCTACCTGTCTTTTAATGGTTCCTGATATTCCCATCATGCATAAGATTATTTCACAAAATATATGTTAGTGCAAGTATTTTACTAATTTTTCCCCATTGGATCTTTAATCCACCTGGGATTTATTATATAGGTATACCTCAGAGATTTGGCAGGTTCAGTTCCAGACCACCATAATAAAGTGAGTTACATGCATGTTTTGCTTTCCCAGTGCATGTATGCTACAGTCTTTTAATTATGCAAAAGCATTATTTTTATTTTTAAATGTATATACCCCAATTAAAATGTGACACAGATGAAGTGAGTACACATTGTTGGAAAACTGGAACTGATAGACTTTCTTGACACAGGATTGCCACAAACCCTCAGTTTATTTAGAAAAAAAAACCCACAATATCTGCAAAATGGAATAAAGCAAAACTCAGTAAAAGGATATATACCCATAGTCTGATGTTTGGTAGGAGTTTAACTCTTCTTTACTAGACAGATAGGCAATTTTCCAGCACTAGTTGTTTCATTGCAATCCTTTATTTATTGAATTGAGATGTCAGTTTTATCATTTCTTCTTGGATTAAAAATTTTAACTGAGTGTCCTTCAGGTCCTTAAAGCAATTCTGAGAGTTTCAGAGATGTTTCTTGAATTTGACAGCATTGTCATGATGTCTATTGTTCTTTTTTACAGTGACTACTTTCAAAACACATTTTAAAGATATTTTGAGCTATTAGATTTTAACTATAACAAGAATATTTTTCATTGCTGTGTTAAGAAAGATATCAGTCCTAAGTCCTAGAAAAATACCATTTGTTAAAGGAATTTTGTATCAAACGTTTATACATAGGTAACTCACTACCTTCACTTTATTCTCTGGTTTTGTACCTTATTTTTCTCTCTCATGCTTGAATATATGATTTTTAGAATCCCAAACTCCTTCCTAAATATCAAATGAAACCTTTTTTTACTCCATACCATTCCCTGGAGACCCCTGTGGATTTTCACTCTCATAAATCTGAGGTAATTGAATTGATCGACCTTTTAGGTGCAAGATCCTACTTTGCTTCCAAAATGTTAATACCCTATTGGTATACAATAGGTAAGTACCAGGGGATTTATTTACAGAACCTTGTGAGTTGTTATCTCTTTGGGAGACAGGTGGAGCTTAGTAGCCACAGAATGCAAAATGGAATCTTCCCTGCCCTGCATATGGCTCTAGAGTGTAGATGGTAGAATATAGTATATAGACTATATTTGAATCCAGCTTGCCACAGATTAGCAGAATGCCTTTGCACAGAGTATTTACCCTTTTTAACTTTTTTCGGTTTGCTTCCTCATCTGTAAAATTTGACCTCAAACACCTATGGTAAGAAGGAATACATGAGGGAATAACACAGTAAGTGCTCATGTCTGTTTAGCCGCTCTTATAGTCTAGGCCTGCACTGTCCAGTATAGTAGCCACTAGTGCAGATGGCTACTTAAATTTAAATTAAACATAAGTAAAGTTTATAATTCATTTCCCTAATCATATATCACATTTCAAGTGTTCCAAAGCCTCCCATAGCTGGTGGCTACCACATTAGCACAGATATAAGCACACAAATCCTCCCAGAAATAGCTGCTGGACTATGCTGACTTTGAGTCCAAGTCCTTCCTTTCATCAATTAAAAAGTCATCTTGGGAAACGGACTTTGGCCCAGTGGTTAGGGCGTCCGTCTACCACATGGGAGGTCCGCAGTTCAAGCCCCGGGCCTCCTTGACCCGTGTGGAGCTGGCCCATGCGCAGTGCTGATGCACGCAAGGAGTGCCGTGCCACGCAAGGGTGTCCCCCATGTGGGGGAGCCCCACGCGCAAGGAGTGCGCCCATAAGGAGAGCCACCCAGCGCGAAGGAGGAAGCAGCCTGCCGAGGAATGGCACTGCCCACACTTCCCGTGCCGCTGACAACAGAAGCTGACAAAGAAACAAGATGCAGCAAATGGACACAGAGAACAGACAACCGGGGGAGGGGAGGGGAATTAAATAAATTTAAAAAAAAGTCATCTCAAAGAGAACCATCTCTAATAGGTTTCAAATGGTCACATGTTCCACCTCACCTGTCTCATGGCCCTTTCTACAGAAGGAATGGCATACACCAGAGGGCTGGGAAGGGAATTCTAGCTATGCCCCTTGGCCAGATGTTGCAGTTGTGGGGTGCCACAGATATGGGCTGCATTAGCTGTCAGGAGGCACTGGAAGAGATGGATGTGTTGAGCTGCTTAGTTGTCTAATTTTGCTGAACTTAGGACATTTTCTTCACTGTCAGAATTCAAAGTGTGCTGCCATTTGTAAGGAGAAGGAGGAAGTATGTGGTTCCTACTGCTCCCCTGTTAATTTGAGGACCTACTCCTTGCTTTAGCCCAGGAAGCCTCCTTAATTTCAGGCTGACAGGCTTGTTCTTGAAGCTGAGTGAGTGAACATCCTCACCCTCATTTGGTTGTGGTCATTTCTTTGCAGCCTTCTGTCCTATTGATAAATACAGTTTCGAATAAATCAAAATAGAACAAAGAAGTAAAGGAAGATAACGTTTGTGAGGGTATCACATGAAGACCTTTTTTCTTATCTCACCAGATATTGAAATTAAATTAGATAAAGAAGGATTTATATTACCTTTTACAGTTGATGAAGATGGGCCCAAAGGTAAAGAAACTGCTGTTGTTTTTATGTTACAAGGCCTGTTGAGGTGAATAGAAAAGGATCATTTTCTTAAAAAGGTGAGAAAAATAGATGACTCCAGAAATTAAAAGTACATTTCAGGATATGTTTTTTGGAAATTCCTTGTAATATTTTATAAACAGGATCATTAATTAAGCCAAGTACTTTTTCAGTAGACTAAAGAGTAACACATTCATGATTCATGTGAGAGTACTGGCCATTAGGAAAAGCCAAATCTTGAGTAAACTTTGGCCAGAAAAATAATATTTTGGATGGTTATAAAAACTAAGTTCATTTCTCTTTGATTTTTTTTTCAGAGTAGCACTATGCATCAATGGCCCCAAAAGAGTTTGTTTTAACAGCAAAAATTTACTAGGAAAAGAGGCTATTAAACAACGGCAACTACATTCATTTGGTTATCAAGTTGTCCAGGTATGGGTCCATTCCCTCCACCCCCCAAAGTAATCCCTAATTCATACTTGCTTTTTCCAGGGTCCTAAGTAGTCTGCTAGCCCAGTGGACTGAGAATCTTATTAAATTATTGGAATATCTGTTTTAATTTCCTCCTGATGTAAGTGTAAGAATAGACAAGATGACTCACTAAAACCATAATCTTCATCACTCCCTAATACCTAAGACCTTATTGTTTCCTTTGTAAGTTACTTAATAAGGCATTATGATGATGAGCGACTAGAATGTAGATGAGTTTCCCAAGTTCTCTAAGGTATTGGTGCTAGTCTCCTCCCTGGTTTCCTCTCTGGCTTACTCTTGTCCAGTTCATCTTGCACATCCCAGATTAATCTTCTGAAAACCCTCAGCATGCCAGCCTGTGATCAGAAACCTTTTTTCTTTCCTGCTCACACGATACAGTAGAACCTCCTCTGCTTTGACTTTTGGGACCCCCTGAGGCTGCACCTTGTTGCCTGGCTCCAAGCTGGTGGTCTCTTCCTCCCACCTAACCCACTCCATTCTCTCTCACCTTGCTCCTTTGCCCAGGTGCCCCCTCTCCCTCCAGACAGCATCTCCCCGTGACTAAATTCTGTCCACTCAGCAGCACCCCACTCAGGTCTCTTCTTTCCCCACAACCTAAAACCCTGACCTCCTCTGAGGGCTGGAATGCTGATTTTCTTCACACACGCTGCTCTGGTTTGTTGTGTACTTCTAGTATTGATTGTGTCTTTGAGGACAGGAATCATATTTGATACTTCTTTAAATATCCCTCTTATTTAAATATCCCAACAAATATTTATTGAGCTCTTATTATGCGCTAGGCATTGTTCTGGGCTCTGGGAGTACCTGAGTAAGATAGCTGTGACTTTGCCCTCAAGGAGCTTCCATTCTTATGTGTGCACGACTGCTGAGAGCCTCGGTGTTGCTTTAAGACCTCCAGCTGCTGGGGTAATGGGACTCCCCTCCTTGCTGAAGGCAGTCGCCCTTGTTTGTGGATATAATCAGCCATACCTGCAACCAACTGCCTAATGGTCTAAAGCCACCTACAGAATGCCCTCACACTGGCAGGCCAGGGCTTGCATCATCCAATGACTCAGCACCAACTGGACGGTGATTAACCATCGCATGACCCCATCATGCTGTAACTTTTTAGATCTGTTTATCTTTAATTTTTAAGGTTTTTTAAACTTTAGCATAGGTTATTGAAACTCTATGAGTTCTAGAGCTCCAAGTTCACTTTTAAATTTTATGCTTCTTTGCAGAGAAGGAATGGGACAAATAAAAGCAAATGAAAGTTTGACCAGGAGAGAGCTGCAATTGATTGGGATGCCTTCATATACCCAAGTGAATTGCCGCTCACCTGGGGGCCAGGCCAAAAGGATTCTCACATCTCTTGGAAACCTGTGAAGTGGTCTCACTTACAGTTCTTAGAGCAGTTCATGGCTTTGGGTCTGAGCCCCATTCTGGATCATGCTATGCCTCAGAAACCTATCCACAGTCCCTATTCACTACCGAGTCCAAGCCCAGTGTCACTTCTGCCTTCTGTGAGCTCTCTTCCCCTCCCTGCCCCACCCTATGCCCCCCACCCCGCTCACCCCACTCCTCTCCCCATAACAACAACCTCCTCCATCATCATGAGACATTCATTGCATTTGGTGAATACATCTCTGAGCACCACTGCACCTCACGGCCAATGGTCCACACCATAGCCCACACTCTCCTACAGTCCACCCAGTGGGCCATGGGAGGACATACAATATCCAGTAACTGTCCCTGCAGCAACACCCAGGACAACTCCAAGCCACCATGGCCACTTTCTCCACACCAATGCCACATTTTCTTCTATTACTAATCACAATAGTTCATGAATAGAATATCGTTAAGTCCACTCCAATCCATACTCTATTCCTCGATCCTGTGGGCCTTAGAATGTTTGTGTCCATGTGTAAGGAGGTGTAGGATGAGCACAGACTGGCTTGCTGGGTCATACTTCTAGGGGTGCCATAATTCTAGGGTTCCCTACTGCTAGGTGTGCTGTACTTCTAGGGGTGTCATACTTCTAGGGTACTCTACTTGTAGGGGTGCCACTGTAAACGTGTGGTTATTGTTTTTGTTAATTAGCATCAAGGACATGGTACTGAAAAACCTCTGCTTGAGTCAACGACCTGCAGGCAAGAAGCAACGAGAGGGGGCTCGTTGGTCCGGGCCTGAGAACAACCCCTCCCCTGCCTGCCTGTCAACCTGCACTCCCTGCTGCCTTCCCCTTCTGAAAGTTGCACAGCCCTTGTCCTCCCGTTCTGCCACCTGCACATCAATGGGCTCGGCCTCAGGGTCACCACAGATGCTCTTCCCTCTGCCTGGAATGACCGACTGTTCCCCAGATTTCACAAGTCTGGCTCCTCATTATCATTTATGTTTCAAGCCAGTCTTCCTAGAGCCGCCCTGGTTAAAGTATTCCCAAGGCCTGTTTAGTTCCCCTTTTCCTTTTTACTGATACACACACACGTTCGAGGCTTTAGAATTAAGTGAATTTTCGACAAAAGGAACGCGCCTCTTGAACCAACATCTGACTCAAGAAACAGCAGAGCGCTGCGGAACAGCTCAGTTTTGCCAGATACCACTTAGCTGGATTGGATTCGTGCCGCTGCACACCCGCACCTGCCAGTACCGTGAGCGGTGGCCCCTTGTGCTGACCGAGGCGCTGAAAACTAACTCGTTGTACCTTGACACAATGCTGCTGCGGATACAGAGTTAATATAAGAAGGCAATGAATTCCACCTGTGCCTTCCACTACTGTTCCGCAGCTCCTGGAGGGTTTCAGATGCCGCGCTGGGGTGGCCTGCACTTCTCCTGGACAGCCCGCTTGGAACCTTCCGGGAGCGCAAGGGCAAGGGCAAGGGCAAGCCGGCGCAGGCCGCCAGTCCAGCAGATGGCTCCTCGCGTCCCAAGTGGGCCCTCCAGGGACCCGCAAGGAGACGGGAGGGCACAGTCCCATTCCCATCCCGGCAGCGCCCTCCGCCCTGCGCCCCTGGCCCTGCACCCCAGCCCTGCGCCCCCCGCCCAGCTTTGTGACGCGAGGCTGCGGTTTCCGGGCAACTGCGGAACGCGGGCTCCGGGCAGCCAGGAGGCGGACTCGGGCGGGGCCCCTGGCGGGGTGGGACCGATCTGGCCTCGGCGGAAAAGGTGGACGCGGGCGGCCTGGAGCACAAGGAGGAGATCACCGCCGCCACGCTGCGGGGCAAGCCCCGGCCGCCGCCATCTCGGCGCTGACCGCCTTCAGCTACTTCCCGCCACGGTGCCTGGACCCCAAGGAGCCCAGCTACTTCTCCCGCCAGGCCCGGGTGAGGCGGGAGGGGCGGCACCGCGCGGCTGGGGTGAGGCGGGGCTGGGGGCAGGTGTCCCCTGCCAGGGAGGGGCTGGGGCGGGGTTCTGCCACCCGGAGCGGGGACTGGAGACCCAGCGGCACGGCGTGGAAGGGGTCTGGGGGCCAGGCAGGGCTTGGGGGTGGGGCCCGGGCAGGGTGGGGGATGCTCTGTGGGGGTGGGAGCAGGATATCATAGTGGGAAAGGGCTACCGGGAAGGTCGAGTGGCGGGGGGGGGGGGGGGGCGGGGGAGGGAGGAGAGAATATTCACCAGGGAGGAAGACTCAGAAGACTCGATGGGGCGCCCTGGGGTGGAGGGGGCAGGTGCTGCTCTCGGTGGGGTCAGTGAGATGGGTGCCTGGACCCGAAAGAGCAGAGCTTTTAGTACTGCGAGACACAGACCACCCCCCCCCGACCCCGCCCCGGAGCTGGAGGGGCCTCGCGGCCATCCAAGGGCGCACAGACAGTCTAGAACGGGGGCCTCGAGGGTATCCAGTGTGTGGGGTGCGGCCCCCTGAACAGTATGTGCGGTGGTTCCCAAGGCCGTGAATAAGCAGCCAGACAAATGGACGGTCCTGGGCCCCGGGAACCCTCTGGCAGCCTTCCCACCCACCAAGGAGAACCAGAAATACATCTGCACCATCTGGCCTGGCCCCTCTGGGAAGGTGTGCGTGGTGGGAAGAGCTGGAGGGTCTGAGCAGCTGAAGGCCCCAAGAGAGGGGGGAAGGAAGGAAGAGAAGGGTGTCCAGAGTTGTCCAGGTCACCCATTACTTTCTTTTCAACATTGTTTCTGTCAGTCCCCAGGGCGTTCCACAGAGCATCTGATTAGATAAAAGCCTTCCTTGGGGACCCTCAGCCTGGTGGACACCTGGGCACCTGGACTATCCCTCAGCCCTCCTGGAGGAATGGGACTGCCAGAAGAGGGACACCTCACTTTTCTCAGGCTGCTGTCACTAGTGCCATGAACTAGGTGGCTAAAAAACACCAGGAACTGCTCTCTCAGCCCTGCAGGCTGAAGCCACAGCTGCGTGGGCCGTGCTGGTAGGTCAGTCCTGGCCCCCGGGGCGCCTCTCCCTTGGCCAGCAAGCCTTGGGTTTTCCGTGTCTCCTCAGTCACCCTATGGCCTGCTCTGTCTCTCTTCCCATGGCGCCCTCCCCTTCTGTCTGTGCGCACACCCCCCTTCTAAACACACAAGCCATCCTGGACTAAGGGTCCACCCACTACAGTCGATCTCATACAGTTTAAATGATTCTGCTTGCAATAACGCTTTTGCAAAAAGTTTGTGTTCCCAGGTACCTGGGATTAGGACTTCAGGGTATCTTTTTGGGGTACACAGCTCAACCCATAATGTGGAACGCAGATTCCCTTGGAAAGGAAGTTAATGGTGTATAAAATAATCCCACAAAATGCCTCCTTCCTCTTCTCCTAGCCACCCACAATTAGTGGTGCCCAGGTAAGTCCCCAGTTCAGGTCAACTCTCGCTGGAGTACTGGTGGGAGGCCTATTGAGTCTCATGAGCTTCACTTCACACACAGAAGCGTACTTTCCAGTTGAAGCAACCATGGCCCTCAGCCTGCCCCCCGGGATGTCTCTTGCATCTGAGGTACCCCTCTGCCTGGCTTCTAGCGTGTGGAAGGACTGGATGGAGGAAGGGGATTTCCGGGGCCATCTGACAAGGTACCTGACTCTGCTGGCCATTAAAACAGGAGGGGGGTGGAACAGAAGGGTTCCCAACCTTCTGCCAACATACACCTCATCTGTTTTCTTCCTGTCAGCAATAGGTTTTGAACAACTGTAAATAGTTTCACTTATTAAGTGGGGTTTACATTTTGAGTCTACGGTACCTATGACACTGCCAGTGAGTTGATGGCCATCATGAGCTAATAGTCAAAAAGCCAGGATCTTGGTGTATGAAGTTGTTCAATGCTTCTTTATTGAGAGAATATAAAATTCATCTGGATTCTCAGAATAACAAAGAGAGTTCACGCTACACCTTTTTGTTTGTTCCTTTGAGGAGTCTCTTTCCATAGCACCCTAAGGTGGCCTGTAGACTGCTCCTCGATGGGGTGCCACTGATGGAAGGTACCACTGAGGACTGCACAGTGGTGCTTGTGGCTTCTGAAGCTTGAATGTGGTGGAAAGCAGAGCAGAACCCCTGCCCCCTGCGGGCCAGGCCCAAGAGGGAGAAGGGCAGAGTGAGCCTGAAGACTCAGTTTCTCCTTCCTGAATTTGGCGGTCTGAATTTGGCAGCCTTCCATGGCTGACTGAACAAGGGCCGGATAGGGGCCCCAAGGTAGGAAGTGACTGGGGCTCTGTCCCTTTGAAGGAAATCAGGTATGAGCCATAAGCACTCCTTTCTATATGACAGGGTTGGCAAACTAAGACCTGGCCCCTGCCTATTTTGACAAAGTTTTATTAGAACACAGCCACACCCATTCATTTCTCTATTATCTCTGTCTAGGATGTTGGGGTTGAGTGATAGTGACAGAGCCCTCAGGGCCAGGAGAGTTCCCACCTGGCCCTGCACAGACAAAGTCACTGACTCCTGCTCGAATGCCTTACTGCCCCCTGGAAAATGGGAATTGTCTTTTGAATACATTCATTCTAATGGGATTTTGTGTTTAAAGCATTTCAGGGCAGTTTTGATTAGCTGAGGTTACAGGCAAATTCAAGTCCTGGGGCTTTGTACATGCCAAAAGGAAATGATGCAACCAAAATAAATATTAATTAAAATCTGAAGAAAAGAGCCTTAAAAGCAGCAAGAACAGCAAAAAGCATTTCAAAGTCTATTTGAACCAATGTTCACACCATAATATTGGGATTATGGGCACTGGTATCTGATCAACTCCAGGGCTCCAGGAGCAGTTCCTCTGACCTTGGGATCATTGGTCATAAAGAGGGTGAATTCCACACTACAGGTTTGCTGAAGGACTGAACTGCCCCAAAATTCACTGCAAGTTATTTCAGGCCTTACCAAAACTGATCAAATTACTTCCTAAGTCAATTTCTTTGGAGCACAGTTAACAGTAGTCAGTGTGTTGGTTAGCAGCCCTGGGTGAGGAGCCCCAAGTGGAAGTATCAGCTCTGTGGTGACTAGCAGTGGAGCCTTCACAAGTCACAGCCTCTCTGTCTCATTTTGCCATTCTAGGACAGATCAAACAGAACCGACCTAATGGACCACTTATGAGAATGAATGTATTTAGCATGCATACAGTGGCTCACAGTAAGCCCTGGGTCAGTGGAGCTCTAATTACTGTTTTTTTTTTATTTTTTAATTTTTAATTACCTTTTTTTAAAGTTAATAGATCACACAAAACATTACATTAAAAAACATAAGAGGTTCCCATATACCCCACTCCCCACCACCCACCCCAATCATTTTTTAGTTGTATTTTTTGAAGATACATAGATCACAAAAAATGTTACATTCAAAAAATATACGAGTTTCCCGTATATCCCCACCCCTCACTCCACTCCTCCCATATCAACAACCTCTTTCATTAGTGTGCCACATTTATTGTATTTGTTGAATACATTTTGGAGCACTGCTGCACCCCAGAGACTGTAATTGGCTTTGGCTAGTGATGGTCAGTGTCCTTTTTTTTAATTAATTTATTTATTTATTAATTACATTATGAAAAATATGAGGTCCCATTCAACCCCACCCCCCCCTCCCCCCACTCCCCCCACAGCAATACTCTCTCCCATCATCATGACACATCCATTGCACCTGGTAAGTTCATCTCTGAGCATCACTGCACCCCAGAGTCAATGGTCCACATCATAGCCCAGACTCTCTCACGTTCCATCCAGTGGGCCCTGGGGGATCTATAATGTCCTGTAATTGTCCATGAAGCACTATCCAGGACAACTCCACGTCCCAAAAACGCCTCCACATCTCATCTCTTCCTCCCGTTCCCCACATCCAGCAGCCACCATGGCTACCTTTCCCACACCCTTTCCACATTTTCTCTGTGGACATTGGATTGGTTGTGTCCATTGCACATCTATGTCAAGTGAGGGCTTAGATTCCATATGGGTACTGGATGCACTCCTCCCGCTTCCAGTTGTAGACACTCTAGGCTCCATGTTGTGGTGGTTGACCTTCTTCAACTCCATGTTAGCTGAGTGGAGTAAATCCAATAAATCAAAGTGTAGGAGCTGAAGTCTGTTGAGGCTCTGGGCATGGGTGTCATATTATCAGTCCAGAGATTCGAATCCCCTACATATATCTTAAACCCAGCACCAACTACAATTCCAATAAAGTAGCATGCAAGTCTTGTGAAAAGAGATCCCCTCTGAGTCCAATTCCATCATGCAGAAACACCAGCTCCAAAGAAGGGCTATCTGTCATGGCAGTGAACCCCTTCTGCCATGACCATAGAACCCGTGGGTCTCTTTATCCTTCAAAAGAACCAATACCTGGGGTTGTATCTACCTTATCTGTCTCTTAGACTCTGTTCAGTTGTACATAGGGGTATTCCTTCTGACAACCTCCAGACTCTTTTTTAGAGACTCACCGCCTTATAATCTCATTTCTTCTTTCCATTTCCCCCTTACATTAGGTCAAACAGCTTCCCGAAGTCATGTCATTATATGTAGACAGGTATATTCTGCTGTTCCACATTGAATCTTTAATTCAAGGTCATTTTCTAGTTGCTTCTTCAGCTGGTATGTGGTAGTGATCCCTCGGTGCCAGGGAGGCTCATCCCCGGGTGTCATGTCCCACGCTGGGGGGAATGCATAGCATCTACACGCTGAGTTTGGCTGTGAGAGTGGCCACATTTGAGTAACATGCAGGCTGTCAGGAGGAAACCCCCAGGCACAATGCTACTCTAGGCCTTCTTCTTATTGCAGGTGTATAGGATCAAAAGTGTAACCATTAGTATCACGAGCCCACTGTTGGGCCCTCCTTCCTTCCTGGTTCTTGCCGTTGCACCTGGAGGATTGCCGCTGCTCTCCCAGGGCCCACAAGTGACCCCCCGGCCAGGAGTCCAGTACCCCCCCAGCTGTTGTTTTTGTTTCCACTATGAGTATATATAGACATTACCATATACCCTGAGCATATGCCCTGTATAACTCCCTGTCAACCATATATATCCTGTCAATAACATCCCATATCAGTATTCCTCCGCTGCCATTGTTGAACCACTCTGTGATCCAAAACTTCCCGTAAAGTGAATCCCAACATAATGTCAGCTTCAGAAGAGTCTTAGATCACCGAAATTCATATATACAATATACAGTATTTCCCCAGATCCACCATAAAACCTTTTCCCTTGCACAGCAATAATCTTTTAACTTATTCATATCATATTTCCTGAAACTGATGTACAGATTCCAACACTATAGTTTTCAAACAAGGTGGCATTTGTGCTTACTATGTGGTCTTATGGTTTTCATTATTAGTCTGTCATCCCCTATATGTTTTTGGTGTAATATTAGCTGTTTTATATTCATCCTCGTGTACTCTCACATAACTCCTCTTTTGCCCCCTTATTTACCTTTGTTCCATCCATTCCACATCCATTTTCCCCTCCCCTTAGGGCCCACAACGCCTGCCAATCTAATACCCTGGGAGCCGTCCTTTCTCACGAGAGATACAGTTCTCTCTGTGCAATGGCATTAGTCTTCCCCAGGATATGGGTCCACCCCACCCAATGGTAGAACCCACCTTGGCAAAATGAGCCTTCAGCTATTCCCTCCGGAGTCCGTCACACATCAGACCATACCCCCTGAGCGTCCTAACCAGGTGACCCTCCTACTTATACTTTGATACGTTTTACTCAACATTTAGTTCTCAACGAACTTCTGACACTCTCCCATATTCGTATGTTGCCCCTCCCTCTCACCTATTTCTTGGACAATATTACCCCTCTTCCCATCCCCAGCCCCCCTCAAACCCAGAAAACCCCACCCGAAGGTAACCCCTTGCCCCCATTTTGTCGCTTCTTTGTGCTCATACTTATCGCCAGCTCATCACAGATTCCACCCCTGCAGACATTAACTCGTATCCTTCCTCCACCCCCCAATTTCCTGTAAGCCACTTTCCAGACTCTAGCTCTCTGAGGCAGTTAACTTATTTCATATCATTGAGGTCATATAGTATTTGTCCTTCAATGCCTGAGTTGCTTCACTCAACATAAGATTCTCAAGGTTCATCCATGTTATCACGTGTGATTGTAGTGTATTGGTTCTTACAGCTGAGTAGTATTCCATTGTGTGTATATACCACATTTTATTGATCCACTCATCTGTTGATGGACATTTGGATTGATTCCAACTTTTGGCGATAGTGAACAATGCTGCTATGAACATTGGTGTACATATATCGGTTTGTGTCCTTGTTTTCAGATCTGCTGGGTATATACCCAGCAGTGGTATTGCTGGGTCATATGGCAAATCTATGGATAATTTTTTGAGAAACCACCAAACTGTCCTCCAGAATGGTTGGATCCTTCTGCATTCCCACCAGCAATGGATGAGTGTTCCCCTTTCTTCACATCCTCTCCAGCATTTGTATTCTACTGTTTTTTCATGGCTGCCAATCTTATGGGAGTAAGATGGTATCTCATTGTAGTTTTGATTTGCATTTCCCTGATTGCTAGAGATTTGGAGCATTTTTTCATGTGCTTTCTAGCCATTTGTATTTCTTCTTTGGAGAAGTGTCTGTTTAAGTCTTTTTCCCATTTTTTAAATAGGTTGTTTATCTTTTTGTTTTCAAGATATATGAGTTCTTTATATATGCAAGTTATAAGTCTCTTATCAGATATATGGTTGCGAAATATTTTCTCCCATTGTGTGGGTTCCCTTTTTACTTTCTGAACAAACTCCTTTGAGGTGCATAAGGCTTTAATTTTGAGGTAGTCCCATTTAACTATTTGTTCTTTTGCTGCTCGTGCTTTTGGTGTGATATTCATGAAGCCATTTCCTATTACAAGGTCCTGTAGATGTTTCCCTACACTGCTTTCTAAGGTCTTTATGGTCTTGGCTCTTATATTTAGGTCTTTGATCCATCTTGAGTTGATCTTTGTATAAGTTGTGAGATGGTAATCCTCTTTCATTCTTCTACATATGGCTATCCAGTTCTCCAGGCACCATTTGTTGAATAGGCCATTCTCTCCCAGTTGAGAGGGTTTGGTGGCTTTATCGAATATTATATGGCTGTATACATGAGGTTCTATATCTGAACTTTCAATTCGATTCCATTGGTCTGTGTGTCTCTCCTTATGCCAATACCATGCTGTTTTCACTACTGTAGCTTTGTAGTATGTTTTGAAGTCAGGAAGTGTGATTCCTCCTATTTCGTTTTTCTTTTTCAAAATGTCTTTGGCTATTCGGGGCCTCTTTCTATTCCAAATAAATTTCATAGTTAGTTTTTCTAGTTCCTTAAAGAAGGCTGTGTTGATTTTTATTGGGATTGCATTGAATTTGTAGATCAGTTTTGGTAGGATAGACATCTTGATAATATTCAGTCTTCCTCTCCATGAACAGGGAATATTCTTCCATTTATTTAGGTCTTCTTTGATTTCCTTGAACAATCTTGTGTAGTTCTCGATGTATAAGTTTTTTACCTCTTTAGTTAAATTTATTCCTAAGTATTTGATTTTTTTATTTACTATTGTGAATGGTGTTTGTTTCTTGATTTCCTCCTGATCTTGCTCATTATTGGTGTATAGAAATGGTACTGATTTTTGCGCATTGATCTTATAACCTGCGACTTTACTAAACTCATTTATGAGTTCTAGGAGCTTTGTTGTAGATCTCTCAGGGTTTTCTATATATAGGATCATGTCATCTGCAAATAATGAAATTTTGACTTCTTCCCTTCCAATTTGAATGCCTTTTATATCTTCTTCCCTTCCAATTTGAATGCCTTTTATATCTGGTTCTTGTCTCAGTGCTCGAGCAAGTACTTCCAAGACAAAGTTAAATAGGAGTGGAGACAATGGGCATCCTTGTCTTGTTCCTGAGTTTAGAGGGAAGGATTTCAGGATTTCGCCATTATAAACAATGTTGGCTTTCAGTTTTTCATATATACTCTTTATCATGTTCAAAAAGTTTCCTTGTATTCCGATCTTTTGGAGCGTTTTTATCAGGAAGGGGTGCTGTATTTTGTCAAATGCCTTTTCTGCATCTATAGATATAATCATGTGTTTTTTTTCTCTCAATCTGTTTATATGGTGTATTACATTGATTGATTTTCTTATGTTGAACCATCCTTGCATAGCTGGAATAAATCCCACTTGGTCATGGTGTATAATTCATTTAATGTGTTGTTGAATACAATTAGCAAGTATTTTGTTAAGTATTTTTGCGTCTAGGTTCATTAGAGAAATTGGTCTGTAATTTTCCTTTCTTGTGGTTTCTTGGTGTTAGTTCTTTCTGGAATGTTTTGTAGAATTCACCTGTGAAGCCGTCTGGCCCTGGGCTCTTCTTAGTTGGGAGATTTTTAATGACTGATTCTATCTCTTTGCTTGTGATTGTTTTGTTAAGATCATCAATTTCTTCTTTCGTCAGTATGGGCTGCTTATGTGTTTCTAGGAATTTGTCCATTTCCTCTAAATTGTCATTTTTGTTGGAATATAGTTTTTCAAAGTATCCTCTTATGATAGTCTTTATTTCTGTGGGGTCAGTGGTGATATCACCTTTCTCATTTCTTATTTTGTGTATTTGCATCTTTTCTCTTTTTTTCTTTGTTAGTCTCACTAAAGGTTTGTCAATTTTGTTGATCTTCTCAAAAAACCAGCTCTTGGTCTTGTTTATTTTTTCAAGTGCTTTCTTCTTTTCTATTTCATTTAGTTCTGCTCTTATCTTTGTTATTTCCTTCCTTCTTCTTCCTGTTGGGTAACTTTGTTGTTGTTTTTCTAATTCCGTCAAAAGTGCAGTTAGTTCTCCAATTTTTGCTCTTTCTTCTTTTTTGATATATGAATTTATGGCTATAAATTTCCCTCTCAGTACCGCTTTTGCTGCATCCCATAAATTTTGGTATGTTGTCTTATCATTATCATTTGTTTCAAGGTAGTCATTGATTTCTTTTGAGATTTCCTCTTTGACCCACTGTTTTTCTAAGAGTGTGCTGTTTAATTTCCAAATTGTCGTGTGGAGTCTGGGTCTCTGTCCCTTGCAAATTTCCAGCTTCACTCCACTGTGGTCAGAGATATTGTTTCGTATGATTTCGATCTTTCTGAATTCATTAAGCCTTTCTCTGTGGCCTAGCATATGGTCAATCTTGGAGAATGTTCCATGTGCGCTTGAGAAAAATGTATATCCTGCTGTGTTTGGGTGTAATGATCTATATATGTCTATTAGATCCAGCTCTTCTAATATACTGTTCAAATTTTTTGTTTCTTTAGTGATTCTCTTTTGAGATGTTCTGTCCAGAGTTGATAGTGGTGTATTAAAATCCCCCACTATAATTGTAGATGCATCTATTCTTTCACTTAGTTTTTCCAGCGTTTGCCTCACATATTTAGAGGCGCCCTTGTTAGGAGCATAAACATTTATGATTGTTCGATCTTCTTGACACATTGTCCCTTTCATTAAAATATAGTATCCTTCTTTGTCTCTCACAATTGTTTCGCATTTAAAGTCTATTTTGTCTGATATTAATATAGCTACTCCTGCCTTTTATTGGTTGTTGTTTGCTTGTATGATTGTTTTCCAGCCATTCACTTTCAACCTCCATGAGTCTCTGGGTCTAAGATGTGTCTCTTGTAGGCAGCATATAGATGGGTCATATTTCCTAATCCAGTGTCCCAGTCTGAATCTTTTGATAGGTGAGTTTAGTCCATTGACATTCAGTGTTATTACGTTTAGAGAGTTATTTGTGGTAGCCATATTTTGGTTGGATTTGTGTTTGTTATATTTTGTTTGTATTATTTTATTTTCCCCTTCTATTTTTGTCTTTCTTATTGTTTTACACTCTCCTCCATCTCTGACTGTCCTGTTTTTTCCTTTCTTCCTGCAGAACTCCCTTAAGAATTTCTTGAAGGGGAGGTTTCTTGTTGATATACTCTTTCAGTTTCTGTTTATCTGTGAATATTTTGAACTCTCCATCATTTTTGAATGCTAGTTTAGGTGGATAGAGTATTCTTGGTTGGAAATTTTTTTCCTTTAGTACCTTGACTATATCATACCACTGCCTTCTTGCCTCCATCGTTTCAGATGAGAAATCAGCACTTAATCTTATGGAGTTTCCCTTGTATGTGATGGTTTTCTTTTCTCTTGCTGCTTTTAGAATTTTTTCTTTGTCTTGAGCATTGGATAATTTGACAAGTATATGTCTTGGGGTGGGCCTGTTGGGGTTTATGACCAGTGGAGTGCGCTGTGCTTCTTGGATATGTACATGTGTCTCTTTCAGTAGATTTTGGAAGTTTTCAGTCATTATTTCCTGCAACAGTCCTTCTGACCCCTTTCCCTTCTCTTCTCCTTCTGGAATGCCTATAATACGTATGTTTGAGCGTTTTGCGTTATCATTCAGGCCCCTAAGTCCTATCTGGATTTTTTCTACCTTTTTATTGACCACTTCTACTATCTGTTTGATTTCCAATGCACTGTCTTCCACATCACTAATTCTCTGCTCTGCCTCTTCTAGTCTGCTGATATTTGCTGCAAGTGTATTTTTGATTTCTTGAATTGTGGTGTTCATTTCCATCATATGTTATTTTTTTGCGCATGTTTGCAATTTCCCCTCCAAGTGTTGTCTTCATGCTATTAACCTCTTTCATTACTTCATCAAATTTGTCGGTGATAAATGATCTGAGATCTTTCATTGCTTGTGCGAAGTCCTGCCCCCCTTCCTGATTGGATTCAGCCATGTTTTCCTGATTACTGGTTTGGTTTGTAGATTTTTGTTGCTGTCTTGTCAACATTTTTTCTTGACGGGTTTAATCAGTTCCTTAGCTTCTTTGTCTAGTCTTGGAGATTAATTAGCTGTTGTTTTTGTGTAAGTGTTATATCTTCTCTTTGTCACTTTGTTCTTCTTATTCCAATTTCTTATTGCTAGTTAAGCTCACTTTAAAGGAAAGTATTAGTGCTGGGGAAAGGCAATTGTGTAAGGGAGGAAAAAGTGTGAAGTAGTATTGGTGATATATGTTAACAAAGCAACAATATGAGTTCTGGGAGGATGGAGGTTAGATCATGTAAATTGTGTAGAGTTATAGTAGTAGGAAAGTACCTATAATGAGGTAGACAACTGAATATGGGAGGAATGTGGTACGTACTAAGAGGCTATTGTTTCCGTGAGAGAGGGAAAGAGAAAAGAAAGGTAATAGTTTCAGGGACGAATACCAGATGGAACACTAAACAAAGGTATTAGAAATTAAGAGTTAGACACTTTGCGGATCAAAGAAAGGGAGATGGAATATAGGAGAAATAGGAGATGGTGGAGGATATCAAGTTGTAGGGGAAAGGGGATAGTGTAGATAGGCTAAATCTATTCACAGAAAAATGAGGCAGTGGAGGGTGAGGAAACCCAGCAAATGTGAGGTATTTCCTGTAGGACCTATTGTATTGTTAAGATAAAATAGTATAAGAAGAATATTGGGGACAGGAAAGAGAAGATTAAAAAAAACAACAACAACAACAAAAATAAAATAAAATAAAATAAACAAAAAAAACAAAAACAAAAAACAAAAAACAAAGAACAGAAACCCCGCCGCCAGGCTCGGCTGGGCTTGGCTAGGCTCGGCTGAACTCGGGTCCCCCGCCCGTCGCGGCTCGGCTGGGCACGGCTGGGCTCGGCTTTCCCGCCCGCCGCCCGCCGCGGCACAGCGCGGCTCGGCTCCCTCGCCTGCCGCGGCTTGGCTGGGCTCAGCGGGGCCCGGCCGGGCTCGGCTTCCCTGCCCGCCACCCTCCACGGTGCAGCGCGACTCGGCTCTCCCGCTCGCTGCCCTCCGCGGCGCGGCTGGGCTCGACTGAGCTCGGCTGGGCTCAGCCCCCTCGCCCTCCATGGCTCAGCTGGGCTTGGCCCGGCTCGGCTTCCCTGCCCGCCACCCCCCGCAGCGTGGCTAGGCTTGGCTGGGCTCAGCTCCCTTGCCCGCCGCCCGCTGCGGCACAGCGCGGCTCGGCTCTCCCACCCGTCCCCCGCCGCCCGCCGCAGCTCGGCTGGGCTCAGCTCCCTTGCCCGCCGCCCGCCGCAGCACAGCGCGGCTCGGCTCTCCCGCCCGCCCCCCACCGCGGCCCAGCTAGGCTGGGCTCGGCTCCCTTGCCCGCCGCCCACCGCGGCACAGCGCGGATCGGCTCTCCCGCCCGCCGCCCACCACGGCGTGGCTCGGATCCCCCACCCGCCGCCCGCCGCGGCCCAGCTAGGCTACCCTGGCCACCGCCCGCCGGGGCTCGGCCCGGTGCTAGCTGCCTCGGCTCTGCCTACCCAAGGAGGGAATCCTCCACACGTAGCTGGGATCTCTGTGTATATTTCACGGATGGACCCTCTCTGTTACCTTCCCTCCAAATCGATGTCTAAACACCTTGGGACCAGGAAAAATCCAGAAACAGCCCAGTCCCAAGGAGTCTCAGACACCTCCCAGCCGATTCCCTCCAGGAGCTAGTAACCAGGAAGTTCACTCAGCCGCCATCTTGCCTCCTCCTGAAAATCGGTCAGTGCCCTTTTGCTAAGGATTGGGTCCACAGGGCCAAGCCTTTCCTTCCTGATCTGGTCACTGTCAGAGATGCACATGATAGAACCTTCAACCTGGGGGCTTAAATGAGCGTTTCTGGGGCATTGTCAGACCAGCCCTGGCAAACTGAGACAGTGGCTAAAAGTAAAGATAGACTTCCTGTCCCAAGGTGTGTGTGTGTGTGTGTGTGGGTGGGTGGGTGGGTGTGGGTGTGTGTATGTGGCAGGGAGGTTCTGCTCAGTCCAGTCTCAGGAGCCAAGGTGGAGGGAGGGCCACCACTCAGGCTGTTGTCCTTTCAGTGTGAAGTCTCTGGAGCTCCTGGCCATGGGTGCTTACATGCTTCTGCCTGAAGAGTTGCACATGGCTCTTTGGTCACATGCAAGCACCTAGCAGAGGAGCAGGGACAGTTACTCCTGTGGGTGGCTAGGAGTGGGGGAGAATTGGCTATTGGTGCCATCTACCACTCAGCTGATCCTGAAGAGCCCTCTGGGGTTAGGCCTCTGGCTCCATTTCCCACCGTTGGAAAGCCCTTGCTTCTCTTACCAAGTGCCGTTTCTCAGCCAGCAGCTCTACCGGCAGGAGCAAGGTCTCCCCCAATGTCACGTCTGTTTCCTATCTGCAGCCCCACCAACCTCAACAACCCTATTTCTGTGTCACCATCCACTTTGTTCACACATCAGCTATTTCATGAGAGAAAACTGATGGTAGGCAACAAGAGCCAAACCAGTATCAGGAAACACTGAATTCCAACAATACCCAAAACACAAAGGGCCAAATGGACATCAAGAGAGAAAGGTAAATGGGGTTTGCTTTGCTTTGTGTTTTAAAAGCAACATCCTATATATATATGTATATATATATGTATATATGTATATATATACATATATGTATATATATGGGTGACAGGGAGCTGTACAGAACATATGTCCAGGGTGCATGGTAATGTTTGGACATACTCATAGTGACAACAATTAACAACCACAGCAGGGGGTTACTGGGTTCCTGGCCAGTGGTGCTCTGTCGTGGTCCCTAGGGGAGCAGCGACAGTCTCCCAGGTGCAGCGGCAGGGACCGGGAGGGAGTGAGGGTTCAACAGTGAGCCCCTGACACTAATGACTATGCTTGTGAGCTGATAAGCCTAAAATAAGAACAAGGCCTAGAGCAGCATTGTGCCTGGGAATTTCCTCCTGTCAGCCTTCATGTTACTCAAATGTGGCCAGTCTTGGAGCCAAACTCAGTATGTAAATGCAATGCCTTCCCCCCAGCATGGGACATGACACCCGGGGATGAGCCTCCCTGGCACCAAAGGACCACTATCAACTGCCAACTGATGATGCAACTGGAAAATGACCTTATATGGAAGGTTCAATGCGGATCAGCAGAATATCCCTGTCTACATAAAATAACATGACTTTAAAACGCTGTTTGACCTAATGTAAGGGGGAAATGGAAAGGAGAAAAGAGTTTATATGGCTACGAGTCTCTAAAAAAGAGTCTGGAGGCTGTCAGAAGGATTGCCCTTATGCACAACTGAGCAGAGTCTGAGAGACAGATAAAGCAGATACAACCCCCAGGTATTGGTTCCTTTGAGGGTTAAAGAGACCCATGGGAGTTATGGTTATGGCAGATGGGGTTAACTACCAGGTCAGATGGCCCCTCTTTGGAACTGGTGTTTATGTGTGATGAATCTGGACTCAGATGGGATCTCTCTTCATAAGACTTTCATGCTAATGTGCTGGAGTTGCAGTTAGTGTTGGGGTTTAAGACTTATTTAGGGGATTTGAATCTATGGACTGACAATGTGATAGCCAGGTCCTGAGCCTCAACAGACTCTAGCACCTACAATCTGATTTATTGGACTTACCACACTCAGCTAAGATGGAATTGAAGGACAACCACCACACCATGGAGCCTAGAGTGATTACAACTGAAAGTGGGAGGATTGCATCCAGCATCCATGTGGAATCTGAGCCTCCTCTTGACATAGAGGTGCAATGGACACAACCAATCCAATGTCCACATAGAAAAGGTGGCATTGGATTGGGAAAAGTGGACATGGTGGCTGATGGGTATGTGGAAAGGCAGGAAGAGATGAGAGGTGGAGGCGTCTTTGGGACATGGAGCTGCCCTGGATGGTGCTTCAGGGGCAATCACCAGACATTGTAAATCCTCACAGGGCCCACTGGATGGAATGGGGGAGAGTATGGGCCATGATGTGGACCATTGACCATGGGGTGCAGAGGTGCACAAAGATGTACTTACCAAATGCAATGGATGTGTCATGATGATGGGAATGAGTGTTGCTGGGGGGGGAGAGATAGGGTGGGGGTGGTGGGGTTGAATGGGACCTCATATATATATTTTTTAATGTAATATTATTACAAAGTCAATAAAAAAAAAGCAACATCCTGTGTGAAACAAGAAATCCATTGAGAAATGGTAATAATGAAATACCAATAAACCCAGAAGCTCCGTTTTGTGGTAGCATCTAAATCTGGATTGGTTTTATTAACGACATTCTGCTTAATCCATAAAGTAGTGAAAGAAAAAAAAGAGGAAAGAAGAAAAACTGATGAAACAAATCAAGGAAAAGCAGATTTTTCAGTTTGATTAGTTGTTGGAAATGGATAGCCATGTTACTAACTGAGGCTGGCTGGTGATGAATATTATTTTCTTTATTTTTCTGTGATAAAAAAAATTCATTTTGTTCTGCAGAAGTTCTGAATATGCGAAATCCCTACAAAGAAAAGCTGTCTGAGATTCTGATAACATCCACCAACATTGCTAAGGAAGGTTATTCTGAGCTATGATAGGCTCCTGGTAACTAATCCAGGGCTTGGGAGGCAGACATTGCTGCTTTCTCATCATTCTTACTTTAAAGGGAGTTTTAAAACTGATTAGAAGGACGAGAAATGAGCATTTTTCTGTCTTTATGCATATCATACTCTATTCTGGTTTTCTCCAGCTTAGGGAACAAAATAAATTGCCATTTGCTCTCACATTCAGTGCAGGGTGGTTGCATGTTCTGTTCTTGAGTCCGTTCTTCCCCTTTAGGATCTTCCCCTCAGAATAAGAACCCTAGGGACTTACTCAGCTCAGAAGGGTCAGAGAAAATCCAAGTCTAGCCTTTTCCATGAGGATCTTCTGTTTCCCTGTTCTCCTGCTATTAGCGCTGCCCCCTGCTGGATGACTTGCTGCCCTATCCCCTTTGGTACCAGCCTTTCAGGTGTGAGAGAGGATGGTGCCGCCCACCTCTCCACTAGGTGTCTGGAGGCCTGGTCTATGTGTTGAAACCTGTGGCTCTTCTCCAGCCACACATGTGTTCCACTGGTGGGCTGGCCAGGTGGGAATTAAACCACAGAATGACCAGAAGCCCAGCGTCCTTCTAAGTCCTTAATTTACTGGGCATACGGAGGTGGTGTGAGTGATGGGGAGCATGTTATCTTTTATTTTATTTTTCCAAATTCTACTCAATTTACTCATTTAAAAAAAAATATTACATTAAAAAAATATGAGGTCCCCATTCACCCCCACCGCCCCCACCCCACTACTCCCCCCCAAGTAACACTCTCCCCCATAATCATGACACATCCATTGCATCTTGTGAGTACATCTCTGGGCATCACTGCACCCCATGGCCAGTGTTCCACACCATAGCCCACACTCTCCCACGTTCCATCCAGTGGGCCATGGGAGGACATAAAATGTCAGGTAATTGTCCCTGCAGCACCACCCAGGACAACTCCAAGGCCCGAAAATGCCTCCACATCTCATCTCCTCCTACCATTCCCTGCCCCCAGCAGCCACCATGGCGACTTTTTCCACACCAATGACACATTTTCTCGATTATTAACCAGAATAGTTCATGAATAGAATATCATTAAGTCCACTCTAATCCTTACTGTATTCCTCCTCCCTGTGGACCTTGGCTTGGTTTGTCCATTCCACATCTATGTCAAGAGAGGGCTTAGATTCCACATGGATACTGGATGCAATCCTCCTGCTTTCAGTTGTAGGCACTCTAGGCTCCATGGCATGGTGGTTGATATTCTTCAACTCTGTTAGCTGAGTGGGGTAAGTTCAATAAATCAGAGTGTAGGAGCTGCAGTCTGTTGAGGCTCAGGGCCTGGCTATCATTTTGTCAGTCCAGATATTCAAATCCCCTAGATGTATCTTAAACCCCAGAACCAACTACAATTCCAGTAAAGTAGCATGAAAGGTGTGTGAAAAGAGATCCCATCTGAGTCCAGCTCTATCACACAGAAACACCAGCTCCAAAGAAGGGCCAACTAACATAGCAGTGAACCCCATCTGCAATGATCATAGAACCTGTGGGTGTCTTTAGCCCTCAAAAGAACAAATACCTGGGGTTGTATCTACTTTGTCTGTCTGAGACTCTGCTCAGGTGTGCATAAGGGCAATCCTTCTGACAACCTCCAGACTCTTTTTTAGAGACTCATAGCCATATGAACTCATTTGTCCTTTCCATTTCCCCCTTAATTTAGGTCAAACAGCATTTTTAGCTCCTGTTATTATATGTAGACAGGGATATTCTGCTGGTCCATGTTGAACCTTTAATTCAAGGTCATTTTCTAGTTATGTCATCAGCTGGTACTTGGTAGTGATCCCTCAGTGCCAGGGAGGCTCATCCCTGCGTGTCATGTTCCACACTGGGGGGAAGGCAGTGCATTTACATGCTGAGTTTGGCTTCGAGACTGGCCACATTTGAGTAACACGGAGGCTGTCAGGAGGGAACTCTTAGGCACAGTGCTGCTCTAGGCCTTGCTCTTATTTCAGGTGTATAGGCCCACAAGCATAGTCATTAGTATCAGGGGCTCACTGTTGGACCCTCATTCTTTCCTGGTCCTTACCATTGCACCTGGGAGACTGCCGCTGCTCCCGTAGGGACCAAGATAGAGCCCCCCCCCCCAGGCCAGGAACCCAGTACCCTCCCAGCTGTTGTCTTTAATTATTTCCACTATGAGTATATCCAAACATTTCCATGCACCCTGGACACATGCCCTGTATAAAACTCCCTGTCAACCATATATCGCCTGTCAATAACATCCCATACCAGTATTCCTCTGCTGCCATTGTTGAACCACTCTCTGATCCAAAACTTCCTGAAAAGTGAAGCCTAGTATAATGTCACATTCCCTTAATAGTAAAATGGAATATAGCAATGAGTTTAAAGGTTAGATATAGAATACATATTGATTTGGAAAAATTCTACATCCTATCTTTTTCTTTTCTTTTTGGCTAATTATTGAGCTTCTCTTCACAAGAGCCTTAGATCACAGTAATTCATCTATACAATATACAGTACTCCCACATATCCATTATAAAACCTTTTCCCTTCCACAGCAATAATCTTTTAACTTATTCATGTCATATTTACTGAAACTGATGTACAGATATTGAGACAATAGCTTTCAAACAAGGTAACATTTGTGTTTACATTGTGGTTTATACTTTAGGCTATACAGTTTTCTAAATTTTTTAGTTATCCTATGTTTTACATTATGGTTTACATTATTAGTCTGTCGTCCCATATATGTTTTTGGTGAAATATTGCATGTTTTATATCCATCCTTGTGAACTCTTGTGAAAAACTTCGTTTGCCCTCACATTTACTTTGGTTCCATCTATTCAATATCTATTTCCCCCTCCCCTTGTGCCCCACAGTGATAGTCAATCTTTATTTCTTAAGGAGCCATGTTCAGAGATACTTGCAACAGTGTTGAGGGCTTGACTTGCTCAACTGCCCTAATGCCCTGGGAGCCACCCTTTCTCTTGAGAGATACAGTTCCCTCTATTTGATGGCATTAGTCCTCCCCAGGATGTGGGTCTACCTTCACTCTCATTATATGGGTTTCTACCCAATGGTATAAGCCACTCTGGCAAAATGAGCATTCAGATATTCCCTAGGAGTCTGTCCTGTGTCAAATTATCCCCTTTGAGTATCTTAAACAGGTAATTTTCCTAATTCTATTTGAAAAGGTTTTCTCAGCATTTTACTTTCAACCAACACCTGACAATCTCCTATATTTGTATGTTGCCCCTCCCTCTCCCCAATTTCTTGGGCAATATTACCCATCTGCCCATCCCTAGCCCCCCTCAAACCCGCAAACCCCACCCAAATGTAACCTATGCCCCCATTTTATCTCTTCCTTGTGCACATACTTACCACCAGCTTATCATAGATTTCGCCCATGTAGATGTCAGCTTACATCCTTCCTCTACACCCCAATTTCCTGTGAGCCTATCTTCCAGTCTCTAGCTCTCTGAGGCAACTTGCTTATTTCATATCATTGAGGTCATGTAGTATTTGTCCTTCAATGCCTGGGTTGCTTCACTCAACATAAGGTTCTCAAGATTCATCCATGTTATCACGTGTGTTTGTAGTGTATTTGTTCTTACAGCCGAGTAGTATTCCATTGTATGTATATACCACATTTTACTCATCCACTCATCGTTGATGGGCATTTGGGTTGATTCCAACTTTTGGCAATAGTGAACAATGCTGCTATGAACATTGGTGTGCATATATCGGTTTGTGTCCTTGTTTTCAGGTCTGATGGTATATATCCAGCAGTGGTATTGCTGATTCATATGGCAAATCTATGGTTAGTTTTTTGAGAAACTGCCAAACTGTCCTCCAGAATGGTTGGATCCTTCTGCATTCCTACCAGCAGTAGATGAGTGTTCCCATTTCTTCACATCCTCTCCAGCATTTGTATTCTTCTGTTTTTTTTTTTCATAGCTGCCAATCATATGGGAGTGAGAAGGTATCTCACTGTAGTTTTGATTAGCTAAAGTTTTGCAGCATTTTTCCATGTGCTTTTTAGCCGTTTGTATTTCTTCTTTGGAGAAGTGTCTGTTTAAATCTTTTTCCCATTTTTTAAATGGGTTGCTTATCTTTTTATTTTCAAGATATAGGAGTTCTTTATATATGCAAGTTATAAGTCTCTTATCGGATTAATGGTGGCCAAATATTTTCTCCCATTGTGTAGGTTCCCTTTTTACTTTCTTGACAAAGTCCTATGAGGTGCTGAAGGCTTTAATTTTGAGGAAGTCCCATTTATCTATTGGTTCTTTTGCCTCTCGTGCTTTTGGTGTGATGTTCATGAAGCCATTTCCTAGTACAAGGTTTGTAGATGTTTCCCTACACTGCTTTCCAAGGTCTTTATGTTCTTGGCTCTTATATTTAGGTCTTTGATCCATCTTGAGTTGATCTTTGTATAAGGTGTGAGATGGTAATCCTCTTTCATTCTTCTACACATGGATATCCATTTCTAGAGGCACCATTTGTTGAATAGGCCATTCTCTCCCAGTTGAGAGGGTTTGTTGGCTTTATTGAATATTATATGGCTATATATATGAGGTTCTATATCAGAACTTTCAATTCAATTCCATTGGTCTGTGTGTCTCTCCTTATGCCAATACCATGCTGTTTTCACTACTGCTGCTTTGTAGTATGTTTTGAAGTCAGGTAGTGTGATTCTTCCAATTTCCTTTTTCTTTTACAGTATGTCTTTGGCTATTCCGGGCCTCTTTTCTTTCCAAACAAATTTCATAGTTAGTTTTTCTAGTTTCTTAAAGAAGGCTGTGTTGGTTTTTATTGGGATTGCATTGAATGTGTAGATCAGTTTTGGTAGGATAGACATCTTAATAATATTTAGTCTTCCTATCCATGAATAGGGAATATTCTTCCATTCATTTACGTCTTCTTTGATTTCCTTGTTCCCACATAGATGCCATGCATAGGGTTTCTCACCGATATGAGTTCTTACATGTCATTTAAGTTCAGAATGTCCACTGAATCCTTTGTCACATAGATGACATTGATGAGGTTTCTGTCCAGTGTGAGTTAACATATATTGTTTAAGGTGAGAATGTTGACTGAAACATTTGCCACATAGATGACATTCATGGGGTTTCTCTCCAGTGTGAGTTCTCTTATGTTTTTTAAAGGAAGAGCAATTAGTGAAGCATTTCCCAAAAACATGACATTCATAGGGTTTCTCTCCAGTGTGAATCCTCTCATGTTGTTTAAGGGAAGAGTAATCAATGAAACATTTCCCACATAGAGAATATGCATAGGGTTTCTCACCAGTGTGAGTCCTCACATGTTGTTTAAGGTTAGAATATTGATGGAAGCCTTTGCCACATAGATGACATTGATAAGATTTCTCACCAGTGTGAGTTCTCACATGTTGTTTAAGGGAAGTATGTTGACTGAAACATTTCCCACATAGAAGACATTCATGGGGTTTCTCTCCAGAGTGAGTCTCCTCATGGCATTTAAGGTAAGAGCAATGAACAAAATATTTCCCCCAAAGATGGCATAAGTAGTGTTTCTGGACAGTATGAGTTCTTTAATCTTCTCTAAAATGAGAATAGTGACATTCATGAATCTGCTTATGCTGACTAATAACTGAGAGGTCCCTGTGTAATTTTGCCATCGAACTCCTTAAATATGGTTTCTGTGTCTTGCAAATTAAAGCATATTGTGTCACTGTGGATCTGTCAGTGGTATCTTCTTTCAAATAATTGTATTTGAAGGAATTCCTTTTAATGTTAGATCTCAATGACATGATTTCAGAAGTATCTTTCTTACAGATAGGTGGGTTGAATATCATTTCTATCATTTCCCATTTTTTAGAGACACTTTTGCTACCTGCTGAGACCAGGTGATTGATATTCTCCAGCATCACTTCTCTGATTAGCTTTCTCTGGGAGGAATCTAGCATGTCCCACTCTTCCTGGGTAAAGTCTACAGCTACATCTTTGAAGGTAATTAACTCCTGTGATTCCATTGTCAATACCTCAGCTGCAATCTATCTTCCTCTGGATTTTCATTCAAATCCACACAAACAGAAGAAGAAAGCTGTCTGGAAAAAGACACCTTGAGTTCAAATTTTTTCTTCTTGTATCCCAATCTTAAATAACACAAGAGTTACATGCCACTCCTGTGTCTTACCTGGTATTTTCCTCTTTCTTCAACTCAATGTTGATGGAGTCTTTGTCCAGCTTCTAAGATCCTCCAGAGCACTGGATGATATCGCTGCCATTTTTTCAGGGGTTCATGTTATCTTTCTTTCTTGCCAGCTGTCCTCAAGTGGGCTGGGCAGTAACTCTGAACCTCTGGATTCCAGAACTTTCCCTGACAGGAGACCAAGTTCCTCCTTTGGAGAATTGACCTTCCATCATCCCAGGAGAGTGTGTGGGACACTTGGGCTTCCTTGGGTTCCTGAAGGGCCTTCTGGTCTGGGGGTTTGCCTACAAAGTTTCCTTCAAGGGGACATAACACTGTCAGCTAGAGGAGACTCTCAGCCAATCAACATCCTACGTTATGTATGTTAAAGATAATATGATCTCTCCATGGTGTAATGCATTTTTCAAAATGTTGGATTTTATTTGATTTAATTCAAATATCTTCAATTTTTTTATAGTGTAGCCATATGATATTGTTTATGAATTCCAAACATAGATATTGGATTATGTTTGTAAACTGATCTCTTCCTCTGGGCATAATAGATTGTATTAATTTCAGAGGTTTCACTTTTACTTTATTAAATTATGATCAGGGGTTCGAATGGCCCATATCAGTGGGACATTGATTCTTCCCCCCCTTTGATGGGCAGGGACTCACCGAGAAAAAGACATGGCAAAGGAAGTAGTTGGAGTTTTGATGCTGGAACCTGGGGAAGTAAACACACAGGAGAGAACACAGAGGAATAGAGATGGCTCCATAGACATGGCAGAGGCCTGGGAAGAGAAAGAAACTGATGGTCTACAGCTGACCTTGTGGAGACACCAGAGCAGCCTAGCCCATAAAGAAACAAGCCCCAGACACAGAGAAAAGCCTTATGCCAGCCAACAGCTGAGACCAGAAGAAGCTGGAACCATGGAGTCTGAAGAAGAAGGCTGAATCCTCACAGAGACCAGCAGCCATCTTGCTCCAACATGTGGCAACAGACTTTGATGAGGGAAGTAACTTACATTTTATGGCCTTGTGACTATAAGCTTCTACCCAAAATAAATTCCCTTTGTAAATGCCAAAAGATTTCTGGTACTTTGCATCAGTACCCCTTTTGTTGACTAATACATATAGTCAAAGTGGTTGATATTTTCTTTGTGATTTCTCCCTATTGCTTTGATGATTAGAAGGCCCTTAGAGATGTTTTTTCACTTACCTTTTAACATCCATCCAGAATTTTCTTTTGTCTACAATGAAGTGGGAAGATACAAGTTTATTTTTAACCCAAAGAGCTATCCAGTTTTCACAGTATCAAACACTGAAAGCTTTATCACTGGCCATGGTTTGGACTTCTTGCTAACCTCGGAGTGTAGGAGCCATACTAGAGGTGATGCTTTCTGAAGAAGTGAAGGCCACAGTGGACCCACACCAGAAGTGGACAAGCTTGAAGGCAGCAGTGGGAGGAAGCTGAAATATGGTGGGCTTGTTCTGGCCAGCGGTGGTGTGGGAGCAGTAGCCCTGAGCCCATGCTGGGAGGTTTTCTGTCCTCCCCATCCTGTAAAGTGACTTGGAGCACAGGCACACCAGGATTTCCAGCAGCTGTGAGACAAGTTCCTTCAGTATGGCACCCCTGGTATTCTCAAGAACTTTAAGACAGTACTAAGGATTGCCTTGTTGGCCTTAGCAGGGTGACTGTGGACAACAACCAGGCTGACTTACCTTCACACCTCTCCCAGAATGACCAGGTGTCTTGCACAAGATGGAAGATGTGTGAAGGGTTTGTAGAGGATCAATTGAAGCTGCTTTCACCCAGTCTGTGTTCCTGGAGTCAGTGAGCATGGGGGTTACTGGATTTTCCAACATACTCTGCATAAGTGCTACATTATTTTAACTGTACTTTCTACCTTGTGCCTTGCAGTTGGTAGAAATGCTTCCTAGTGTTACTACCCAGAGGAAAAAAGTAATGCAAAAACAAACTTAGGCAACCTGGCATTAGGTTTGAGACCTGATACTTCCCAAATCCAGCAAGAACAAGTGTCTGAGTTCACTGTCGGGAGGATCTAAGCAGCCAGAGTGATATACATGGCTAACCAGGGGAGGATTAAAGAACAGCCAGCATTTGCATTTCTTCATCTTTTATTAAATAATGAGGGACATGTACTTTCCCTTTAAGCACAAGCTGGGGTGAACAAATGGTGATATTAAAAGATGATAGCTGGTGGGTGGGGCAAGATGGCATCTGAGTGAATGCACTTCATAATTGCTCCCACAAAAGAGCAGCTGAGTAGGGTTGGAATCTTGCTGCAGTGGGCTGTTTTGGGGACTTGCAAGGCAGGAGGTGTTTGGACATCGATTTGGAGAGACAGAAATTATGCTCGCTAAGGTAGAATTGTAGGTTTCTAGCACTGAGGTCGGAAGTTGTGGAGAGGTGGGTTTCTTCCCCCTAAGGCGTTCCCTGGACTGTCAGTAGTGTGGTGACATTCCCAAGCCCTGTGTTCCCCAGAAGCATGGTCGCCAGGTTTGTGACCCCTAAGCCACCACAGCCCACATTCCACAGACCCACAGACCCCAAGTCTGCAATATGCCAGACTTCCCATTCCCAAATCCAGGGCTCCCTGTGGTGAGGGAATACACTAGCCCTTCAGTTTTGAACTGACTCTGTAAGTTGGAGGGTTTGAGTGAGAGGTGCAGAGGAGAAAAATGAGTGTGGTTTTAATTTTCAGGTCCTGCCCCCCCTTTTACTTTGAGCTTGGAGGAGCATACCAGCTGGCTTGGGGAAAGCTGGGGAAGAAAGGAGAGACAAATCTGCTGAGAAAGCCCAATTTACCTAAAAGTACTGGCATAGGAAACTTGGTCTGGAAGAAGGTGGAGTCAGAAAATCAAATAGCCCTCCTATAACACACCTAAGGGACATGGACTGTAAGATGTGTTTTGAAAACTTCCATTAGCATATTTGGGTTTCCTGGTGAGGTGTGGGCACTCTGTCTTTGGAAATTAAGACATTCTGTTTTCTCTGGTGATTTGTTTAACCAAGGACCCTCTTGAATCTCCTACTGGACACCTCAAACAGCTTCACTGCTGCCCTGGGAGAGGGGGAAGTGAGAAAGGGAGAAAGGGGGAAGGTCAGAATCCTAAGCATTTTATTTAAATGCAGAAAGGATTCCTTGCTTGAAACTTTGGTCTTTTTTATTGGTTTGTTTTCTCATTTTTTCCTTCCTCTTTATACTCCCACAGCCCTTTCTTCCTCCTCCTCCTCCTCCTCCTTCTCCCCTTCCTCCTCCTCCTTGTCTTCTTCTTCCTCATTTTCCTGTTTTTCTTCCTTGCATTTCTATCCCCCATTTTCCCCCTTACCCCCTTTTTCCCCTTTCTCTTCTTTTTTTTATATTAGGTGTGGCAGGAATTGATTCACATTTGCTGTGTTTCCTCATCCTCGATTTCCTCTTTTCTGTGTGTACTGACTTTGGCCTCCAATGCTAACCCCTTTCCTCTACATCTTTTTATCCTCTATCATTTAGTGTTTCTCTTATATTCCACTGCTCTTAATTTAGCCCTCAATTTTTATTTCTAATATCTTTCTGCTTTTTTGTCTTTTATTCACTCTCTATATTATTGTCCTTTCCTTTCTCTTTCCCACTTTCCTGACCACACTGCTCTTTTAATTCATACTATATTCCTCACCATATTCAGTTTACTGTCTCATTATACATACTCCATTTTTCTTACTGTTCTAACTCTACACAGCTTACGTGAGTCTAATACCCATTCTCCTAGATCTTACAAGGTTCTTCTGCTGACATTTACTATCAATACTACTATTATAGTTCTTTCTTTTCTTACTTGTCTTGCTTTCACTTGCCCTAATATTTTCCTTCAAGTGAACTGAGCCAACAGCAAGGAAATAGAATAAGAAGAACAAAATGGCAAAGAGAAGACTTAACATGTATGCAAAAACAACAACTAAATATCCCTGAGACTAGACAAAGAAGTTAATCAAACTAGCAAGATAAAATGATGACCAGACAGCAACAAAAAACTACAAACCAAACCAATAATCAGGAAAACTTGACCCAATAGGATGAACAAACTAAAAAATAGGAAGAAGAGTAGAATATCTAACAAGTAATTAAAGCTCTCAAAACATTTAATAGGGGCCATTTAATGAGGTGAAAGAAGAAATAAGAATAGGAAGAAAACACTTGGGGAGCATACAGAAGAAATTGCAATCATGAAAAAAAAAAAAGACAACGGATATGATGGGGAGGAACAGCACAATCCAAGAAATCAAAAACACACTCTCAGCAAATAACAGCACATTTTATGAGGGAGAGGAACTAATGATGTGGAAGACAGTACATCTGAAATCAAACAGATAGTAGAATTGATAGATAAAAAGAGGGAAAAATTCAACAGGGACTTTGGGACCGGAATGACAATGCAAAATGTGAAAACATAGGCATTATAGGCATCCCAGAAAAAGAAGAGAAGGGAAAGGGAACAGAAAGGGTGTTGGAGGAAACAATGGATAAAAACTTCCCAAACCTATTGAGGGAGATGAATGTTCACATCCAGGAAGCACAATGCACCCTAAATAGCATAAATCCCAACAGGCCTACCCAAAGACATATACCTGTCAAATTATTCAATGCTCAAGACAAAGAGAAAATTCTAAAAGCAGCAAGAGAAAATAACCACACACACAAAGGAGGCTTCATAAGATTGAGTGCTGATTTCTCATCTGAAACCATGGAGGCAAGAAGGCAGTGGTATGACAAGGTCAAGGTACTAAAAAAAAAAAAATTCCAAAAAAGAATACTCTATCCAGCTAAACTAACATTCAAATATGATAGAGAGTTCAAATACTCACAGATAAACAGAAATTAATAGAGTATGCCAACAAGAATCCTGGCCTTCAAGAAATACTAAAGAAGTTGTATAGGAGGAAAGAAAAAAACAGGAGAGACAGAGTTGGAGGAGAGTGTAAGAACAACTAAAAAGACAAAAAAAGTGAAAACCAAACAAAATTTAACAAACACAAATCCAAAGAAAACATGGGAATATAAATAATTCCTTGAAAATGATAATGGTGAATGTCAGTGGATTAAACTCACCTCTCAAGAGACTCAGACTGGAAAATTGGATAAGAAAGTATGATCCATTTTTATGTTGTCTACATGAAAAACATCTTAGACCCAGGGATTCAAGGAGGTTGAAAGTGAATGGCTGGAAAACAATCTTACAGGCAAATAATAACCAAAAATGGGCAGGAGTAACTATGTTAATATCAGACAAAACAGACTTTAAATGCAAAACAATTGTGAGAGACAAATATGGACACTACATATTAGTGAAAGGGATAATCATTCAAGAAGAAAGAACAGTTATAAACATTTATGCTCCTAACAAGAATACATCCAAATATCTGAGGCAAACACTGGAGAAACTAAGGGAAGGAATAGATGCCTCTACAATTACAGTGGGGGGCTTTAATACACCACTATCAACTGGAAATCTGCAAGGGCCAGAGGCCCAGATTTCACACCATATGGAAATTAAACAGCACACTCTTTGAAATACAGTGGGTCAAAGAGGAAATCTCAAAAGAAATTAATAACTACCTTGAAACTAATGAAAATTATAACACAACATACCAAAACTTATGTGATGCAGCAAAAGCAGTACTGAGAGGGAAATTTATACCCATAAATTCATACATCAAAAAAGAAGAGCAAAAATTGAAGAATTAACTGCATATTTGGAGGAATTAGTAAAAAACAACAAAGTAATCCCACAGGAAGAAGAAGGAAGGAAACAACAAAGATAAGAGCAGAACTAAATGAAATAGAAAATAAGAAAGCACTTGAAAAGATAAACAAGACCAAGAGCTGGGTCACTGAGAAAGTCAATAAAATTGACAAACTCTTAGCTAGACTAACAAAGAAAAAAAGAAAGAAGATGCAGATACACAAAATAAGAAATGACAAAGGAGATATCACCACTGACCCCACAGAAATGAAGACTATCATAAGTGGATACTTTGAAAAACTATATTCCAACAAAAATGACAATTCAGAGGAAATGGACAAATTCCTAGAAACACATAACCACCCTATATTGATGAAAGAAGAAATTGATGATCTCAACAAACTAATCACAAGTAAAGAGATAGAATCAGTCATTAAAAACCTCCCAACTAAGAAGAGCCCAGGGCCAAATGGTTTCAAAGGTGAATTCTACCAAAATTTCCATAAAAAACTAACACCAATCTTGCTGAAACTCTTCCAAAAATTTGAAACAGAAGAACATTGCATAACTCATCTACGATGCCAACATTACCCTAATATGAAAACCAAATAAAGACACCACAGGAAAGGAAAATTACAGACCAATCTCTCTAATGAACATAGATGTGGAAATCCTCAACAAAATACTTACTAATCATGTTCAACAGTACAATAAATTAATTATACTCCATGACCAGGTGGAATTCATTCTTGGTATGCAAGGATGGTTCAACATAAGAAAATACATTAATGTAAAAATCACATAAACAGATTGAAGGAAAAAAATCATATGATCATATCTATAGATGCAGAAAAAGCATTTGACAAAATACAGCACTATTTCTTAATAAAAACACTTCAAAAGATTGGAGTAGAGGGAAGCTTTCTGAACATGATAAAAGATATATATGAAAAACTCCCAGTTAACATCATTTACAATTTTGAAATCTGAAAATCTTCCCCTCTAAGATCAGGAACAAGGCAAGGATGCCCATTATCACCCCTTCTATTTAATATTGTGTTAGAAGTACTTGCATGAGCATTGAGGCAAGAATCAGACATAAAAGGTATTCAAATTGAAAAGGAAGAAGTCAAAATTTACTATTTGCAGATGATATGATCCTACACATAGAAAACCCTGAGAAGTCTACAATGTAAATTCTAGAACTTATAAATGAGTTCAGTAATGTTGAAGGTTATAAAATCGATGTGCAAAAATCAGTACGCCTATAATGAAAAATGTGAGGAGGAAATCAAGAAAAAAATACCATTTACAATAGTAAATAAAAAAATCAAATACCTAAGAGTAAATTTAACTAAAGATGTAAAAAAAATTATACACAGAAACCTACACAACACTGTTCAAAGAAATCAAAGAAAACTTAAACAAATGGAAGAATACTCCCTGTTCATGGATAGGAAGGCTAAATATTCTTATGATGTCTAGCCTACCAAAACTCATCTACACATTCAATGCAGTTTCAATAAAAATCAACACAGCATTCTTTAAGGAACTAGAAAAAACTAGTTATGAAATTTATTTGGAAAGGAAAGAGGCCACGAATATCCAAATACATATTGAAAAAGAAAAATGAAATTGGAGGAATCACACTACCTGACTTCAAAACATAGTACACTAGTGAAAACAGCATGATATTGGCACAAGGAGAGGCACACTGATCAATAGAACCAATTTGAAAATTCTGATATAGAACCTTATAGATACAGACATATGATATTCCCAAGGAAACCAAACCCACTGAAAGGGAATTGCCAACTCACACCTTACACAAAAACCAACTGAAGATGGATCAAAGACCTAAATATAAGAGCCAAGACTTTAAGGACCTTAGAAAGCAATTTAGGGAAACATCTACAGGACCTTGTAATAGGAAATGTCTTCATGAACTTCACACCCAAAACACGAGCAGCAAAAGAACAAATAGATAAATGAGACTTCTTCAAAATTAAAGCCTTTTGCAGCTCAAAGGACTTTGTCAAGAAAATGAAAAGAGAGCCTACCCAATGGGAAAAAATATTTGGTAACCGTGTATATGATAGGAGACTAATATCCTTCAAATATAAAGAACTCCTATATCTCAAAAAATAAAAAGACAACATATCCATCTTAGTAAGTGGCAAGACTTAAACAGACACCTCTCCAAATAAGAAATACAAATGGCTAAAAAGCACATGAAAAATACTCAAAACCACTAGATGTTAGGGAAACGCAAATCAAAATTACAATGAGATACCATCTTACTCCCATGAAACTGGCAGCTATCAAAAACACAGACTACAAGTGCTGGAGAGGATGTGGAGCAATGAGAACACTCAGCCATTGCTGGTGGAAATGCAGAAGGATCCAGCCATTCCTGAGGACAGTTTGGCAGTTTCTCAAAAAACTAGCTATAGATTTGCCATATGACCCAGCAATTCCACTGCTGGGTATATACCCAGTAGAACTGAAAACAAGGACACAAATCGATATATGCACACCAATGTTCATAGCAGCATTGTTTCCTATTGCCAAAAGTTGGAATCAACTCAAATGCCCACCAATAGATGAATGGATAAATAAATAAATAAACAAAATGTGGTATATCCATACAATGGAATACTACTCAGCTTTAAGAATGAATACACTGCAAACACAAGTGATAACTTGGATGAATCTTGAGAACCTTATGCTGAGTGAAACATCCCAAGCATTGACGGACAAATACTACATGATCTCGATATGAAATAAGTAAACCAAGCTGCCTCAGAGAGCTTGAAACTGGATGATAGGCTTAAAGGTTATTGAGGGGTAGAGGAAGGATGTAAGCTGACACCTACATGGGAGAAATCTATATAAGCTGGCGGTATTTGTACACGGAAGGGGTAAAATGGTGCATAGGGTTAACTTTGGGTAGGGCTTTGTGGACTTGAGGAGGGCTAGGGATGGGAGGATGGGTAATAGTGCCCAAGAAATTAGGGAGACGGTGGGGGAACATAGGAACATAGGAGATTGTCAGGTAATTGGTTGAGAGTATAATGCTGAGAACACTTTTTCAAAAATATAATAAGGAAAGTTACCTATTTAAGATGCTCAAAGGTGATAATCTGATGCAGGACAGGTTTCTAGGCAGTGTGTGAGTGCTCATTTTGCCATAGTGGGTTATACCATTGGGTAGAGACCCATATAATGAGAGTGAAGGTATACCCACATCCTGGGGAGGACTGATGTTCTCAAATAGAGGAAATTATATCTCTTGAGAGAAATGGTGGCTCCCAATGCATTAGGGTAGTTGAGCATGTCAAGCCCTCAACACTGTTGCAAGTATCTCTGTACATGACCCTTAAGCAATGAAGATTGACTGTCACTGTGGGCCCTGATGGGAGGGGGAAAGAAGTATTGAATAGATGGAACCATTATAATTGTGTGGGCAATAGAAGTGTTCCACAAGATTACGCAAGGATGGATATAAGACATGTTAAATTACACCAAAAAATGTATAGGGGCTGATAGGCTAAAATGTAAATCATAATGTAAAACATAAAATAACTAAAAATTTAGAAAATTGTATAGTCTAAAATATAAAACACAATGTAAACCCAACTGTTACCTTTTTTGAGAGCTGTCATCTCAATATCTGTACATCAGTTTCAGTAAATATAGTATGAACATGTGAAAAAAAATTATTGCTGTGGAAGTGAAAAGAGTTTAATGTTGGATATGTGAGAGTACTGTATATTGTATATGTGAATTACTGTGCTCTAAAACTTTTGTGAAGATAAGCTTAATAATTAGGAAAAAAAGAAAAAGAAAGGACATAGACACTGAGGAAAAGACGGAAGAAGTTGCCTTGCCAATTTGCATACAGGGCAACACGTATTGCAGAGATGGAAGACAGAGAATCAAAAACAAAGCTTTTGCATTTTTTTAATTTTTTGATTCCCCAATTTATTTTTACCTTATTTTTTCTAAATTAATATGTATTTTATATCTAACTTTTAAACTCATCACTATGTTCCATTTGACTATTAATGGAACTTGGCTATATATTGGGCTTCATTTTTGAAGAAGTTTTGGATCACAGAGAGGCTCAACAATGGCAGGGGAGGAATACTGGTCGGGGATGTTATGGGCAGGGGATGCACATTGGGGAGGGAGTTCTCCAGGGCATATATCCAGGGTACATAACAATGTTTGGATATTTTCATAGTGGAAACAATTAAAAACAACTGAGGGCATGCTGAGTTCAGAGCCAGGGGACCTCTATCACAGTCCTGAAAGGAACAGCAACAATCCCCCCACTGCAACAACAAAGACCAAAAAAGAAGGAAGGTCCCACAACGAGCCTTTGATACTAATGACTATGCTTGTAAGCCTGTGCACCTGAAATAAGAACAAGGCCTAGAGCTGCAGAGTGCCTAAGAGTTACCTCCTGAGAGCCTCCTTGTTGCTCAAATGTGGCCAGTCTCAAAGCCAAACTTAGCATGACTCCTGGGGATGAGCCTTCCTGGCACTGAGGGATTACTACCAAGTACCAGCTGATGATGTAAACAGAAAATGACCTTGAATAAAAGGGTCGATTCAGACCAGCAGAATATCTCAGTCTACATAGAATACCAGGAGTTAAAAATGTTTTTTGACCTGAATAAAAGGGGGAAATGGAAAGGACAAATGACAATTAAAAACTAAAGCTGGGGGGGTACTGGGTCCCTGGCCAGGGTTGCTGTGCCGTGGTCCCTAGGGGAGCAGCGGCAGTCCCCCAAGTGCAGCGGCAAGGTCCGAGAAGGAATGAAGGTCCAACAGTAAGCTCCTGATACTAATGACTATGCTTGTGAGCCTATAGGCCTGAAATAAGAACAAGGCCTAGAGCAGCACTGTGCCTGGGAATTTCCTCCTGACAGCCTTCATGTTACTCAAATGTGGCCAGTCTCGAAGCCTAACTCAACATCTAAATGCAATGCCTTCCCCCCAGCGTGGGACATGACACCCGGGGATGAGCCTCCCTGGCACCGAGGGATCACTATCAACTAACAACTGATAATGCAACTGGAAAATGACCTTGAATTGAAGGTTCAATGCGGATCAGTAGACTATCCCTGTCTACATAGAATAATATGACTTTAAAATGCTCTTTGATCTAATGTAAGGGGGAAATAGAAAGGAGAAATGAGTTTATATGGCTATGAGTCTCTAAAAAAAAAAGAGTCTGGAGGCTGTCAGAAGGATTTCCCTTATGCACAACTGAGCAGAGTCTAAGAGACAGATAAAGTAGATACAATCCCCAGGTATTGGTTCCTTTGAGGGCTAAAGGGATCCATGGGTTCTACGGTCATGGCAGATAGGGTTCACTGCCATGTCAGATGGCCCTTCTATGGAGCTAGTGTTTCTGCACGAAACTGAACCCAGAGGGGATCTCTTTTCATAAGACTATCATGCTACTTTACTGGAATTGTAGTTGGTATTGGGGCTTAAGATATATTTAGGGGATTGAATCTTTTTACTGACAATATGATAGCCAGGCCCTGAGCCTCAACAGACTCCAGCTCCTACAATCTGAATTATTGGATTCACCACACTCAACTAAGATGGAGTTGAAGAAGGGCAACCACCACACCATGGAGCCTAGAGTGCCTACAACTGAAAGCAGGAGGATTGCATCCAGTAACCATGTGGAATCTGAGCCTCCTCTTGACATAGAGGTGCAACGGACACAACCAATCCAAGGACTTCAGAGGAAAAGTGGCAATGGAGTGGGAAAAGTGGACATGGTGGCTGATGGGTATGGGGAATGGCAGGAAGAGATGAGATGTGGAGGCACCTTTGGGACTTGGAGTTGCCCTGGATGGTGCTTCAGGGGCAATCACCGGACATTGTAAATCCTCCCAGGGCTCACTGGACGGAATGGGGGAAAGTGTGGGCCATGATGTGGACCAATGACCATGAGGTGCAGAGATACCCAGAGATGTACTTACCAAATGCAATGGATGTGTCATGATGATGGGAGTGAGTATTGCTGTGGTGGGGGGAGGGGTGCAGTGGGGGTGGTGGGATCGAATGGGACCTCATATTTTTTTAATGTAATATTTTTACAAAATCAATAAGAAAAAAAAAAGAAAGGACAAATGAGTTTATATGGCTATGAGTCTAAAAAAGAGCTGGGAGGTTATCAGAGGGGTTGCCCTTATGGACACCTCAACAGAGTCCCAGAGACAAATAAATTAGATAGAACCCCAGGTATTGGTTCTTCTGAGGGATACAGAGACCTACGGGATATATGGTAATGGCAGATGGAGTTCAGTGCCATATTAGATGGCCCTACTTTGGAGTTTGTGTTTCTGTGTGATGGAGCTGGACTCAGATATGCTCTTTGTCCACAAGCCTCTCCTGTTACTTTTACAGGATCTGTAGTTGGTGCTGGAGTTTAGTGTATACCCAGGGGACCTGAATCTCTGGACTGAGCATCTGATAGCCAGGTCCTGAGCCTCAAAAGACTTGCAACCCCTACACTCTGTTTTATTGGACTTATCCCACTCAGCTAACATCTAGGTCAAGAAGGTCAACCACCACACCAGGGAGCCAAGAGAGCCTACAACTGAAAGGAGAAGTGCATCTGGCATCTATGTGGACTCTAAGTCCCCTCTTGATATAGATGTGGAGTGGACACAACCATTCTAAGGTCCACAGGATGGAGGAATAGAGTATGGATTAGAGTGGACTTACTGATATTCTATTCATGAACTATTGTGATTAGTAATCGAAGAAAATATGGCATTGCTGTGGAGAAAGGGACCATTGTGGCTGCTGGGGGTAGGGAGTGGGAGAAGATGAGATGTGGGGGTGATTTTGGGACTTGGAGTTGTCCTGGGTGGTGCTGCAGGGACAGTTACCAGACATTGTATGTCCTCCCATGGCCCACTGGGTGGAATGTGGGAGTGTGCGCTATGGTGTGGACCACTGACCATGAGGTGCAGCGGTGCTCAGAGATGTATTCACCATATGCAATGAATGTCTCATGATGATGGAGGAGATTGTTGTTAAGGGGGGAGGAGTGGGGTAAGGGGGGTGGGGGGTATATGGGGACTTCATATAGAGGGGGTGTATGAGGACCTCAGATAAAGAAAACAAAAATGAACTTTTTATGATTTTTTTTTAAGGTTTTGCCTTTCATCACTCTAATAGGTGTTGTCCTGTATATATAGTGCCAAGGCAATCTTTTCTATTTCTTCCTCAGTGTCTTACCTCTTTTATTTTTCATTATGTCTTCAAAATTTTAAGGTCACAGTAAAGTCATACACAGAATATAGGTATCTCCCATATACCCAACATCCTCTACCTCACCAATGATGTTTTTACATGTGGATGTTACATTTGCTGCAACTGATGTACAAATATTGGGACATAGCTACCAACCATGCTCAGTAGTCCACAATATGGATTATATTTTAGACCATACACTTTTATAAATTTTTGTTGAAATTTATCATGGCCTGTATCCATATTGCAAGATCATACAGAACACTTCCATTGACCCCCAGTTACCCCCTCTTCCATCTATTCTCGCTCTCTCTCTCCCTCTCCTTGGGGCCCACATTGGCAACCAAGCTTCATTGCTTGAAGGTCAAGATTCATAGATACTTGCAACAATGCTGAGGACTTGACACACTGGTCAGTCCTCTCAAATTAGGAGCCAGCCTTGCTCTTGAGAGACACTCTCCCCTCTATTTGAGAACATCTATGTTTCCTCTCCATTATCGGTGTACAACAATTCCTTCTCATTGTATTGGTCTACACCTACAAAAATAACACACTGGGTCAGATGGTCCATGGAATTGTGGGTATGTTGGGGGTGGAAAAGGTGAACACGCAGGATTGATGGGTATGTGTTTGAAACTATAATGTTGAGAAAACACTTTATTTTTTTTACTATAATCCTCATTCTTCATCTTTATTTATTTATTTTATTTTCATTTTTTATGTCTTTATTCATTTTTTTCATATTACATTGAAAAAATATGAGGTCCCCATATACCCCCTCACCCCACTCCTCCCCCCATAACAACATTCTCCTCCATCATCATGAGACATTCATTGCATTTGGTGAATACATCTCTGAGCATCGCTGCACCTCATGGTCAGTGGTCCACATCATACACCACACTCTCCCATGTTCCATCCAGTGGGCCATGGGAGGGCCCACAATGTCTGGTAATTGTCCCTGCAGCACCACCCAGGACAACTCCAAGTCCCAAAAACATCTCCAAATCTCATCTCTTCACCCCATTCCCCACACCCAGCTGCCACCATGGCCAATTTCTCCACACCAATGCCACATTTTCTTTGATTACTATTCACAATAGTTCATGAATAGAATATCAGTAAGTCCACTCTAATCCATATTCTATTCCTCCATCCTGTGGACCTTGGATTGGTTTTGTCCATTCCACATCTATACCAACAGGGGGTTTAGGTTCCACATGGATGCTGGATGCAATTCTCCTGCTTTCAGTTGTAGGCACTCTTGGCTCCATGGTGTGGTGGTTGACATTCTTCAACTCCATGTTAGCTGAGTGGGGTAAGTCTAAAAAGCCAGAGTGTAGGAACTGAAGTCTGTTGAGGCTCAGGGCCTGGCTATCATATGATCAGTCCAGAGATTCAGATCCCCTGGGTATATATTAAACCCCAGCGCTAACTACAATTCTGGTAAAGTAACAGGAAAGGCTTGTAAAAAGAGGTCACATCTGAGTCCAGCTCCATCACACAGAAACACAAACTCCAAAGAAGGGCCAACTGACATGGCAGTGAATTCCATCCGCCATGACCATAATACCTGTGGGTCTCTGTATCCCTCAGAAGAACCAATACCTGGGGTTGAATATACTTTATCTGTCTCTGGAACTCTGCTCAGGTGTGCATAAGAGCAAACCCTCTGATAACCTCCCAGCTCTTTTTTAGACTCATAGCCATATAAACTCATTTGTCCTTTCCATTTCCCCCTTGATTTAGGTCAAAAAACATTTTAACTCCTGTTGTTATATGTAGACAGAGATATTCTGCTGGTCTGAGTTGAACCATTTATTCAAGGTCATTTTCTGGTTACATCATCAGCTGGTACTAGATAGTAATCCCTCGGCACCAGGGAGACTTATCCCTGGGAGTCATGTCCCACGCTGGGGGGAAGGCAACATATTTACATGCTGCGTTTGGCTTCAAGACTGGCCACATTTGAGAAACACGGAGGCTCTCAGGAGGTAACTCTTATACACACTGCTGCTCTAGGCCTTGTTCTTATTTCAGGTGCACAGGCTCACAAACATAGTCATTAGTGTCAGGGGCTCATTGTTGGACCTTCCTTCTTTTTCAGTCCTTGTTGTTGCACTTGGGGAATTGTTGCTGTTCCTTTCAGTACTGTGATAGAGCTCCCCTGGCTAGGAACTCAGCACTCCCTCAGTTGTTGTTTTTAATTGTTTCCACTATGAAAATATCCAAACATTTTTATGTACCTTGGATATATGCCGGGTAGAACTCCCTTCCAACCATGTGTCCCCTGCCCATAACAATCCACACTAGTATTCCTCCGCTGCCATTGTTGAACCTTTCTGTGATCCAAAACTTCCTGAAAAGTGAAGCCCAATAATGTATTGCCAGGTTCCCTTAATAGTAAAATGGAACATAGCGATGAGTTTAAAGGTTAGATATAGAATACATACTAATTTGGAAAAATTCTACATCCTATGTTTTTCTTTTCTTCTTTGTAATTATTAAGCTTATCTTCACAAGAGTTTTAGATCACAGTAATTCATATATGCAATATACAGTACTCCCACACATCCACCATTAAACCTTTTCCCTTCCACAGCAATAATCTTTTAACATATTCATACCATATTTACTAAAACTGATGTACAGTTATTGAGACAATAGCTTTCAAACAAGGTAACATTTGTGTTTACATTGTGGTTGATATTTTAGACTATACAATTTTCTAAATTTTTAGTTATCTTATGTTTTTCATTATGATTTACATTTTAGGCTATCAGCCCCTATATATTTTTGGTGTAATTTAACATGTCTTATATCCATCCTTGAGAAAACACTGTATAGAATATAATGAGGAAGGGTTATTGTTTTAGGGTATTGGATGGTGGACATCTGGCACAAGGTGCACCAGGGGCAGGCTTCTAGGGATTATGTGAGTGCTCATTTCTTGTTTTTTTAAAACTGTGAACAGTTTGTTTGGAAACACAGTACCTTTGACTTCTCTTCATTCCCAGAATGTACTTTAGGATTTACCATACAGTATTGATGAATAAATATTGTTGAATGACTGAGAAACCAAATGGTTGTGTGGGTTGAACAGATACTGCATTGCTAATTATGGGGGAGAAAGGAGAAGCAGTGAGACAAGAGGAAATTCGCTTGTGAATGGGTGTCTCCATTCATGATTCATGACAGCCAACTCCAGAGGAGAAAAATTGGGAAATAAGATAGTTTAGTGTATTCAGAATCTTTCTCCAGAAACAGCAAGAGGGAAATCAGTATGGGAAACCTGACAAGACTAGAGCCCACACCTTATTAAGGGTGACCTCCTCCTGGGAGTTAGGTGTCCACAGGGATAAGTGATGATCACGGAGCTCCAAAGCTGCCACAAGAGACAAAACTGGCTCAAATTTGCATTGTGTTTTCCTTTCTTATCTCCAGAGAAATAATTATCTCAGGGAGATTGAGACAGAAGAATACTTCATTAATGTGGTTCATGGGAATGAAATCCCTAATTGCTGGGATACTCTATGTGCTTCTCCTTCACTATATCAAAGAAAACACAATGTGTCTTCTACAGACCTTATGACTCATTCCATCTCACTTTACTTCTTGCGAGCAGAGCTTCCAACTTCTTTCATCATTCAAGGAAGAACCTGCATTGGTGAACTTAGACCCTGACTTGATAATTTCAGAGCGACTTACAGAATCTTCACAGGTACTGGCAGAATGTATTTTTGGCTCCATGGGCACCTTTTATTGGTAGAAGCTTTAAGGAAATCAACAGATTATGACCATAGAGAAAGCTTAAAACACAAAGTTATGTCTTATTAAAAAGCCTGCATGGAAATAGCAGATAAACTAAAATAGATTTTTTTTCCCAATCTGTTTCCTCTGATCTCTTACTCTTGGGTCTTCCCTCTCTCAGCAGCATTGTTTACTTGTTTCACTCATTCTTCTTTCTCTACACTTGTAGAAATTATCTGTTTACCTGTGTTTATTCATTTTTTTTCTTTTAGTCATTCAATATATGTGGCTCTGGAATACTGGTGAAGTGGATCAAAAATTACAGACTCATCTTGGGGAGGTTAGTAAAGGCATCACAAGGGAGATTTTAATTGTAATAAGCCTTGAAGGAGGATTTAGAATAATTTCAGAAGGAGAAAAGGATAGAAGTACATGAAGAAGAGATGACATGGACACAAATATGGAGTCAATATAATTATATGGTGTGGTGAGGTTTTAAAAATAGTTCTTTTTAAAAAAGAAATCAACTTTATTGATACATATTTAAAAACATACAATTCCTGTGACATGTAAAATTTGTTGTAGTTGCCATAATGACATAATTGTGCATTTATTACTTCAGTCATTATTAGAGTATGTTCACTGAGAGGTAAATATTTTTCTTGTTTTTTTTTTTTTTTATAAATGGGCTATGAGATTTCTTTAGCAAAATTTTTTATGGTCTTCTTTTTTAAAGATACATAGATCACACTAAATTTTACTTTAAAAAATATAACGTTCCCATATACCCACTCCCTAAATTCCCCATCCTCCCACATTAACAACCACTTCCATCAGTGTGGCACATTCCTTTTGATGAATACATTTTGGATCATTGCTACAAAGCTTGGATTATTGTTTACATGTTAGTTTACACTCTCTCCCAGTCCATTCAGTGTGATATGGTAGGATATATAATATCCTGCATCTGTCCCTGTGATATCATTCAGGAGAACTCCAAGTCCCCAAAAAAGCCACCATATCACACCCTTTTCTTCCCTCTCCCTGCACTCAACAACTCCAATGGTCACTGTCTCCACGACAATGACACAATTTCTTCCATTGCTAGAGTCACAATGAGTCTATAGTAGAATACCATTAAGTCCACTCTACTTCTTATTTTATTCTCTATCCTGAGGATGGTGATGACCACTCCACCTCTAAATCAAGAGGGGCCTTAGATCCCACATGTCTGATGGATGGAATTCTGCTTGCAGTTGTGGACTGTCTCTGTTCCCTGTTGTGGTGGTTGACCAACATTTTGTTTGTTTTCAGATTTGGAGATTACAAATATAGCTGCTGTAAACGTTCATGTGTGGACTTTTGTGTGGACTCTAATTTTCATATCATATATATATATATATATATATATATAAGCAAAACTGCTGGATTGTATGGTAAGACAATGTTTAGTTTTACAAGAAACACTTAAACTGTCTTCTGGCCGAACCATTTTGTGTTCTCACTAGCAGTGATTGAGAGATGTATTGCTCCATATACTCAACAGCAATTGGTATTCTCAGTTTTTAGATTTTTATCTCTTCTAATAAGCGTGTGTTCATATATCACTGTGTTCATAGTCTTCCAATTCCCTAATGACAGATGATGTTTAATTTTTAAAAGATTTTAATTAGTTTATTTATTCATTTATTTATTTAAATTTTTAAAATTTTAAAGTAGGTTTAGATTACATAAATGTTACATAAAATATAGAGGGGACCCATATGTCCTACACCTTCACCCTCCCACTCTTTCCCATAGTAACAACACCTTTCATTAGTATAGTATATTTGCTACAATTGATGAACGCATATAGAAACAATGCTGTTAACAATGAATTATAGTTTATATTATAGTTAATAGCCTGTCCTGCACAATTTTAGGTATTGATAAAACATATAATGGCCTGTATCTGTCATTGCAATGTCACGCAGAACAATCCCAATGTCCTGAAAATGCCCTGATATTACAACTATTCTGCCTGCTCCCTCCTCTCAGAATCTCTGGTGGCCCTGGCCTTTATATCAATGATAGACATTCTTCCATTGCTAGAATAATAAGTCTATAATATAAAAATAATGTCTACTTTAGTCCATTGTTCATTCTCCAATCTTCAGGATTTTGTGATGGTGATGCCCACTGTTTCTAATTGAGAGGGGGCTTAGATCCCTTGGGATATATGGGTGGAACTAGCTTGCCTAGAGGTGCGGACATTCTTTGCTCCTTAGGATAGGTGTTGTCCGTTACCATCTCCTTATTAGTTGTTCTACATAGGTCCAATGAACTGGAGAGTAAGTGTTGAAACTCTGCTTAGATTAAGAGTTCAAATGGCACATGAACAGACCAAAAACATAATGCTCTGTCTCATGTATTTAACAAGGATAGTGCCAACACATGGCTTTATGTAAATAACATATAGAGAAGAGCCATATGTTGGGAATCTACAAATGAGGCTTACTCTTTTACACTGGGGAGCATAAATTCCAAAGTAAGGTCTACTGACAGGGTGCCAAATTCCTGAGATTCCTGCACTACTTATCTCTAGAACCATCAGGATCCCTACTGTTTGAGGCTCTGTTTACTGTAACAGATAGTGAGATTCTGCTGAGATGAGCATAAGCATAACCTCTGTAATGACCTCCAAACTCACTTTCAAATCTCTTAACCATAAAATCTCATCTGCACTGAATATTTCCCCCTTTTTGGTCAAGGTCTTTTTCAGATACATTGCTAGCTGGCATTTGGTAATAATACTTAGGTGCCAGTGAAGTTGAATTTTTTTTTTTTATATTTTGTATTTTGTATTTGTATTTTGAATTTCTTCCTATGTTAGGATTCTGTTTATATCTTTTGCAGATTTTTAAATTCAGCATATGCTTTCTTATTTTGTGGTGTTAATATTAATTTCTACATTTGTATACAAATCATTTATCAGATGTGTTTTGTAAGTATTTTTCCAAATCTGTATGTTTTCTTACAACCCCTTATCAATGTCTTTCACAGAGTAGATATTTTACATTTGAATAAAAACCGACTTATAAATTTTAATCTCTCATGGATCATGCTTCCATTACTATATCTAAAAACTCATTTCCAACCTATGGGCCCTTAGATTTTCTTCACATTTTAGTCTAGCACTTTTACAATATATTTTACTTTAAAGTGGTATGATTCATTTTGATTTAATTTTTGTGAAATGAATTCAATCAGTACCTAAGTTCCTTTTTTGTTTGGCATGAGTGCATCCTATTGTTACCAGATTCTAACTAAGTTCTTGGCTATGCTGCAGACGTGAATTTCAAGAGAATGCCAGGTCAGTTAGGCCAGTAATTTATTCAGGTAGGAAGGGAAGAGAAATGGGAGAAAATAACAGAGCATAGTCCCAGGTGGTGAGGAAGGGGATAAAAAGTGATGAGGAGGGCTGATTTAGAAACTACAATTCTCCATTATAGATTATAAGTCCCCAGAGTAACTTGCATGGTCACATGGCAGAGGAAAAATGATGAAATCAACACGCAGAGGGCAAGATGGGTCCACAGGCAAAAAGCTAGGCAAGAGCAAGCTCAAGCCTCATGGTTTGCTTTTAAACTAATTATTCCACTCCTTTCCTAATGACAGGGAAGGAGGTTTCAGTTGTTTGCTGTTTGGACTGATTACCCTGCCCATAAATTCCTTAGTGATGACCCAATGATAAAGTTCCCAGGGAACATCCGGGCTTTTTCTTATTTTCAGGAAGGAGTCTTTGTTCTAGGTAGCAGAATCCCAGGGGAGAGATTCCTCCAGCAGCCATCTTGGGGGTTTTTGATGTCCATGTGGACTCTCTGTCAGGTTCCAGATCCATCTATTCCCTACCTTACTAGCCTGCTTCACTTTTGTTCCACCACCACTTCTTGAAAAGATCATACTTTCTACATTGAATTACCCTTGTCCTCTGTGAAACATCAGTGGAACCCATTTATGTGGGGTCATTTGTCCATTTCACCAACAGAATTTTTTAAATTATTGTGTTTTTATAGTAACTCTTACAACCAAATAATATGATTCCTAAAATATTGTTCTTCTTTTCTATTTTGTTACAGGGTACAAAAAAACTCGTCATAATGTTTGTTGCTTAAAATAAAGTCTGAGAGAATTTATCATGGAAATTACTGCCTTGGCAAAGTGTATTCTATTAATGCCCAGGGTTTCTAGCCATCACAACTATTAAGAAGATGCAGGAACATATGTTTTCCCTGACATTTTCAGAAAAGGGTACTAGATCTCTATAAAATCCATAAAAATATTAACTTAATGTAATTACAATACAAACAGTACCATTTATGATATTTTTCTGATTACTGCTTTAGGCTAAATTGCACTGCTTTGAATATCTCCTCAGGAAATTCATCATCCACATGGAAACAGAAAACCAAACATATGGTTTAGAATTCATCCTCCTGAGGCTCTCAGAAGATACAGAGGTGCAGTCCCTCCTCTTTGGGATGTTCCTGTCCATGTACCTGGTCACCTTCATTGGCAACCTGCTCATCATCCTGGCCATCATCTTGGACTCCCATCTCCACACACCCATGTACTTCTTCCTCTCCAACCTGTCTTTTACTGATATCTGTTTCACCTCCACCACGGTACCAAAGATGCTGCTGAACATCCAGACAGGCAACAAAATCATTACTTTTGAAAACTGTCTCACCCAGATGTATTTTTTCATGCTTTTTGTACAACTAGATAACTCCTTCTTGACTACAATGGCCTATGACCGCTTTGTGGCCATCTGTCACCCCCTGCACTACACAGTCATCATGAACCCCTGGCTCTGTGGCCTCCTGCTGTTAGCATCCTGGTTATTGAGTGTTTTGGACTCTCTTTTGCATGACTTAATGGTTTTGAGATTGTCTTTTTGTACAGAGACGGAAATGCCCCACTTTTTCTGTGAACTTAATCAGGTAGTCAGACATGTTTGTTCTGACACCTTCCTCAATGACCTTGTGATGTATTTTGCAGGTGGACTTCTGGGGATTATACCACACACTGGGATCTTTTTCTCTTACTATAAAATTATGTCCTCAATTTTGAGAATCTCAACAGCTCATGGTAAATATAAAGCATTTTCTACTTGTGGGTCTCACCTCTCAGTAGTGACCTTGTTTTATGGTACAGGTCTTGGAGTGTATCTTAGCTCTGCTGCTACCCAAAACTCAAGGGCAAATGCAATAGCCTCAGTGATGTATACAGTGGTCACACCAATGTTGAACCCCTTTATTTACAGTCTTAGAAACAAGGACATAAAGCAGGCCTTTAAAAAGCTGGGAAAATGGGAGTTATGGTCATGGCCGATGGGGTTAACTACCAGGACAGATGGCCCCTCTTTGGAAATGGTGTTTATGTGTGATGAATCTGGACTCAGATGGGATCTCCCTTCATAACACTTTCATGCTAATGTGCTGGAGGTGCAGTTAATGTTGGGGTTTAAGATATATTTAGGGGATTTGAATCTCGGACTGACAATGTGATAGCCAGGTCCTGAGCCTCAACAGACTCCAGCACCTACAATCTGTTTTATTGGACTTACCACACTCAGCTAAGATGGAGTTGAAGAAGGACAACCACCACACCATGGAGCCTAGAGTGATTACAACTGAAAGTGGGAGGATTGCATCCAGCATCCATGTGGAATCTGAGCCTCCTCTTGACATAGAGGTGCAATGGACACAACCAATCCAATGTCCACATAGAAGAGGTGGCATTGGATTGGGAAAAGTGGACATGGTGGCTGATGGGTATGGGGAAAGGCAGGAAGAGATGAGAGGTGGAGGCGTCTTTGGGACATGGAGCTGCCCTGGATGGTGCTTCAGAGGCAATCACCGGATATTGTATATCCTCACAGGGCCCACTGGATGGAATGGAGGAGAGTATGGGCCATGATGTGGACCATTGACTATGAGGTGCAGAGGTGCCCAAAGATGTACTTACCAAATCCAATGGATGTGTCATGATGATGGGAGGGAGTGTTGCTGGGGGTGGGGGGAGAGGTGGGGTAGGGGGGTGGGGTTGAATTGGACCTCACATATATATTTTTAATGTAATATTATTACAAAGTCAATAAAATTTAAAAAATTTAAAAAATTTAAAAAAAATAAAAAAATAAAAAAATAAAAAGCTGGGAAACATTCTGTCTATAAAAGGATACTTTGTCTCAAGTTTACAAAAGTGCTCATGATTAACAGAGATCAAACACTAGAAGATTCTTTTTGAAAATGAAATATTTTGTTGTCTTTTTTAAAAGATACATAGATCACACAAAATGTAACATTAAAAATACAAGGTTCCCATATATACCACTCCCCACCCCACCCTCCTCCTCTCACATCAAAAACCTCTGATTGTGTGGATTATCATTTGCATTGTAGTTTACACTCTCCCACAGTCCATTCAGTGGCTTATGGCATGGTATGTAATGTCCTTCATGTGTCCCTGCTATATCATTCAGGACAACTTCAAGCCCTGAAAATGCCTCCATATCACACATCTTCCTTCTTCCATCACTCAGCAACTCCCATGGCCACTCTCTCCAGACAGACTAGTGTGTGAAATCCTCAGCATTGTTGCAAGTATCTGTGAGTCTTGTCCTTCAAGCAATGAAGCTTAGTTGTCACTGTGGGCCCCAAGGAGTGGGGAAAAGAAGAATAGAATAGAAGGAAGAGAGGGCAACTGGGGGCAATGGAAGTGTTCCACAAGATCATGCAGTGATGGATATAGGCCTTGTTAAATTTCACCAAAAAATTAAATGTAAACCATAACACAACCAAATTTTTATAAAATTGTACAATCTAAAATATAAACCACAATGTAAACTATAGTGGAAACATGGTTTTTATCTATGTTTCAATATCTGTACAACAACTATAGCAAATATATGCACCTTAAAAAGATAATTGCTGGGGAAGGGAGAAAAGTGTTTGATGTAGGCATATCAGATTCCCCTATATTTTATATGTGACTTTATTGTGATCTAAAACTTTTTTGAAGACATAATAAAATTTTTTTAAAACAAAGGATGAAGACCCTGAGAAATGAATGGAGGAGATAGCTTTACTACTGTACATACAGGGCAACACCTATTACAGTGATGAAAGGAAGGCAAAATGTCAACTATATTTTATGATATTTTGCATTTTTAATACCCCAATTTATTTTTTACTTTATTTTAGTTTTTCTTAAATATAGAATAAAAATATTCTAATTTTAATCTTTAAACCTATCGCTGCTATTTCATTTTCCTATTAATTGAGTTTGGAAATATATTAACATATAATTTTGAAGAAGTTTTGGATCACAGAGTGGTTACACAATTGCAGGGCTGGAGCAGTGGTGTGGGATGTCATTAATGGGGGATGTATGGGTGGGAGGCAGTTCTCCAGGACATTCATACAGGGTATATAAATATACTTGGATATTAATTGGGTATTTTCATAGTAGGTAGAGATTCACATGACAACTGAGGGAGTGCTGAGTTCCTGTTCTGGGAAACTATGTTGCATTCCCCAATTGAGGAGCCACTATCCCCCAAGTGCAAGAACAAAGACCAGTGAAGAAGGATGGTTCAATGATTGCACATGATACTGATGACTATGCTTAGGAGCTTTGAGCTTGAAATTTCAACTAGGTCTAGAGCTGCAGGGTGCCTAAGAATAACCTCCTGAGAGCCTCCATGTTGCTCAAATGTGGCCACTCCCTAAGTCAACTCAACATTACCTTCCCTCAAGCATGAGACATGTCCCCTGGGTTGAGAATCTCTGGTGCTGAGGAATTACTACCAAGCACCAGCTGGTGACACAATTAGAAAAATACCTTGAATAAAAAGGGTAAATGGGAAAGACAAAGGAGTTCATACAGCTAAGAGACTTCAAAATGAGTCAGGAGGTCATCAGATGGGTTAGGCATATGCACCTTTCAGCAGGATCTCAGAGACAGCCTAAGTAGATACTACCCCAGGCAGTGGTTCTCCTGAGGACACAGAGATACCTCATTCCTACAGTCATGGCAGATGGCTCTGGAGTTCTGTGCTTTGCCAGTAGGCCTTACTTTGGAATTTGTGCTCTGAAGTGTGATGGAGTTGGACTCAGATGTGCTCTTTTTTTTTTTTTTTTTTTTTTTTTTTAATTTTTTTTATTTTTTATTGACTTTGTAATAATATTACATTAAAAATATATATGTGAGGTCCCATTCAACCCCACCCCCCACCCCCCCTCTCCCCCCCCAACAACACTCGTTCCCATCATCATGACACATCCATTGGGTTTGGTAAGTACAACTTTGGGCACCTCTGCACCTCATAGACAATGGTCCACATCATGGCCCATACTCTCCTCCATTCCATCCAGTGGGCTCTGTGAGGATTTACAATGTCCGGTGATTACCTCTGAGGCACCATCCAGGGCAGCTCCATGTCCCAAAGACGCCTCCACCTCTCATCTCTTCCTGCCTTTCCCCATACCCATCAGCCACCATGTCCACTTTTCCCAATCCAATGCCACCTCTTCTATGTGGACATTGGATTGGTTGTGTCCATTGCACATCTATGTCAAGAGAAGGCTCAGATTCCACATGGATACTGGATGCAATCCTCCCATTTTCAGTTGTAATCACTCTAGGCTCCATGGTGTGGTGATTGTCCATCTTCAACTCCATCTTAGCTGAGTGTGGTAAGTCCAATAAATCAGATTGTAGGTGCTGGAGTCTGTTAAGGCTCAGGACCTGGCTATCACATTGTCAGTCCAGAGATTCAAATCCCCTAAATATATCTTAAACCCCAACGTTAACTGCACCTCCAGCACATTAGCATGAAAGTTTTATGAAGGGAGATCCCATCTGAGTCCAGATTCATCACACATAAACACCATTTCCAAAGAAGGGCCATCTGCCCTGGTAGTTAACCCCATCGGCCATGACCATAACTCTCATGGGTCTCTTTAGCCTTCAAAGGAACCAATACCTGGGGGTTGTATCTGCTTTATCTGTCTCTCTGACTCTGCTCAGTTGTGCATGAGGGCAATCCTTCTGCCAGCCTCCAGACTCTTTTTTAGGAACTCGTAGCCATATAAACTCATTTCTCCTTTCCATTTCCCCCTTACTTTAGGTCAAACAGCATTTTAAAGTCATGTTGTTTTATGTAGACATGGATATTCTGCTGATCCGCATTGAACCTTCCGTATAAGGTCCTTTTCCAGTTGCATCATCAGTTGGTATTTGATAGTGGTCCCTCGTTGCCAGGGAGGCTCATCCCCGGGTGTCATGTCCCACGCTGGAGGGAAGGCATTGCATTTACAGGCTGAGTGTGGCTTCGAGACTGGCCACATTTGAGGAACATGAAGGCTGACAGGAGGAAATTCCCAGGCACAATGTTGCTCTAGGCCTTGTTCTTATTTTAGGTTTATCAGCTCACAAGCATAGTCATTAGCATCAGGGGCTCACTGTTGAACCCTCACTCCCTCCCGGTCCCCGCCGCTGTACCTGGGAGACTGTCACTGCTCCCCTAGGGACTATGACAGAGCACCACTGGCCAGGAACCCAGTAGCCCCCCTGCTGTGGTTTTTAATTGTTGCCACTATGAGTATATCCAATCATTACCATGCACCCTGGACATATGTTCTGTACAGCTCCCTGTCAGCCATATATCACCTGTCATTGGTATCCCATACCAGTATCCCTCCATTGCCATTGTTGAAACACTCTGTGATCCAGAACTCCCCGAAATTTGAAGCCCAATATAATGTCATGGTCCCTTACTAGGGAATGGCATATAGCGATGGGTTTAAAGGATAGATAAAGAACTTGGATAAAGTTAGATAAAGAACTTAGATAAAGAATGTTGACTTGAAAAAAATTCCACATCCTATCCTTTTTATTTTTCCCCCCCCTAATTATTCAGCATTTCTTCACAGGAGTCCTAGACCACAGCAATGCATATATATAATATACAGCACTCCCATACATCCACCACAAAACCTTTTTCCTTCCACAGTGATACTCTTACACCCTATTCACATCATATTTACTTAAGGTGATGTACAGAGTCTGAGATATTAGCTTTCTAACAAGGTAATATCTGTGATTTCATTATGGTGCATACTTTAGGATACACAGTTCTTTACATTTTTAGTTATCCTATGTTTTACATTATGGTTTACATTATCAGTCTGTCATCTCCTATATGTTATGGTGTAATATTACATGTTTTATATCCATCCTTGTGTACTCTCAAGAAACTCCACTCTTGCCCCCCATTTACTTTGGTTCCACACATTTTTTTTTTTTTTTTTTTTGAAATTGTGATTTTTTTAATAGGATTATATTTCAGGTAGGAAATCACTTCTTTCTTGCACATACATTGGAAGAATGGTCTTATACAAACACTTGAGAAGCAGCATGAAAGACAAAATATTTTAGGTGTTACATAGCAAGGAAAGAATGAGCAGAATTACAGATTCACATCCACATGATCTTACTTTGCAGAGCATCAGTTGTTTCCAAGTAGTATTTAGTCTGATCTATCACAGAGCTTTTACTTGCACATTAATAAAACTTCCAAAGGAAACATGTAATTTTAGGAGGTCAAACTCTAATATTCTGTAAATGACAGTATGTAAAATATTTTCTGAAAAAAAATTTAAATCAGAAAAGCTATAATTGTTTAGATAATCAGCTTTGACAATAAGAAAGTATCAACATTAATTATAGTCTAGATTCTAGGCAATAAATGTGACATTTCTATTTTTTTTTCTTTTTATTTTTTATTGACTTTGTAATAATATTACATAAAAATACATATGTGAGGTCCCATTCAACCCCACCCCCCCACCCCCCCTCTCCCTCCCCAACAACACTCGTTCCCATCATCATGACACATCCATTGGATTTGGTAAGTACATCTTTGGGCACCTCTGCACCTCATAGACAATGGTCCACATCATGGCCCATACTCTCCTCCATTCCATCCAGTGGGCCCTGTGAGGATCCATGATGTCCGGTGATTACCCCTGAGGCGCCATCCAGGGCAGCTCCACGTCCCAAATACGCCCCCACCTCTCATCTCTTCCTGCCCTTCCCCATACCCATCGTCCACCATGTCCACTTTTCCCAATCACAATGCCACCTCTTCTATGTGGACATTGGATTGGTTGTGTCCATTGCACCTCTCTGTCAAGAGGAGGCTCAGATTCCACATGGATGCTGGCTGCCATCCTCCCATTTTCAGTTGTAATCACTCTAGGCTCCATGGTGTGGTGATTGTCCTTCTTCAACTCCATCTTAGCTGAGTGTGGTAAGTCCAATAAATCAGATTGTAGGTGCTGGAGTCTGTTGAGGCTCAGGACCTGGCTATCACATTATCAGTCCAGAGATTCAAATCCCCTAACTATATCTTAAACCCCAACGTTAACTGCACCTCTAGCAGATTAGTATGAAAGTCTTATGAAGGGAGATTCCCATCTGAGTCCAGATTCATCACACATAAACACCATTTCCAGGGAGGGGCCATCTGCCTGGTAGTAAACCCCATCGGCCATGACCATAACTCTCATGGGTCTCTTTAGCCTTCATAGGAACCAATATCTGGGGGTTGTATCTGCTTTATCTGTCTCTCTGACTCTGCTCAGTTGTGCATGAGGGCAATCCTTCTGCCAGCCTCCAGACTCTTTTTTAGAAACTCGTAGCCATATAAACTCATTTCTCCTTTCCATTTCCCCCTTACTTTAGGTCAAACAGCATTTTAAAGTCATGTTGTTTTATGTAGACATGGATATTCTGCTGATCCGCATTGAACCTTCCATATAAGGTCCTTTTCCAGTTGCATCATCAGTTGGTATTTGATAGTGGTCCCTCGTTGCCAGGGAGGCTCATCCCCGGGTGTCATGTCCCACGCTGGAGGGAAGGCATTGCATTTACATGCTGAGTTTGGCTTCGAGACTGGCCACATTTGAGTAACATGAAGGCTGACAGGAGGAAATTCCCAGGCACAATGTTGCTCTAGGCCTTGTTCTTATTTTAGGTTTATCAGCTCACAAGCATAGTCATTAGCGTCAGGGGCTCACTGTTGAACCCTCACTCCCTCCCGGTCCCCGCCGCTGTACCTGGGAGACTATCGCTGCTCCCCTAGGGACCACGACAGAGCACCACTGGCCAGGAACCCAGTATCCCCCCTGCTGGGTTTTTAATTGTTGCCACTATGAGTATATCCAATCATTACCATGCACCCTGGACATATGTTCTGTACAGCTCCCTGTCAGCCATATATCACCTGTCATTGGTATCCCATACCAGTATCCCTCCATTGCCATTGTTGAAACACTCTGTGATCCAGAACTCCCCGAAATTTGAAGCCCAATATAATGTCATGGTCCCTTACTAGGGAATGGCATATAGCGATGGGTTTAAAGGATAGATAAAGAACTTGGATAAAGTTAGATAAAGAACTTAGATAAAGAATGTTGACTTGAAAAAATTCCACATCCTATCCTTTCCCCCCCCCCCCCCCAATTATTCAGCGTTTCTTCATAGGAGTCCTAGACCACAGCAATGCATATATATAATATACAGCACTCCCATACATCCACCACAACACCTTTTTCCTTCCACAGCGATACTCTTACACCCTATTCGCATCATATTTACTTAAGGTGATGTACAGAGTCTGAGATATTAGCTTTCTAACATGGAAATATCTGTGCTTACATTATGGTGCATACTTTAGGATACACAGTTCTTTACATTTTTAGTTCTCCTATGTTTTACATTATGGTTTACATTATCAGTCTGTCGTCTCCTATATGTTATGGTGTAATATTACATGTTTTATATCCATCCTTGTGTACTCTCAAGAAACTCCTCCCTTGCCCCCCATTTACTTTGGTTCCACACATTTAACGTCCATTTTCCCTTCCACCTTGGTGCCCACAGTGACAGTCAACCTCCGTTTCCTGAGGAGCCTCTTCCAGAGATAGATGGAATAGTGTTTAGGGACTAACTTGCTCATCTGCCCCAATGCCCTGGAGCCACCCTTTCTCTCGAGGGATAGAGTTCCCTCTATTTGGTGGCATTAGTCCTCCCCAGGATGTGGGTCCACCCCCACTCTCACTACTTGGGATTCTACCCCATGGTGTCACCCACTCTGGCAGAATGAGCATTTAGACATTCCCCAGGAGCCCGTCCTGCATCAGACCCTCCCCTCCGAGCATTCTAAACAGGTAACCCTCTTTATTATATTTTGATATGATTTTCTCGGCATTTTACTCTCCACCACCTCCTGACCCTCTCCTGTGTTCGTATGCTACCCCTCCCTCCCCCCACTTTTGGGCAACGTTACCCAACCGTCCCTCCCCAGCCACCCTCAAACCCGTAAAGCCCCAACCAAAGGCAACCCCTTGCACCCATTTTATCTCTTCTTTGTGTTCATACTTACCACCATCTCATCTTAAATTCCACCCCTTCAGACATCGGCTCATATCCTTCCTCCACCCTCCAATTTCCTGTAAGCCTATCGTTCAGTCTCTTGCTATCTAGGGCAGCTTGTTTATTTCATATCATTGAGGTCATGTAGTATTTGTCCTTCAATGTCTGGGTTGCTTCACTCAACATAAGGTTCTCAAGATTCATCCATGTTATCACATGTGTTTGTAGTGTGTTTGTTCTTATAGCCTAGTAGTATTCCATTGTGTGTATATACCACATTTTATTGATCCACTCATCTGTTGATGGGCATTTGGGTTGATTCCAACTTTTGGCAATAGTGAACAATGCTGCTATGAACATTGGTGTACATATATCGGTTTGTGTCCTTGTTTTCAGTTCTGCTGGGTATATACCCAGCAGTGGTATTGCTGGGTCATATGGCAAATCTATGGCTAGTTTTTTGAGAAACCGCCATACTGTCCTACAGAATGGTTGGATCCTTCTGCATTCCCACCAACAGTGGATGAGTGTTCCCTTTCCTTCACATCCCCTCCAGCACTTGTATTCTTCTGTTTTTTTCATAGCTGCCAATCTTACGGGTGTAAGATGGTATCTCATTGTAGTTTTGATTTGCATTTCCCTGATAGCTAGAGATTTGGAACATTTTTTCATGTGCTTTCTTGACATTTGTGTTTCTTCTTCGGAGAAGTGTCTGTTTAAGTCTTTTTCTCATTTTTTAAATGGGTTGTTTATCTTTTTATTTTCAAGATATAGGAGTTCTTTATATATGCAATTTATAAGTTTCTTATCAGATATATGATTGCCAAATATTTTCTCCCACTGTGTGGGCTCCCTTTTTACTTTCTTGACAAACTCCTTTGAGGTGCAGAAGGCTTTAATTTTGAGGAAGTCCCATTTATCTATTAGTTCTTTTGCTGCTCGTGCTTTTGGGGAGATATTCATAAATCCATTTCCTATTACAAGGTCCTGTAGATGTTTCCCTACACTGCTTTCTAAGGTTTTTATGGTCTTGGCTCTTATATTTATTTCTTTGATCCATCTTGAGTTGATCTTTGTATAAGGTGTGAGATGGTAGTCCTCTTTCATTCTTCTACATATGGCTATCCAGTTCTCCGGACACCATTTGTTGAATAGGCCACTCTCTCCCAATTGAGAGGGTTTGGTGGCTTTATCAAATATTATGTGGCTGTATATGTGAGCTTCTATATCAGAGCTTTCAATTCGATTCCATTGGTCTATGTGTCTCTCCTCATGCCAATACCATGCTGTTTTCACCACCATAGCTTTATAGTATGTTTTGAAGTCAGGTAGTGTGATTCCTCCAATTTCGTTTTTCTTTTTCAGTATGTCTTTGGCTATTCGGGGTCTCTTTCCTTTCCAAATAAATTTCATAGTTAGTTTTTCTAGTTTCTTAAAGAAGGCTGCGTTGATTTTTATTGGGATTGCATTGAATGTGTAGATCAGTTTTGGTAGGATATACATCTTAATAATGTTTAGTCTTCCTATCCATGAACAAGGAATAGTCTTCCATTTATTTAGGTCTTCTTTGATTTCCTTGAACAATCTTGTATAATTCTCATTGTATAAGTTCTTTACCTCTTTAGTTAAATTTATTCCTAAGTATTTGATTTTTTTATTTACTATTGTGAATGGTATTTGTTTCTTGATTTCCTCCTGATCTTGCTCATTATTGGTGTACAGAAATGCTACTGATTTTTGCACATTGATCTTATAACCTGCGACTTTACTAAACTCATTTATGAGTTCTAGAATCTTCATTGTAGATCTCTCAGGGTTTTCTATGTATAGGATCATGTCATCTGCAAATAGTGAAATTTTGACTTCTTCCTTTCCAATTTGAATGCCCTTTATTTCTGGTTCTTGCCTCAGTGCTCGTGCAAGTACTTCTAAGACAATGTTAAATAGGAGCGGAGACAGTGGGCATCCTAGTCTTGTTCCTGAGTTTAGAGGGAAGGAGTCTAGGATTTCTCCATTGTAAACAATATTGGCTTTAGGTTTTTCATAAATACTCTTTATCATGTTCAAAAAATTCCCTTGTATTCCAATCTTTTGGAGTGTTTTTATGAAGAAAGCATGCTGTATTTTGTCAAATGCTTTTTCTGCATCAATAGATATAATCATGTGATTTTTTTCTTTCAATCTGTTTATATGGTGTATTACGTTGATTGATTTTCTTATGTTGAAACATCCTTGCATACCTGGGATGAATCCCACTTGGTCGTGGTGTATAATACGTTTAATGTGTTGTTGAATACGATTAGCAAGTATTTTGTTAAGTATTTTTGCGTCTAGGTTCATTAGAGAAATTGGTCTGTAATTTTCCTTTCTTGTGATGTCTTTGTTTGGCTTTGGTACTAGGGTAATGTTGGCATCATAGAAGGAGTTGGGTAATGTTCTTTCCCTTTCGATGTTTTGGAATAGTTTCAGCAGGATTGGTGTCAGTTCTTTCCGGAATGTTTTGTAGAATTCACCTGTGAAGCCATCTGGCCCTGGGCTCTTCTTAGTTGGGAGATTTTTGATAACTGATTCTATCTCTCTGCTTGTGATTGGTTTGTTAAGATCATCAATTTCTTCTTTCGTCAATATGGGCTGCTTATGTGTTTCTAGGAATTTGTCCATTTCCTCTAGATTGTCATTTTTGTTGGAATATAGTTTTTCAAAATATCCTCTTATGATAGTCTTTATTTCTGTGGGGTCAGTGGTGATATCGCCTTTCTCATTTCTTATTTTGTGTATTTGCATCTTCTCTCTTTTTTTCTTTGTTAGTGTTGCTAAAGGTTTGTCAATTTTGTTAATCTTCTCAAAAAACCAGCTCTTGGTCTTGTTTATCTGTTCAAGTGCTTTCTTATTTTCTATTTCATTTAGTTCTGCTCTTATCTTTGTTATTTCCTTCCTTCTTCTTCCTGTTGGGTTACTTTGTTTTTGTTTTTCTAATTCCTTCAAATGTGCAGTTAGTTCTTCAATTTTTGCTCTTTCTTCTTTTTTGATATATGAATTTATGGCTATAAACTTCCCTCTCAGTACTGCTTTTGCTGCATCCCATAAATTTTGGTATGTTGTGTTATCATTATCATTTTGATTTCTTTTGAGATTTCCTCTTTGACCCACTGTTTTTCTAAGAGTGTTCTGTTTAATTTCCAAATCGTGGTGTGAAATCTGGGCTTCTGTCCCTTGCAAATCTCCAGCTTGACTCCACTGTGGTCAGAGATAATGTTTTGTATGATTTCAATCTTTCTGAATTCGTTCAGCCTTTCTTTGTGGCCTAGCATATGATCTATCTTGGAGAATGATCCATGTGCGCTTGAGAAAAATGTATATCCTGCTGTGTTTGGGTGTAGCAATCTATATATGTCTATTAGATCGAGCTCCTCTAATATACTATTCAGATGTTTTGTTTCTTTGGTGATTCTCTTTTGAGATGTTCTGTCCAGAGTTGATAGTGGTGTATTAAAATCCCCCACTATAATTGTAGATGTATCTATTCTTTCACTTAGTTTTTCCAGCGTTTGCCTGATGTATTTAGAGGCACCCTTGTTAGGGGCATAGATATTTATGATTGTTCGATCTTCTTGACAGATTTTCCCTTTCACTAAAATGTAGTATCCTTCTTTGTCTCTCACAATTGTTTCACATTTAAAGTCTATTTTGTCTGATATTAATATAGCTACTCCTGCCTTTTTTTGGTTATTGTTAGCTTGTATGATTGGTTTCCGGCCATTCACTTTCAATCTCCATGCGTCTCTGGGTCTAAGATGTGTCTCTTGTAGACAGCATATGGATGGGTCATATTTCCTTATCCAATGTCCCAGTCTGAATCTTTTGATAGGTGAGTTTAATCCGTTGACATTCAGTGTTATTACTATCAAGGAATTATTTGTGTTAGCCATATTTTTATTGGATTTGTGTTTGTCATATTTTGTTTGTATATTTTTTTTTGTCTTTTTTGTTGTTGTTGTTGGTCTTATACTCTCCTCAAACTTTGCCTTTCCTGTTTTTTCCTTTCTTCCTGCAGAACTCCCTTTAGAATTTCTTGAAGGGGAGGTTTCTTGTTGGTATACTCTTTCAGTTTCTGTTTGTCTGTGAATATTTTGAACTCTCCATCATGTTTGAATGCTTGTTTAGCTGGATAGAGTATTCTTGGTTGGAAGTTTTTTTCCTTTAGTACCTTGACTATATCATACCACTGTCTTCTTGCCTCCATGGTTTCAGAAGAGAAATCAGCACTTAATCTAATTGAGCTTCCCTTGTATGTGATGGTTTTCTTTTCTCTTGCTGCTTTTAGGATTTTCTCTTTGTCTTGAGCCTTGGATAATTTGATAAGTATATGTCTTGGCATGGGCCTGTTGGGGTTTATGTCTTGTGGAGTGCGCTGTGCTTCTTGGATATGTACATCTGTCTCTTTCAGTAGATTTGGGAAGTTTTCAGCCATTATTTCCTGCAACACTCCTTCTGACCCCTTTCCCTTCTCTTCACCTTCTGGAATGCCTATAATACGTATGTTTGAGCGTTTTGCATTGTCATTCAGGTCCCTAAATCCTAATTGGATTTTTTCTATCTTCTTATTGACCCCTTCTACTATCTGTTTGATTTCTGATGTACTGTCTTCCACATCACTAATTCTCTGCTCTGTCTCTTCTAGTCTGCTGATATTTGCTGCAAGTGTATTTTTGATTTCTTGAACTGTGGTGTTCATTCCCATCATATCTGTTATGTTTTTGCGTATGTCTGCAATTTCCCCTCCAAGTGATATCTTCATGTTGTTAACCTCTTTCATTACTGCATCAAATTTGTCGGTGATAAATGTTCTGAGTTCTTTCATTGCTTGTGCCAAGTTTTGCTCCCCTTCGTGATTATTGGTTTGTTGATTGGATTCAGTCATGTTTTCCTGATTATTGGTTTGGTTTGTAGATTTTTGTTGCTTTCTGGTCATCTCTTTATTTTGACGAATTTAATCAGTTCCTTAGCTTCTTTGTCTGCTTTTGGAGGTTAATTAGCTGTTATTTTTGCATAGGTGTTATATCTTCTCTTTGTCACTTTTTTCTTCTTATTCAAGTTACTTGTTGTTGGTTAAGTTCACTTTAGAAGAAAGTATTAGTGTTGGCGAAAGGCAATTGTGTAAGCAAGGGAAAAGTGTAAAGTAGTATTGGTAATGTATGTTAACAAAGCAAGAATATGAGATCTGGGAGGATGGAGGTTAGATTCATGTAGATTGTATAGAGTTATAGCTGTAGGTAGAGTACCTTTTATGAAGTAGATGACTGAATATAGGCGGAATATGGTAGGAACTACAAAGCTATTGTTTTCATGAGAGAGGGAAAAAGAAAAGAAAGGTAATAGTTTCAAGAGTTGATAACAGACAGAAAACAGAACAAAGGTATTAGAAATTAAGAGTTAGACACTTTGTGGATCAAAGAATGGGAGGTGGGGGTGGAATATAGGAGAGACAGTAGATGATAGTGGATATCAAGATGCAGGGGAAGGGGGATAGTGTAGGTAGCCTAAATCAGTTCACACAGAAATGAGGCAGTGGAGGATGGGAAAACCCAGCAAATGTGAGGTGTTCCCTGTAGCACCTATTGTGTACTTGAATTAAAATAAAATAATTGGAAAATGAGGGACAAGAGGGAAAGAGAAAACCGAAAAAAAAAACACTAATTATAATAAAGAAAAAAAGAAAGACAAGAAGAAAGGAAGAAAGAAATAGAGGATAGGCAAGCGGTGGGGAACAGATAGGGGGAAGAGAGATACAGGTATACACGTGTCACAATTGCAACACTATCTAAAACAACAACCAAAAAAACCCCTAAATAACTTTATAAAAAAAAAGGACTTTGGGGGACACGCTAGGAGAAAAGACTAGGGGATAATGCAATATTAGTAATCAGGGCATCAAAAAGAGTAAAAAATAAGATAAAGTGAAAATAAAAACAAAACAATATGAACCAATAAAGATAAAACACAAATGTTAAGGTCCAGGGCACTCAAGGACCCCAGGTAGACCCCAGGGCGTGATGGATTCAGGGGTGGAAAGTCTGAGACACTGAAGACTCAAGAGGTGTGAGTCTGGGGTGTGGACCGCCAGAGTCCAGGGGACCCAGACCTGGCAACCTCAAATCTGGTCCACAGAAAGCTTAGGAGCCCCGCAGTGCAACACAGCCCTCAGGGATCCCCATAGCTGTGTGCCAGCCCCGTGGGGGAAGCCAGATCTGCGAATTCTATATTGAATGTCTGATCCCTGAAATTCACCTAACTCCTCAGGGTATCAGCCTTTGGGCAGCTCCCTCCCTGTGCTCCCATGCAACGGCCACTTGAGGGCGCCTCTACACCATGGCCAGTTCAATGACCCAGATCCCAAGCCCCGCCGGGTGGGGTGGGCTTCAGCTGGAAACGCCGAAAACAGCCTCTAAGATCCGAAATCCCAAACTTCGCAAAATATTCCCCAATCAGCTTCCAGACGTGTCCTCCTCCCTCACTGCACCCTACAACAGTCTCCCAATTGTGTCCCCTTATTGCCCAAAATCCAATTCCGTTGCAGATCGGCAGCTGGACCTGTGGGGATGGGGCTCCAGGTGGAAGCGCTACACCCCTGTCCGGCGACCAAAACGTCCCCCGCTTCACCAGAAAACACCGTCTGTCTCCCCAAATCAATCTGCAAAGGAGTCTTTTCCCAACAATCCCTCACCAGCCAGCCCAGTATCCGCGAATTTCTCAGCACCGCAAAGCCTCCAGAAAAAGGAAAAAAACAAAAACAAAAACCCTGGCCGCTGCGTTTCCGGAGCTGCAGGAGCGCCTGCTACCGCGGCTCCGCCCACCCAAGGAGGGAACTTCCCGCGCCCAGCTGGGACCTCCGTTTATATATTATAGACGTATCCTCTCTGTTACCTTCCCACCGAATTGACGTCCAGACACCTTCCAACCAGCAAAAATCCCCGAAACAGCGTGGTCCCAAAGAGCCTTCAACACTGCCCAGCCGCCCCCTGCAGAGACACTACCAGGCAAGTTCACACAGCCACCATCTTGCCTCTCTCCCACATTCCTCTTCTGTCACTTTTACTCAACCTGTTGTTTGTGCTGGGGTTTTTGTATGGCCAGGAGACTTGAATGAGCCTCAGCAGTGTTGCAACACCTGCTCTCCAATTCATTGGATTTCCCTGTCAGCTAACAGGGAGGGAGGATGGTCAACCACCATATCAGGGAACCGAGAGAGTCTACAAGTGCAAGCAGGAGAATTCCATCCACCAGCCATGTGGGATCTAAGCCAACTCTCAATTTAGAGGTGGAGTGGACATCACCATCCCAGGGTACACAAGGTGGAGGAATAAAATATGGATTAGAGGAGATCTTAATCTAGGTACTTTATAAGTGTATAGAGAGATAATCTGGCATTCACCCAATAAAAACTTATATTTGTTTCATTTTTGTATATCAGGATTCCTATTTTACATCATGTGCTCTCTCATTGTATTCCTGGAATCAGGATTGAAGATAGAAACTGTTGCCTGGATTTTCAGCAGTAAAATATTTTATTCAGTTTATTCTGTATATATAAAATTATAGCAGGTGCTGGAGGGATGAAAGTGTATTGCAGTCACTCCCAGAGAAAGAAACTGCTTGTGTTTTATGGTGTTAGTGAAAAATAAGCTCTCCTAGCAAATGCTCCCTACCAGCTACCAAGGTTTGTTCATTAATTCCTGAAAGAGGTCACATCCTACACTGGAGATGTCATCTGACTGCTTTATAGTAATCCACATTCCGTCTCCAATATGTGCCTTTCTCCTGTGCCTTCAAAATCATAATTCAAGAGAGTTTGTAATCAACAACACAATCCATGCTTCTTCAAACAATGATGATTTCAATAATTTTATCATTCTTCCAGTGACATAAGTTTGCCCTTTAAAAAATATTTCCATATTGAAGGATATTATCTGGAAATTTCTTTCAGCACTCCCTACAATAATAGTCCCCATTTATGGGTGATAAAAAGCAAATATGTGTTTTTCTGCATTTCATACTATATCTTATTTTACTATTAAACCCAGATATTAGGACATAATTTCAGACTTTTATGTAGGCTTGCTGTTTTCTTCTGAGGTAGACTAAGGTGAATGCTTCATTTATCAACTGATTTCCTTGCCATCACTACAAATGGCAAGCCAGAGTGGCATTTTGGAATTAGTGATTTCTCTGAGCTAATGGTCATTTTTGAAAATGTTAATAATTGCTTACATATTTGTATTCACTTCATATTCTTTGGTAAAGCTTTGAATTCATTTTCAGTTATAATTTATTAACACACAGGTTCAGTCTCTGATGTGAGTCTTACACTCATCAGGGCTGCAATTTTCAGGGAAAGATATATCATTCATGCAGTTTTATAAAATGTCTGTGTTTTTTTATTGCACCATAATCTAAAATTAAAAATCCTCACTTTGTCATTTTTTTCTGGAATTCTCTCCAGTGCAAGTAAGAGTCCCACCTTATTCCACATTACTTGAATTAGGATTCTCAGTAAAATCATTTATCACATAAACGAGTTTGTCAATACATTTCCTAGGTGCCTTCTTTAAATGTTACTGTAAACAATATATTGTGAATCATTTTCCAAGCTATACAAGAGCAATTATGTACATTTATCACATGGAAATTGTGTCAGTGGTCTTTTCACTCCTAACAATGTGATGTATCAGTTCCCAATTGCTACCCTGCAAGACTATTATTTTGTTATCAGTTCTTGTACAAAATAGTTTACATGAAAGGCTTATTTTCAAGCAGAAATCTCTTCCCACATAAAAGCTTTTAAAAATTTTGACTTTAGTCCATTGTACATTATAATAAGTAGAATTATTATTATTCTATTGTAGACATATTATTGTAATTGAAGAATTTTATCATTGCTATAAAGGCATTGGCCACCAGAGGTTTTGAGGGGAGAGAAGAGAAGAATAGGAGTACTATGGAGACATATTGGAGAAATGGGAATTCTCCTACATGACCTTGCAATGATGGAAACAGGGACATTATACATTTTGTCACAGTCTATAAAATTGTGTGAGATTGAGGGTAAACTATAATCTAAAATATAGTCCATGGTTAGTAGCAATTCTTCAATATGTGTTCTTCAATGTTAACAAATGTACAACTCTAATGAAACAAGTTGTTAATGTAAAGTGTGGGATGGTGAAGGGCTAGAGCATATGGGAATCTCCTAAATTTTTAATGTAACATTTATATAATCTAAAGCTTCTTTAAAAATAAAAAGTCAAGAAAATTTTGAAAAAGAATCTTGAGAAAAAACATGGTAGGCATGAACACTCATCTTATTGAAGAAACTAGAGTTATGTCTTTCAATAATTAAGTATAGAAAACAGTGAAAAACAGTCCAGCTAAGAAAGGCAATATTACTGTTATAATCAGGAACATTGTATAATCAAGAAGACTCCACTGGAATTATTGACCACACAAATATGCCCCCTTTCTGCAGTCAGGGAGAAAGAGGCTCATGTCTTTAGTATTGATTAAATAATCACCACCTCCTGCCGTTTCCCCATCTGGAGGACAGGAATACAAGCCAGAAAGAGGGAGAAAAGACTGCTAAGAATCACGTACCTTACTGATCTCACACCCTAAGAAGACTCAGTTGTGGATGCCAAACTTACTTACACTTTGAGTGTATTTATGAAGAGAGGGTGATTGTGTATCTTTCAAAATCCCCTAAGAAACTTCCTATTGCTTTCCTAAATATTTAGCTGGTGCACTGATTCATAAGGTAACATTTTTGTTAAGTAAATATCATATGTGAGTAATGAAGACCTTTTCAACTCTATTATATTCTCCTAGAACTTATGTTATTACTGAGATCATTTCTTATTTCCCCATTCCTGCATCTTCTCTTTTTCTTTCAAAAAAATGTATTCCTGGTTTTGTCAGTAGAATTTTATTCTTCTCCAGGATCCTAAAATATGTGGAAACAATGATTCACTCTAAACTGAAGGTATAAATTTGTTCTCATGTAAAACTAAGTTTATTCATTAAGAGTCTATTAATTGCTCTAAGGGGGGGGAAGCATCATATTGTCTGTTATCAGTGAAACTTAAGTACAGTTAGGGTGTTTTGTTAAAGGGAAACCTTGAAGAGAGTCCCTAAAATATAAATTTCATCTAAAGACACTTCCATAAATTTGGTGAGGAATAAACACCAAGTTACAGAGGGAAAAACTAGTATTTTTCCTGGAGAAGTGGGGGATTTATTTGCTGTCTGAAAACCATGAAATGTATGTTACATAGAAGGAGGGCAAGATACATTTTGAGTGAGCTCTGTTCTGTTTAATTAAATGTTGTGTGAGTAGAATAAATACTTTGGGACCCTATCATGAGAAATTTAGAAAAGTTGAATACTGTCAATTGAAGATTTCCTGTCCAGAGTGGGGAAGTGAGAATAAACACACCCAGGTCCAAGGAACATCATTTAAACCAAAAGAAAGTAGAAAACTGTAGCAGAGCCCTTACCTGTTAAAATGTATTGTAATAAGGTAGCCTGTGTTTGAGTATATTTCAAACATGGGAACAATTACTCCTTCCTCCACAGCCAAGAACTGAGTTTACAAGAGAAGCAAATTCTAGAGTAACAGTATTGAATGAGAAGGTCCTGGATGTCACATCCTAATGTCTTTCTCCAATGCCACACTTCCCATTTCTCCTCATTTCCAGATCACCCCTCTCAGAAGAACCGGAAGCACCTGCATATTAATAGCTCTGAGATACATCATCCTAAGTGTGGTTATATATATGTTTCATTTCCTGAAGTTTCCTGAATGAAAATATTTTGTATTTATTTATTATCCAAGAAGGAAACCATCAGTGGAACAATAAATCACTGAAATCAACCTGTAGATCTGTTTCACTGTGAAGAAAATATGAGAGGTAATGTTTTACTGGCAGTAAATGGAGGGACACAGAGAAAATGTCAAGTGTAGGAGGTCCACAGATAAAAATTTGATTTATTTTCCATTTCTGCTTCATGGATCTTTGGATCTTTGTGGATCTTTGGTTCCCACTGTAGATAAATTTCTCCCATTTCCATTACTTGGAAATTCTAAATTTTCATCATTGTACATTTTAGTTTCATAGGTTCTATTTATTTCATTATTGAAATATACCATTTTATATAATTGCAATATTCTTTTTAATCTTCTAAAACTCATTAAAAAGTGTTGTTTCATATTCTCTGAATATTTTCAAAATCTGAAACACTTAAAGGCTTTTATTCCTATTGCCTGTCTTTTTCTGTCTTTTTGTTATGATAACTTGCTTTCTTAGAGTCTGTTTAGATTTTTGAATTATTAAAAAGATACATAGATTACACAAATGACACATAAAAAGATAGGGGATTCCAATATGCCCCACTCCCCACACATCCCACATTTTCCCACATTAACAACATCTTTCATTAGTGAAGTACATTCATTGCAATTGATGAACACATTCTGAAGCATTGCCCCTAAGCATAGACAAATGTTTACATTGCAGTTTATACTCTCTTCAACACAATTCCATAAATTATGGCAAGATATATAATGGTTTGCATCTGTCATTGCAATGTCTTTTAGGACAATTCCCAATTCCAAAAAAAACGCCCCTGTATTACACCTGTTTTTCCTGTTTTCTGCCCTCAGAACCTCCAGTGACCACTATCTTCACATTCCTTACATGGGGCTTTTCTGTCCTTTCATTTTAAACTGTAATTAGTACTAGAGTTGGTAGGTTTATGTACAAGAGACTTAAATTTGGGGCTGTCCATGTGCCAGCTGGGCCCTGAATCTCAATAGATTTGCAACACTTCTCTCCAGTTCATTGGTTTCACCCAAGACAACAGACAAGGGGGTGATGATGGACAACTACCATACCAAGTAACTGAGAAAACCTACAACTGCAAACAAAAGAGTCCCATCCATCAGCTCTAATGGATCACAGCCCTTCTCTATTAGATGTGGAGTAGACATCATCATCCCAGAATCCTCTTGTTTGGGGAATGAAATTTGGACTAAAGTAGGCTTACTGGTATCTTACTATGAACTTATTGTGATTCTAGCAATGGAAGAATTTACCCATTGACATATAGTTTTAAAATTGTGCTCTGTTTAATTTGAGCACATATTTGTGTGAATTCTTGGAGGTCTCAGTGGAAAAGAGAGGATTCACATTTTACATTATTTGGAAATTAGCAAGCTAAAACAATTTAATGTTAGGTTGTGCACCTTGAGCCTTTAAGTTCACATAGGTTCCATGATTTCAGATTGCATACTGGATCCTCATTCAGAGAGATTTTTTCTTTTTTTTAGAGTTAAAATCTTTATTTATTTTATTTTATTTATTCATTTTTTTAAAATATATTGCATTCAAAAAATATGAGGTCCCCATTCACCCCACCTCCCCCACCCCACCACTTCCCCCACAGTAACACTCTCCCCCATCATCATGACACATCCATTGCATCTGGTGAATACATCTCTGGGCATCGCTGCACCCCATGGCCTGTAGTCCACACCATAGCCCACACTCTCCCACATTCCATCCAGTGGGCCATGGGAGGACATACAATGTCCGGTAATTGTCCCTGCAGCACCACCCAGGACAACTCCAAGTCCCAAAAATGCCTCCACATCTCCTCTCTTCCTACCATTCCCCACCCAGCAGCCACCATGGCCATTTTTTCCACATCAATGCCACATTTTCTCGATTATTAACCACAATAGTTCATGAACAGAATATCATTAAATCCACTCTAATCTTTACTGTATTCCTCCTTCCTGTGGATCTTGGCTTGGTTGTGTCCATTCCACATCCATGTCAAGAGGGGGCTTAGATTCCACATGGATACTGGATGCAATGCTCCTGCTTTCAGTTGTAGGCACTCTAGGCTCCATGGCATGGTGGTTGACATTCTTCAACTCCATGTTAGCTGAGTGGGGTAAGTCCAATAAATCAGAGTGTAGGAGCTGAAGTCAGGTCCTGGCTATCATATTGTCGGTTCAGAGATTCAAATCCCCTAGATATGCCTTAAACCTCAGCACCAACTACAATTCCAGTAAAGCAGCATGAAATGCTTGTGAAAAGAGATCACATCTCATTCAGAGAGCTTTGGCACTTGTAGCACCATGGTCAGGAGAAGTGTGTCTCTTCATACACATAATTGATTACTGTATTTATACTTTGTTAACCTTTACAATGCAACTATAATTCTAAGGATCCATCTTTTACCGGAATATCTTACCAGAGTTTCCACTTAGGAGAATTTTTTAATTCATTTTCATATGGAACATATTTAGTAATATGGAATCCCAAATTCCTTAATGTGGATAGTCTCTCAAAACTGCAGGTGACATTTGAAATCCACTACACATCACAGTCGTTTTATTATTTTGTGGCTAAACTAATTCATTCTGTTAGGCCAGATTTGGGATGAATTTAAAATATTCAGGGAAATTTATAGGTGTGAATCCTCATTTTAAAAAATAACACATCAAAAGCCTATCTACAGGGAAGCAGACTTGGTCCAGTGGATAGGGCATCTGTCTACCACATGGGAGGTCCCCATGGGAGGTCTGCGGTTCAAACTCAGGGCCTCCTTGACCCATGTCCAGCTGGCCATGCACAGTGCTATTGCGTGCAAGGAGTACCAAGCCACGCAGGGGTGTCCCTGCATAGGGGAGCCCCATGTGCAAGGAGTGCACCGCATAAAGAGAGCCACCCATTGCGAAAGACAGTTCAGCCTGCCCAGGAATGGCACTGCACACATGGAGAGCTGACGCAGCAAGATGACACAACAGAAAAGAAACACAGATTCCTGTGCTGCTGACAACAACAGAAGCAGACAAAGAAGAACATGCATCAAATAGACAAGAGAACAGACAAGTGGGGGGGAGGGAGAAGGGGAAAGAAATTTTTTTTAAAAAAACCTAACTACAGATTTGTGGGAAATAGAAAAAGAAGGGCAAACTGTACCTAAATCTAGAAGAAGGAGAAAAATAATATAGATTTAAGTGAAGAGAAATGAACTAGACTATAGAAAAAACAATTGTGTGAACCAATGAAATTGGTTCTTGGAAAAGATCAATAAAATAGAAAAGGTTCTTTTAGATTGAAAAAGAAACAAGAAAGAGGATGCAAATTGCCAAAATAAAAAATGTAATCAGGGATGTTGCTAGATATTGCTGACATTAAAGGGATTATGAATTAAATCTATGAACAATTGTCTACCAGAAATCTAGAAAATAGAAGAAATGGACCAATTCCTAAAAACATGCAAGTTATCTAAATTGACTGAAAAGAAATAGATCTCAACAAAAACATAATGAGTAAAGAAATTCAATTAGTTATCAAAAACTTCTCAAAACTAGAAGTCTAGGATCAGACATCTTCCAAAATGAAATCTATGAAATATTCAAAGAAGAATTAATGACAATATTTTTCATAATCTTTCATCTTGAAGTCGATACATATAGCCTCCAAACTCATTCTATGAGACTAAAGTTATTTTGATGCCAAAACTACATAAAGCATATCAAAGAAAGTAAAGCAAGGAGCAATTTCTCTCATAAATATAGATGCAAAACACTTAACAAATACTAGCATGTCAAATCCAAGAGAATATTACAAGAATTACCCACCAAGACAAAATGGGATTCAAAATGAATGTTCAACTTAAGAAAATCAATGTAATATACCCATTAACCCAATGAAAAGGAAATCACATGAAAATCTAAATTGATGCAGAAAATGTGAATGATAAATTCCAACACCTTTTCATGATAAAAATACATAGAAAAATAAGAATATAAATAACTCCCTAAACAGAATAAACAAAATATATAAGAAAACACAGGTAATCTTATCCTCAATCCTGAAAGAGTGGAAGTTATCTCTTTGAGATCTGGAACAAGACAAGGATGACTGCTTTCAATATTGCTATTCAGTATTATAGTGGAAGTTAAGAAATTAGGCCATAAAAGTAAATAAAGGCTACCCAATTTAGAAAGAAAAAGTAAAATCATGTTTAAAAAGATGTGATTATCCTTATCTACATCATGACAAGCTGCCCCCCCAAAAACCGTAGAGCTCATAAATGAATTCAACCAAATGAAACCTATCAGGTTTACATGAAAAAAAAAGTTTATTTTATACAACAGAAAGAATATTCTTAAATGGACAATAAAAAAAATCCATTCACCATAGCATCTAAAAGAAGAAAATGCATAGGAATAATTTTAACTAAACAGGATGCACAATGAAAACTTCAAAAAAAAGTTGAATGAAATAATAAAAGAACTAAGTAAATGGCAAGGTATTCTGTGTTCATGAATAGGGAGAATTAATATTGTTAAGATGTCAGTACTACCCAAAGTTATCTACAGCTTCAATGTAATTCCCATCTAAGTCCTAAGAGCCTTTTTAGCAGAAATGGAAAAGCTGATCCTGATTTATATGGAAATACACTCCAGGAGGACTCCAGTACCATCTTATTATGTTGCATTTACTTATTTGCTTATCTCATGCCTTCTAAAGTCTGTGAGCTGTTTGAGCAGAAGCAAAATATCTCACTCTTCTATTCATTCCCAGAACATAACTTACTATTTACCATACAGTAATGTTGAATAAATATTTGTTAAATGATTAAGAAATAAATGATTGAGTGAGTTGCACATATATTGCTAAGTTTTGGGGAGAATGGAGAAGAAGTGAGAGAAAAGGAAATCTTGTTAACAGAGGGAAGTCTCATGACTCCAAAGGAGACAGATTTGAAACAAGATATTTTAGTGTACCCAGAATCTTTTTTACTATCAGTGATAGAGAAACCATTTTGGGAAACCTTGTAATATTAGAGTTCACATCTAAAGAAAGGTGACTTCCTACAGGGAAGGAAGGTGTTCAGTGGGATAAGAGATGGACATGGTTCTTCATATCTGTCTTCTGAGGGTCAAAACTGGCACGAGTTTGCTTTGTGGTTTTCTTTCTTACCTCCAGAGAAGTATATATCTTATCAAGAAGAGAGATAAAAGAATAACTCATTAATGAGTTTCATGCAAATGAAATCCCTAAAGATCTCTGTGGCAGGTTGATACTATTTATGAATTCCAAGAAGAGATTTAGATTATGTTTGTAAACTGGTCTGTTCCTCTGTATATGGTACCCTTTGATTGATCTAAATTCATTTTTTTTTACATTTACTTGATTAAATCAAGGTTAGAGCTTTGATTTGAGAATATAATTAGTGGTACTCAGGGTTGAGTCCCTGCTCCCTTGGAGTCCTATATAAATGAACACTCACTCATGAAGACACGCAGGAGAAGACACACAGTGGAACACAATTTCATAGATAGAGATTTTTGTTTCACTGCTTTTTCTTTTTCTAAAATTTTGGGAAGAATCCAGTTCAACACATTCATCCATTTTTTCTTTTAGTAATTCAACTGACATTTAGTCATCAAACAATATGAAGAACTAAATATGAATCTGGGAATGAAGAAGTGAATGACACATTGTTTCTTTTACAATAAGATTATATCTAAACAGGTTAAGAGACATAGAAATGAGTACATGCCATATCCTGAGCTGGCTCTGAATTCCTGGTGAAGAGGGTCTAGAACTTTGGACTCATCCTGTGCTGTGTGAGTTAGTGAAGGCATCATGTGGGACCTCATGATTGAACTGAGCCTTAAAGGAGGAATTGGAATAATTCCATGAGGATGTGGAGGTAGAAGCACAACAAAAAGTGGTAGGAGGGACACAAATGTGAGTTCAGTATAATCATAGGATGTGGTACAGTTTTAAAAATAGTTCTAAATATCTCATGAACAATGATGGGCATTCATGAAAAGTGGAAAATGAGCCTTGTAACAGAGAGCCTTGCATTCTGTCCACAAATTGGATATTTATGTTTCAGGTTGTTGGAGTCTGTGTAGAGTTTAGAGACAGTGATGTTCATGAAAACCCTTGCCAAGTAGAAAGATTTCTCTGGGTTAATATGAATCTATCTGTTGTAAAAACTTTGGACAGATGATGAGGGATGAAAATAGAATGGTGGATGCAGGGAAGGAGGTGTGGTGAGTTAGTATATGTGGGGTTGAATCATAAAGTATTCACTATTAATGCTTGGCATAATGTCAGTCATTTCATGTTCATCATTTTATTTATTCTATGAAATCAGAGTAATTTTCCAATGCATGTAATTGTGTCAGATTGAATCTTGGAGTTTTATGATCCTAGGAATTTGCATTTCACTAAAAATTTTACTTCTTAATAAACTTAATATTTAGAACAGTTTTAGAGTTGCAGAAATCCTGTAAGGATGTTATAGATAGTTTCCAAGAACCTCTTACCCCCTTTCCCCTGCTCGTACCATCTGCCATCCAAAATAACACCTCATATTTATTTGTCATAACTTCTTAGTCACTTTGTGATTGTGGCAGCTTCTCAGACTCTTCTTGGTTTTGATAACCTGGATACTTTCAAGGAGTGTAGGTAAGGTATATTGTAAAGTTTCCCTCAGTTTGAATTTTCTGATGTTCTTCTCATGATTAGACTGAGTTTATGGGTTTTTGGAAGAATACACCAGAGATAAAGTATCATTTTCATCACATCATAACCAGGGTGCATCTTATCAACTTGACTTATCATTGTTGATATTGACTTCTTTCAGCAATGTTTTGTGGTTCCCCAGCATAAAGTTCCTCATATCTCTAACCTTCCTTATATCACCTTTGGGAAGAAGTCACTAAGTGAAACCCATATTTCAAGATTGGGATTTTTCTCCATGGCCTTGAAAGAGAAAGATCTACATAAATTATTGATTTTTTTTCCTGCAAGAGAGATTTGTCTTTTCTTTTTTATTTAATCAATTATTTATTAATATCAGGATGAACTCATGAAATTTATATGATACTTTTAGTTGTGATACAATACTACTTTTCTTGTTGTTTAATTTGTTCCACTTTTGGCCATGGGGGTGAAATGTCAGCTGTACTCTTTATCTGTAGTATAACCCCATCATTGAGAGTTTTATTTTAGCACATATTTACTCTATGATACTATAAATTGTGCCAGTCATTTCTTGCATGTTTCTCACCTAGAGTCAACCATTTCTCCAAGAAGACACTTATTGGATAATGGTACTGTGCCTTCTAAGGCTTCTCTGAAGAGAGTGTGAGGAAACATATGTGTTTATATACATGTTTATAAATATGTCTACATACACTATCTATATTTACCTATACATGAGTTAATAATTCTAAACTATTAACATATAGAACATTCTAGCCTCCTCCCTTGCTTATCTGTAATCACCTATTTCACAGTGTGAAAAATATTCCCTCATCTGTCAACTATCTATGAAACTTGATTCCAGTGCAAATGCATAGAAGCATTAGAATTGTTAATCCATACATTGTGGGTTGGTACATTGTTAATTAGAGTACTGTACTTCATAGTTTCTTTTGGCTTTATTTTACAGATCCATTCATATCCAATATTACTTCTTTTTTTAAAGTTTAAAACATAATTGAAAATGTCTTTAAAGATAATTAATTATGAAAATAATACACATTTATAGGGAATGAGTAGATTTTTTCCAAAATGTTACACTGAAAAATATAAGATGTTCCTTTACACCCCACTCCCCACTCCCAACTGCATCATTTTTAATTGTATTTTTTGATGAAACATATATCACAAACAAATTACATTAAAAAAATGAGAGGTTCCCATAAACCCACTACCCCACTCCTCCCACATCAACAACCTCATTCATCATTGTGGTACTTTTGTTGCATTTGGTGTATACATTTTGGAGCACTGCTGCACCACATGGATTATAGTTTACATTTTAGTTTACACTCTCCCCCAGTCCATTCAGTAGGTTATGGCAGGATATATAATGTCCAGCATCTGTCCTTGCAATATCATTTAGGACAACTCCAAGTCCCAAAATTGTCCCCACATCACCTCTTTTCTTCCCTCTCCCTGCCCTCAGCAACTACTGTGGCCACTTACTCCACATCAATGCTCAATTTCTTCCATTGCCAGTCACAACAATGTGTGCGTAAGTGGCTCTCTGAATCTTGAAGTTTCAGAATCAGCAAGGCCAACTCTTTCTTCATCATCTCTGAACACTCTATTCTTAAAAAACTTTTTATATTTTATGGAAGTATATCATTCATACATAAACATGCACACTAAAGATTGTGATCTTATAAAATATACATACATAACATCACACAGGGTTCTCATACAACACCCTTCCACCAACTCTTTGCATTGTGAAACATTTGCTACAAACTGTACATGAACGTCATCACAATATTACTACCAACTATAGATCCTATATTACACTTGGTGTATTTTTTCCCCAACTCATACTATTTTTTATAATATTTTTATTACAAATATTGTGAACTTGCAAAACAATCATATAAATGTGTAAATTTCCCATACAACTCCACACTCTGGTGGAACATTTATTACAGATTATGAGACAATATGACCAGACTATTACCACCAATCATGGTCCATAGCATACTTTTTTTTTAGGGTCATGCAAACCTTTATCTTTCTTTTTTTTAAAAAAGATTTATTTATTTATTTATTTCACTGCCCTTACCCCCGCCCCTGACCCCAGTTGTCTGTTCTCTGTGTCTATTTGCTGTATCTTCTTCTTTGTCCGCTTCTGTTGTTGTCAGCGGCACAGGAATCTGTGTTTCTTTTTATTGTGTCATCTTGTTGTGTCACCTCTCCGTGTGTGCGGCACCATTCCTGGGCAGGCTGCACTTTCTTTCACACTGGGCGGCTCTCCTTACGGGGTACACTCCTTGCACATGGGGCTCCCCTACACGGGGAACACCCCTGCATGGCAGGGCACTCCTTGCATCCATCAGCACTGCACATGGGCCAGCTGCACATGGGTGAAGGAGGCCCGGGGTTTGAACTGCAGACCTCCCATGTAATAGACAGGCGCCCTAACCACTGGGCCAAGTCCACCGCCCATAGCATACATTTGACACATTTTTTCCATACACCTCTATTATCAACACAGTACAGCTTGACATTTATGCAAGAATATTATAGTATTGCTGTTAACCACAGTCTATAGGTCACGCCAACTGTAGTTTTCCATGTATATACAATAGTGATATACATCTGCTCTAGCTCACAGAAGAACTTGCTTGCATTTGTACCCTTAACCACAATTCTCAACTGCCTCTCAACTGTGTATTTCAGTCCCTCAGGTATTCTTTTTTTTTCTTTAAAGATTTATTTATTTATTTCTCTCCCCCACTCTGCCCCAGTTGTCTATTCTCTGTGTCTATCTCCCGTGTGTTCTTCTTTGTCCACTTCTGTTGTTGTCAGTGGCATGGGAATCTGTGTTTCTTTTTGTTCCGTCATCTTGCTGTGTGTTGCCATGCCATTCCTGGGCAGGCTGAAATTTCTTTTGCACTGGATAGCTCTCCTTATGGGGCTCCTTGTGCATGGAGCTCCCCGATGTGGGGACACCCCTGTGTGGCAGGGCATTCCTTGCATGCATTAGCACTGCACACAGGCCAGCCCCACACAGGTCAAGGAGGCCTGGTGTTTGAACCGCAGACCTCCTATGTGGTGGATTGATGCCCTATCCACTGGGCCAAGTCTCCTTCCCCCTTGGTTATTCTTTAGTTTTCTTTCAGCCACAATCCCATTTATAATCCAGTTACTACTCACTATAATGTGTTAGTATCAACTCTATCCGTCTCCACACTTTTAAGTTGAGTTAATTAAAACTTCTACAGGAGGAGGCAGGGCAAGATGGTGTCTGAGTGAGTGCAGCTCACAGTCTCTCCTGCAAAGAAGCAGCCTCGTGGTGTTGGAGACTTCCCGGAGCGGGTTGTTTCAGGGGCTTGCAAGGCAGGAGGTGTATGGACGTCTATTTTTTAGAGACAGTGACAGAAGTAGTGCTTGCTAAAGGTTAATTTGCGGGTTACAAGCACAGAAGTTGGAAGCTGTGGGGAGGCAGGACCCTTCCACTTACGGCTGGCGGCCACAGTGTTCCCTGAGAACTGTCAGTTGTGTGGTGGTGTTCCTGGGCACCATGATCCCCAGATACGTGGCCTCCAGGTCTGTGTCCCCTCAGCCCCCATATTCCACATTCCGCACGCCTACATACTCTGAGTCTGCAGTGTCCCGGGCTTCCCTTTTCCAAGTCCAGCACTTCTGGAGGTCTGGGATTGCCTGAGCCCTCCGGTTTTGGACTGACTCTGTGAGTGGGAGGGATTCAGTAGGAGGTGCAGCAAAGGGACCAAGCGAGTGCAGGTTCAATTTTCTGGTTCCCCCTCCCTCCATTTTCTGTGTATTTGTACTTCGAGGAGCATACCAGCTGGCTTGGGGAGAGCCTGGGAAGAAAGGAGTGGTGAATCTGCTGACAAAACCCAATTCACCTAAATACCCTATGATATGAAATTTGGTCTGGGAGAAGGTGGAATCAGAAAATCAACTAGCCCTCTCATAGCACACCTAAAGGAGAGGGACTGTAGGAGGTCCTTTCCAAGCTTCCAGTAGCATACTTGGGGTTCCTGGTGAGCTGTGGGTGCTCTCTCTCTGGAAATAAAAGTCACTGTTTTCTTTGCAGAGCTGGTTCAACAAGGACCCACTTGAATCTCCTACTGGACCTCTCAGGCAGCTTTCTTGCTGCCCTGGGAGACAGGGAAGTAAAGAGCGGAAAAAGGGGATATGTCAAATCCCTAAGCATTTTATTTGACTGCAAAGACATACCTTGCTTAAAACTTTGTCTGGCATTTTATTGGGTTGTCTTCTTGTTTTTGTTTTTGCTTTCTCTTTATCCCCCAAGGATCTTTTTTCTTTCTTTTTTCTTTTTTGCTCTTTTTCTTTTTCTTGCTTACTTAACCCCTCCTTTTTGTTCCTTTTTTCCCTTTTCTTTCTTTCATTGCCTTCTTTTTTAATTTTTTTTATATTAGGTTCTGCAGGGAGTTATTCACATTTGCTGTATTTCCTCATCCTCCATTCCACTTTTGTGTGTATATTGATTTGCCCACCAACACTATCTCATTTCCTCTACATCTTTCTATCCTCCATCATTTATTGTTTCTCTTACATTACACATCACTTTGTTTGTCCCCCTATTTTTCTGAATTTATTTCTAATACCTTTGCTCTGTTTTCTGTCTTATATTCACTATTTATATTATTGTCCTTTATTTTCTCTTTCCTTCTCTCCTGAACACACTGGCCTTTTAATTCACACTATATTCCTCCCCATATTTAGTTACTGTCTCATTATACATACACTACTTTTCGCACTGTTATAAGTATACATACCTTACATGAGCCAAATATCCATTCTCCTAGATCACACATGGTTCCTCTTAATATTTATTATCAATGCTACTATTGTTTATTTTTCTTCTCTTACTTCTTTGGCTTTCCCTGCCCTTAATATTTTCCTTCAAGTGAACTTAGCCAACAACAAGGAAATAGAATAAGAAGAACAAAGTGACAAAGAGAAGAATTAAAACACATGCAAAAAAAGTAATTAAGCACCAAACTAGACAAAGAAGATAAGCAACTGATTAAAACCATCAAGATAAAATGATGCAACAAAAAATTACAAACCAAAATAATAATCTGGAAAACATGCTCCAATCCAGTGAACAAACTAAAACCAGGAAGAGTAACAGAACATCAAACAAGTAATTAAAGCTCTCAAAACATATATTAGGGACAAATTTGATGAGGTGGAGGAAGAGATTAAGAACATGAAGAAAACACTTAGAGAGAATACAGAAGAAATTGCAATCATACACAAAAAGATAACAGATGTGATGGTGATGAACAGCACAATTCTAGAAATCAAAAATACACTCTCTGCAAATAACAGCAGACTCGAAGAGGCACAGAAAAGAATTAGTGGTGTGGAAGACAGTATATCTGAAATCAAACAGATAGTAGAACTGATCAATAAAAAGAAAGAAAACTTCCAACAGGGACTTAGGGACCGGAATGACAATGCAAAACACACAAACATATGCATTACAGGCATCCCAGAAGGAGAAGAGAAGGGGACAGAAGGAGTGTTGGAGGAAATAATGGCTGAAAACTTCCCAAATCTACTGAGGGAGATGGATGTACATGTCCAGGAAGGACAATGCACTCCAAACAGCATAAATTCCAACAGGCCTATCCCAAGACATATACTTGTCCAATTACATGCTAGGCCACAGAAAAAATCTCAATGAATTCAGAAAGACTGAAATCATACAAAATAATTTCTCGGACCACAGTAGAATGAAGTTGGAAATTTGCAAGGGACAGAGACTGAGATTTGGCACCAAGATTTGGAAGTTAAACAGCACTCTTAGAAAAACAGTGGGTCAAGGAGGAAATAACAAAAGAAATTAATAACTACCTTAAAACTAATGAAAATTATAACACAACATATCCAAACTTATGGGATGCAGCAAAAGCAGTACTGAGAGGGAAGGTTATAGACATAAATTCATACATCAAAAAAGAAGAAAGAGCTAAAATTGAATAACTCATTGCACAATTGGAGGAATTATTAAAAAAACTAACTAAATACAAAGGAAGAAGGAAGAAAGAAATAACAAAGATCAGTGAAGAACTAAAAGAAATAGAAAAAAAGAAAGCACTTGAAAAAATGAACAAAATCAAGTGCTGGTTTTTTGAGAAGATCAATAAAATTGACAAACCATTACCTAGAATAACAAAGAAAAAAAGAAGATGCAAATAAGGAAAATAAGAAATGAGAAAGGAGATATCATCATTGACCCCACAGAAATAAAGACTGTTATAAAAGGATACTTTGAAAAACTATATTCCAAGAAAAAGGACAATTTAGAGGAAATGGACAAATTCCTAGAAACACATGAGCAGCCTACATTAATGAAAGAAGAAACTGATCATCTCAACAAACCAATCACAAGTAAAGAGAGAATCAGTCATTAAAAACCTCTCAACTAAGAAGAGCCCTGGGCAAGACAGCTTCACAGGTGAATTCTACCAAGCATTCTGGAAAAAACTAACACCAAACATGCTTAAACTCTTCCCAAAATCGAAACACAAAGAACATTGCCTAACTCATTCTATGATGCCAACATTACTCTAATAGCAATGCCACAAGAAGGGAAAATTACAGACCAATCCCTCTAATGAACTTAGACATGAAAATCCTCAAAAAAATACTTGTTAATCATATTCAACAATACATTAAATAAATTATACACCATGACCAAGTGAGAATCATTCCAGGTATGCAAGGATGGTTCAACATAGGAAAATCAATTAATGTAATACACCATATAAACAGACTGAAGTTAAAAGAATCACATTATCATATCTATAGATGCAGAAAAAGCATTTGACAAAATACAGCACACTTTCCTAATAAAAACAATGCAAAAGATCAGAATAGAAGGAAACTTTCTCAACATGATAAAGAGCATATATGAAAAACCCACAGCTAACATCATTTACAATGTTGAAAATCTGAAATCTTTCCCTCTAAGATCAAAAACAAAACAAGGATGCCCACTATCAGCCCTTCTATTTAACATTGTCTTAGAAGTACCTGCTCAAGCACTGAGGGAAGAACCAGACATAAGAGCCATCCAAATTGGAAAGGAAGAAGTGAAAATTTCACTCTTTGCAGACGATATGATCCTATACATAGAAAACCCTGGGAAGTCTACAAGAAAAGGTTCTAGAACTCATAAATGAGTTCTGTAAAGTCACAGGTTACAAAATCAATACACAATAATCAACACTATTTCTGTACACCAATAATGATCAATCTGAGGATGAAATCAGGAATCAAATAACATTTACAATAGTAAATAAAAAAATAAAATACCTAGGAATAAATTTAACTAAAGATGTAAAGGACTTATACACAGAAAACTACAAACACTGCTCAAGGAAATCAAAGAAGACCTAAATAAATGGAAGAATATTCCCTGCTCATGGATAGGAAGACTAAATATCATTAAAATGTCTATCCTACCAAAACTGATCTATGGATACAATGCAATCCCAATAAAAATCCACAGAGCATTCTTTAATGAACTAGATAAACTAACTATGATATTTATTTGGAAAGGAAAGAGGTCCCAGATAGCCAAAGACATATTGAAAAAAAAACGAAATTGGAGGAATCACACTACCTGACTCCAAAACGTACTACAAACCTACAGTAGTGAAAATGGCATGGTTTTGGCCCAAGGATAGACACACTGACCAATGGATTTGAAATGAGAGTTCTGATATAGATTCTCAAATAAACAGCCATATGGTATTCAACAAGGCCACCAAAACATCTCAACTGGGAGAGAATGGCCTCTTCAGCAAATGGTGCCTGGAGAACTGGATATCCATATTTAAAAGAATGAAAGAGGATTACCAACTCACACCTTATACAAAAATCAGCTCAAGATGAATCAAAGACCTAAATATAAGAGCCAAGACCATAAAGACTTTGGAAAGCAATGTAGGGAAGCATCTACAGGACCTTGTAATAGGAAACGGCTTCATGAACTTCACACCCAAAGCATGAGCAGTCAAAGAACAAATAGATAAATGGGACTTCCTCAAAATTAAAGCCTTCTGCACCTCAAAGAATTTTGTCAAGAAAATGAAAAAAGAGTCTACACATTGGGAGAAATTATTTGGTAACCATATATCTTATAGGAGAAATATCCTGCATTTAAAAAGAATTCCTATATCTTGAAAATAAAAAGACAAGCAAATCATTTTAAAAATGGGAAAAAGATTTGAGCAGACACTTCTCAAAAGAAGTTATACAAATAGCTAAAAGGCACAAAAAAAACCAAATAGCTAAAAGGCACATGAAAAAATGCTCAAAATCACTAGCTACTAGGGAAATGCAAGTCAAAACACAATGAGATACCATCCTACTCCCATAAGACTGGCAGCTATCAAAAAATCAGAAAGCTACAGATGCTGGAGAGAATATGGAGAAATGGGAACTCTCATCCACTGCTGGTGGGAATGCAGAAGGACCCAGCCATTCTGGAGGACAGTTTGGTAGTTTCTCAAAAAACTAGATACAGATTTACCATATGAACCAGCAATTCCACTGCTGGGTATATACCCAGAAGATCTGAAAACAAGGACACAAACTGATATATGCACACCGATGTTCATAGCAGCACTATCCACAGTTGGCAAAAGTTGGAATCAATCCAAATGCCATCAAGAGATGAATGGATAAATAATATGTGGTGTATACATACAATGGAATCCTACTCAGCTCTAAGAACAAATACACTACAAACACATGTGATAACATGGATGAATCTTGAGAACCTTATGTTGAGTGAAGCAACCCAGGCATTGAAGGACAAATACAACATGACCTCTCTGATAAGAAATAAGTAAACCAAGATGTTTCAGAGAGCTAAAGACTGGATGATATGCTTAAAGGAAGTTGGGGAGTAGAGAAAGGCTGCAAGCTGACACCTACATGGGTGAAATCTATGATAAGCTGGAGATAAGTATCTCTACAGAGGAGGGATAAAATGGGGGCATAAGTATACCTTGGGGCAGGGCTTTGTGGGCATGAGGGGCCTGGAGATGAAAGGATGGATTAGATGGCCCAATTTTTGGGGGGGACGGTAGGCAGAACATTTGAACATAAGAGACTGTCAGGTATGTGGTTGTAATTACAAATTAGAGAAAACTCTTTAGAAAATATACTATAAAAGGTTATCTGTTCAAGATGCTTAAAGGGGGGGGGGGCTTCTGACACATGGAAAGCTTCTAGGGAGAGTGTGATGGTTCATTTTGTAATAATGGTTTATACTATTGGGTGGAGACCCATACAATGAGGGTGAAAGTATACCCACATCCTGGGGAGAACTGATGTTCTCAAATAGAGGGAATTTTACCTCTTGAGAGAATTGGTGGTTCCCAGTGGGTTAGGGCAGTCGAGTACGTCAAGCTCTCAACATTGTTGCAAGTATCTCTGAATATGATCCTTCATGTAATGAAGATTGATTGTCACAGTGGGCCCTGAGGGGATGGGAAAAAAGGTGTTGAATAGATGGAATCTGTGTAACTGTGGGTCAATGGAAGTATTCCACAAGATCATGCAATGATGGATATAGATATGTTAAATTACACCAAAAATGTATTAAAGTCTATAGGCTAAAATATAAATGATAATGTAAAACATAATATAACTAAAAATTTAGAAAATTGTATAGTCTAAAATATAAACCATAATGGAAACTCAAATGGAATCATGTTTGAAAGCTATTGTTTCAATATCTGTACATGAGCTGCAGCAAATAGAATATGAACATGTAAAAAGATCATTGTGGAGGGACAAAGGGTTTGATGTTGGATATGTGGGAGTATCATATATTGTGTATGTGAATTACTGTAATCTAAAACTTATGTGAAAAGAAACTTAATAATTGGAAGAAAAAAAAAGAAAGTATGTAGACATTGAGGAAGAAATTGAAGAAATTGCCTTGCCACGGTACATACAGGGCAACACATACAGCAGTGATGAAAAGCAAAATGTCAAAACAAAACTTTTTCAGTTTTTCATTTTTTGATACTCCAATTTATTCTTCCTTTATTTAATTTTTCTAAATTAGTATATATTCTATATCTAACCTTTAAACCCATCATTATATTCCATTTTGCTATTTATGTAATCTGGCAAAATATTAGTCTTCCTTTTTAAAGAAGTTTTGGACTACAGAAGGGTTCAACTATGTCAGGGGAGGAACACTGGTGTGGTGTGTTATTGAAAGGGGGCACATGGTTGGGAGAGAGTACTCCAGGGTGTGTACACAGGGTACATGAAAATGTTTGGATATTTTCATAGTGGTTTCAGTTAAAAATGACAACTGAGGGAGTGTTAGTTCCTATCCAGGGGAGCTCTATCACATCCCCAATGAAACAGCAACAATACTCCAAGTGCAATGTCAAAGACCAATAAAGATGGACGGCCCAGAAATGAGCCCTTGATACTGATGGCTACAATTATGAGCTTGTGTGCCTGAAATATGAACTAGGTGTAGAGCTGCAGGGTGCCAAAGAGTTACCTCCTGAGGGCCTCCATTTTGCTCAAATGTGGTCACTAAGCCAGATTCAGCATTTAATGCATTACCTTCCCCCCGGCATTGAACATGACTTCTGAGGATGAACCTCCCTGGTGCCAAGGGATTACTACCAAGCACCAGTTGATGACGTAACTAGAAAAAGACCTTGAATAAAAGGGTCAGCTCATACCAGCAGAATATCTCAGCCTACATGTAATATCAAGTGTTAACAACTGCTTTTTGTCTTTGGATAAAAGGGGGAAATGGAAAGGACAAATGAGTTTATATGGCTATGAGTCTCCAAAAACAGTTGGGAGGTCATCAGAGCAGTAACGTTTATGCACATCTCAGCAGGGTCCCAGAGACAGCCAAAGTAGATAGAAACCCAGGTACTGGTTCTCCTGAGGGCTGCAGAGACGCTATGTTCATAGCAGATGGCTCTGGAATTCAGTGCCATGTCAGTTGGCCCTACTTTGAGTTTCTGTTGCTGAGTGAGATGGAGATGGACTCAGATGTGATCTTTCTACACATGCCTCTTCTGTTACTTTTACCAGACCTGTAGTTGGCTTTGGGTTTCGGGTATACTGAGGAGACCTGAATCTCTGGACTGTCCATGTGACAGTCAGGCCCTGAGCCTCAGCAGGCTTGCAACTCCTACCCTCTGGTTTATTGCTCTTATCCTGGCCAGCTAACAGGGAGGTGAAGAAGGTTAACCACCACACCAGGGAGCCACGAGTGCCTACAGTTGCAAGCAGGAGAATTGCATCCATCATCCTTGTGGAATGTAAGCCCCTTCTTGATGTAGATGTGGACTGTACAGAACCTTCCCAGGGTCTACAGGATGGAGGAATAGGATATAGATTAGAGTTGACTTACTGGTGTTCTACCGGGGAACTATTGTGATTAGTAAGGGAAGAAATTGTAGTAGTGATGTGAAGAAAGTGGTCACGGTAGCTGCTGATGTTAGGGAGAAGGAAGAAAAGATATGATGTGGGTGCATTTTCAGGATTTGGAGTTGTCCTGGGTGATGCTGCAGGGACAGATGCTGGACATTGTGTGTCCTGCCATGGCCCACTGGGTGGACTGGAGGAGTGTAGACTACTATGTAGACCACTATACATGTGGTGCTGCAGTGCTCCAAAATGTATTCACCAGGTGCAGTGAATGTGCCACGATGATGCAAGAGGTTGTTGTTGTGGAAGGAGTGGGGTGAGGGTGGTGGGAGGTATATAGGGACCTGTTATTTTTTTAATGTAACATTTAAAAGAAAATAAAGAAAAAAAACTTCTACATATATTAAGCATCTATATTTCTTCTCAAAACTCCTTTTATCTCCTAATAACATATACAATTCCATGTGTTTATTATTTGTATTTAGTTTATATTAATGAGACCATGCAATATTTGTCCTTTTGTGTCTGGCTTACTTCACTTAGTATAATGTCTTCAAGACTCATCCATGTTATCACATATGTCCCAATTTCATTTCTTCTTACTGCAGCATAATATTCCATTGTTTGTATAGACCACATTTGTTTATCCATTCAATCATGAAGGGACACTGGAGTTGTTTCCATCTTTTGGCAATTGTGAACAACTTCGCTATGAACATTGGTGTGCAGGTGTCTGTTCATGGCCTAGTTTTTAGTTCTTCTGGATATATTCCTTGTAGAGGAATTGCTGGATCATGTGACAGTTCTATATTTAGCTTCCTCAGGAACCTCCAAACTGTATTCCATGAAGGCTGCACCATTTTACACTCCCACCAACAGTGCAGGAATGTTCCTGTTTCTCCACATCCTCTCCAGCACATATTGTTGTCTGTTTTTTTTTTTTTAAATAATGGCCATTCTATGTGGTGGTAGATGATATATTGTTGTTTTAATTTGCATTTCCCTAATAGCTAGTGATATGAAACATTTATTCATGTGCTTTTTGGCCATTTGTATTTCCTCTTTGGAGAAATGTCTATTTAAATCCTTGGTCCATTTTTAAATTTATTGCTTGGTTTTTTTTGTTGTGTTGTATGATCTCTTTATGTAGCATGGAAATCAAACCCTTATCAGATAACTGGTTTCCAAATATTTTCTCCCACTGACTTGGTGCCTTTTCACCTTCTTGATGAAGTCCTTTGAATCATAGAAATGTTTAAGTTTGAGAAGGTCCCATTTACCCATGTTTTTTTTTTGTTGCTCGTGATTTTGGTGTAAGGTTTATGAATCCATCACCTACCACCAGATCTTGAAGATGTTTCCCTACATATTCTTCTAGAAGCTTTATTGTACTTCCTTTTATATTCAGGTCTTTGATCCACTTTGAGTTTATTTTTGTATAATATGTGAGATAGGGGTCTTCTTTCTTTTGGCTATGGATATCCTGTTCTCCCAACAAAAATTATTGAATAAACTTTTCTTCCCCAACTGGGAGGGCTTGACAGGATTGTCAAAAATCACTTGGCCATAGATGTGTCTGTTTATGAACCATCAATTTGATTCCATTGGTCTATGTGTCTATCTTTATGACCATACCATGTTGTTTTTACCACTGTAGCTAGGTAATATGATTTAAAGTCTGTAAGTGAGAGTCCTCCAACTTCCCTTTTCGTTTTGAAAATGTTTCTGGCCATTTGGAGACTCTTACACTTCCAGATAGACTTGATAATTGTGTTTTCCATTTGCTAAAAATAAATACTGGTGAAATTTTTATTTGTATTGCATTGAATCTGTATCTCAATTTGGGTAGAATTGACATCTTAATGATATTTAGTCTTCCAATCCATGAGCAAGAAATGTTATTCCAATTATTTAGGTCTTTCAAAATTCCTTTTTGCAATGCATTATAGTTTTCTGAATACAAGTGTTTTGCATCCTTGGTTAAGTTTATTCCTAAATATTTGATTCTTTTTGTTGCTATTGTAAATAGAGTGTTTTTCTTGACTTCCTCCTCAGATTGTGCATTATTCATGTAAAGAAACACTACTGATTTTTGCTTATTGATTTTATATCCTGACTCGCTACTGAAATAATTTATTAGCTCTAGCAGCTTTGTTGTAGATTTTGCAGGACTTTCTAGATATATAATCATCATCTGCGAATAGTGAAAATTTTAATTCTTCTTTTCCAATTTGGATGCCTTTTATTTCTTTTTCTTGCCTGATAGCTTTAGCTAGAAACTCTACCACTACATTGAAGAACAATGGGGTTAGTAAGCATCCTTGTCCTTTCCCTGATCTCAATCAGAAATTTTTCAGTCTTTCACCATTGAATACAATGTTAGCTGTGGGTTTTTCTTATATGGCTTTTATCATGTTGAGAAGTTTCCTTCAATTCCTATTTTTTTGTAGTATTTTTCTCAAGAAAGGATACTGTATTTTGTCAGATGCCTTTTCTGTGTCATTAATAAGATCATATGATTTTTCTTCTTTGATTTATTAATGTGGTATATTATGCTGATTTTCTTGTGTTGAACCAGCCTTACATGACTTGTATACAATCCACTTGATCAAGAAGGATAATTCTTTTAATGTGTTGTTGGATTTGATTAGCAAGTATCTTATTGAGGATTTTTGCATCTGTATTCATTAGAGAAATGGGTCTATAACTTTATTTTTCTGTAATAGCTTTATTTGGCTTTAGCGTGAGGGTGATATGGTTTCATAGAATGAGTTTTGTAGCATTCCTTCTTGTTCAATTTTTTGGAAGAGCTTGAGTCACATTGGTATTAAATCTTCTTTGAATGCTTGGTAGAACTCACCTGTGAAACTGTCTGGTCAAGGGCATTTCATTGTGGGGAACTTTTTAATGACTGTTTCAATCTCTTTACTTGTGATTGGTTTAATGAATCTTCTATTTCTTTGAGCATCAGTAGGTTGTACATTCTTAGGAATTTTTCTATTTTATCTACATTGTCTAGTTTTTTAGCATAAAATTAGCATAAAATTGTTCATACTCCCCCTAAAATGAACTACAAATTCTAAACAGTCTGACTCATGCCTGTCTATTCTCACTTCTCCCTCCTTATTGGAATCCAGAGCCTCTGTCTTCTTCAATGCACCTGTCAAATTTGGGGTCTATGCTCAGCTTGTCCCCATTCTTGTAAAATCATTTTCTACATCTATGTCCCCTTTCCCTTCCTAATCTCAATTCCTGCTCCTCCTCGAGGTATCTTCTCTAATTTCCTTACCATGGAAGGGTTTTTCTTATTGCCATATCCAGATTAGGGCATCCCATTCTATTTTCTCCTTGCATCCTGAATCGCCCTTCAAAGTCCAATGCCAACAATTGAACTATTCGATTAGACTAATGAGGACAGTTTCTGGCTCTATGGTATTCAATTTTGTATCTTCATGGAATAAATACTTAAGATGTATTAATGCAGACATGTTAAATGAATGAACATACACACACAAATGAAATGCACACATAGTATCACAATTTTATACATTCGCAAATGTATTCAATTAACATATTGATGTCTAGTGTGCACAAGGTGTTGTGCACAGGAAACATTTCCTCTGAAGACTTAAAGAGTAAAACTCATAATGCCATTTCATGTAGGGGTAAATTCATGTCCAGTAATCCAGTACTAGTGACTATAAATTGTACAGGTTAAATGTGATTCAGAAGTAGAGTGATTAAAAATCTGATCATATTCCACTTTATTACTTCTAGTAAGCAAGTATATTCATTTTTAATGCATTCAGGTGAGAGAGGGGAACAAAAAATGGATTAATATGATACCTAAAATGACTGGACAAGAGCTATACAATGGTCCAATCCACCATTCATACACCACGTGGTTTTAACACCTGGTCTGTGCTATTTCCTCAATGAACTACTTGTTTCTGCCTGCCATTGTTTCTGCAGCCTCTAGTGATGGAAAAATGCTGTGTTTCTTGGTACAGAAGTCAGTTAAAGTTTACGTATCAGCTTGGTCTCCATGTCTTGACTGCGAGCACCTCTAGGGATAGGGGCAACAGGGTATTCATCTGTGCATTTTTTGCACTGCAAACTATTCTGATGTTGGGGAATTATTGGTTTCTGAGTCCAAAAGCTGGAATCTCAGAAACCAAAGGTATGGACACCCAGTGTCCTACAGATGTCGCCTGATCAAAGCTTTGCTCATTATTCAATCAAGTAAACGTGAAACCTCTGAATTAATTTAATCTAATATGCCCAGAGGAGCTGACCAGTTCACAAACAAAATCTAACATCTATTTTTGGAATTCATAATCAATACCAAACTGCTACAATGTGTCCTGAAACAGAGCTTATATGTAGGTATTTATTATCCTCAAAATATAGCAATTCAAATATGTGGAAAAATAAGGAATATTGCCAAAATGTTGTTGGATCTTTGCAATAACCACAGACAGAAGAAAGGAGGGAAGCTTTTATCATGCCTTCCAGGATAATTAGGAAAAAGGAAATTTATAAACAAAAAACTGAAAACCAAAGTGGAAGTCTATTCAAATGTATTTCAAACATATAAAATTAACTACAATATGAGTATTCAATGTTATATTTAATGTAATGAAAAAGGACAAAAAAATGTAATTTAATGTTGAAAAGTTGGATAATGTGACTGTCATTCGCCTGCCATTATTAGAGAAAAAATGTGATTCACTTCTTTTTTTTTATTGACTTTGTAATAATATTACATTAAAAATATATATATGAGGTCCCATTCAACCCCACCCCCCCACCCCACTTCTTAATTGGTGAAGGAAAATGCAAGCGTGGTGTTGATTTTCTTCAGGCCTTCTATTTACTTCAGGGCAATATTCAGTTACAACTTAAGAAGTCTTAATGTCCACAGATAATGTTCTATACCATAATCCATGGTGAGTGTTCCTATCTGGTCTTAATAAAATAATATAGCACCTTGGAGCAAAGATGTAGCCTAGTAATGCAGCACTGGAAGCCAAGCTGGAGAAGATTTCAATGGCTGTCATGACCTTCCCCTTGGTGCTGTGGTAGACAGAGAGGAAACTGACCCAAACCCTGCAGAACACCAAGAAAGGTGTCAGGCAGGTTCCTGGCCATGAAGGCTACATTGAAGCTGCAGAGGGCCAAGCAGCCCAGGAATCCCAGGACACAGTAGAAGGCAGTAGCTGAGCCCTTAAGACACTCAATGGTAATATAACCATGCTCATTGTGTGCATCTTTATCAATGAATGGGGGAGAGGTTCTGTACCAGATTCCACAGAGTATCATCTGGATTAGGGAGCAAATGGAAATAGCAAAGTTAGGTGCCCCTGATACCAAACACTGCCACATCCTTCTCCCTAGAGCAAGGACCTTGAATTCCAGAACCACAGTGATTGTTTTGGCCAAAACAGTGGGCACAGCCACTGCAAAAACAATTCCAAATGTGATTTGTCAGAAGATGCAGATGGCTGTGTTGGGATAATTGATGAAGAGCAAGGAGCATAGGAAACACAGGGTAAGGGAGATGAGCAGGATGTAGCTGAGGATCCTGTTATTGGCCTTGACAATGGGAGTGTCTTGGTGCTTCACAAAGACCCCAAGAATAACAGTAGCAAGGAAAGAGAAGCAAAGAGCTGTGCAGACCAGAGTCTACCCCAAAGGGTCTTTTGGAGGGAATGAGGTCTCTCATTGTTTGCATTCTGATGATCTGGACACTTCACACAGTGTTCTATATCTGGTGAGAAATGCAAAGTGTCATCAGCCCATGTTCAGTAATTCTCACTTATTCACTGGACCCAAAAGAATAACATTGGACAATTTAAGCCAAATTTGTCCAGCTTGTGATGATTTTAAATAACCATGTGCTTTAATGTGCTTGTTTTTCTTTCCCTAAACTTTCTCTTAGACCTCTGGCTTTCTTTTAAACATTCAGTCCATCAATTTGATAACAGTGTAATTTATTTACTGTTGAGCTTCCAATCTTTTCTTGTCCACACATCGTATTTGTTCTAGTGGATTTTCTACTTATCTTGTTTCTGTAGACAGTCCCTGTATACTCTTGATGTAATTCATTATTGACTAGATCTTTGTTAAATAATTTCTTCCAGATGTGGCTTGACCATTCATTGCCTAACAGAAAATAGCTGTATTAGTGTAATTAACATTCATTAAACTTTTCCTTTAAGGTTGATGATATATGATGATATGTCTTATTTAAGAAATTTTCTCCTTTGAAAATGAAAACATTCTTCTCCTTTTTGTTTCTTCAAGGTTTTTATTTTTACATTTAGAATTACAATTTTCCTGATATTGATGAATTTGTATGTGACCAATTTGTTTCTAGATATGTCATTTGGTTCATTTTATTTCCTTTTCTATCCTTATGATGAAACAACATTATTGTGACTTAAAAAAAGAAACAAGTAGAATATGCACTCCCATTTCACTCTCTGTCTTGAAGTTTGTCTTAGCAAAGATTTTGCATTTGACTTCATAGGAATGATTTAATAAATTGTCATAGCCCCATAAAGTTGTGATTGTGATAACAATTGCATTGGCTCAGTCAATCAATTTGGAGAATAATGATATCATTACAATATTGAGTCCTTTCAACTATGAACATGGTTCATCCCTCCATTTATTTAGTTTTCTTTAAATTTTTCTCGATAACTTTATTATACAGAAGTCTTTCCAAACTTTCCTAAATATTATTTTCAGGCATTTAATACTTTCAAGATATTGCAAATATCATCTTTGTAAGATTCATTTTAGAAAGCCCTATGACTTGCATATTTAAGAAGCTTTTATATTACCCCTGTATTCAGACCATTAAACTGAGTTTATAAAAGCTTCCAGATCTTCAACTTATGCAATAAAATCCTTTCCAAATTACGTCAATTTTACTTTATCCTTCCAAATAATTATTCCTTCCAATCTTTTTCCTGCCAATATTGCATTGGGAAGGATCTCCAGTGCATTGTTAGATGTGTTAATATTGAAGATTTTTGTTTCATTATTGATCTCCCAGTCATGAAATACTTCAATATGGTGTGAAATTTATGTTAGTTTTCAGGAAGTATCTTTTAAGAGATAAAGATGGTTCTCTTCTATTTCTACTTGATAAGGTATGCTTTTGTTGTTTGTTCTAAAATCACTGGTGGGCATTGAATTTTATTAAATATTTTCCTTCATTCACTGAGATGACGGTTTCTACTTTTCAGGGGGCACATATACTGAATTACTTTGCTTTGTCATGATAAATCCTCTTTATAAAATATTGCTGGAATTAGAGTGCAGATTATTTTTTTATTATATATGAGCTTATGTTTAAAAAAGCTAGAAACCTGAAATTTCTTATTTTTTTATGGCCTTATAAGATTTTGATACAAATATTAAGCCGTAATCATAAATGAATAGAGATGTTTTCCCATTTTTGTCCTATTCCTTGGAAAAGTTTGAGCAAATAAGTATTCTTTTTTCCTTGAAAGTTTGGTGGAATTCCCCAGTAAGGCCATTGGTCAATTTGAAAATTTATGAGAATGTTTTAAGCTATGGATTTAATAACTAAATAAGATACGAAACTTTTCAGATTTGTAATTTTGGGGGCATATTTTTTGGCAACTTTTATTTTTCTAGGAATAGGTGAATATGATTCATAATTTCAAATGTTTGGGCCTGTAATTATTTATGCTAAGTTTTATGGTGCAAAATTCTGCACAGAGGGCACATTCTTAAGTCCTGGTATTATTTATTTTGCAATTTTTTGTTTATTCTTAATGTACCATTCTAGGGATTATTAATATTTTTTTCTAAATCTGCTGTTCACTTTGACATTTTTATCCTACCTGTATTGTCCTTTATTAAATTTCTTTCTTATATTTATTACTTTCTATCTTCTATTTTCTTTAGGTTTTATTTGCTCTTATTAATTTTTCAATGAATAGTTAGTTCAGCTTTTTCATTTAAATATATGTACTAAATAATTTAAAAATTATATATTCTAGGATTATACATATTTTCTCCAAAGACAGCCTTAACTCTATCCCATAATAAGACTTTAAATGTAGCATTTTCAATTTCAAAACATTTTTATAAAAACTTTTATATTATCTAAATTAAACAATAAGTTGTTGAAAATTATATTTCTTAATCTCCAAGCATGTGGGAGCTGCAGTTCATGGTTACAGTATTCTTTATATGCCCATGTAGAACATATACTTGAACTTATCTTGTACTGATGTGTACATGGATCATTTTCCCAAATTGATTCACTGCAAGGTTATATCATTAATCTCAACACATCTTTAAAAAATGAAATAATAGTATTTTAGAAAATTAAACCACATATTAATCAAGAAATGAAAATAAGAAATTTCCCACAATAGATGTTATTCCAGTATGTAATATCATGAATATGCATGTAGTATCAGGAATATGTTGAATTTCAGAAATTATATTATGAAAGAAACATGGCATAAGATTTTCTCTTCCATTTCTATATCATGTCTCAGTCTCCATTCCCAATATTCTCTGTGAGCTAGTCACAGTGAACCTTTGTTTTCCAGTTCTCTGAATCTCTGAATACTACATTCAGTGGTGATTTACTTTTTGTCATTAATAATTCTGCCAAGAATTTATTGCCTTTCATTCATCTTACATAATACTAATGCTACTGTCTCTATGAAAAGCTCTGTGGAACCACTCAAACCTATGAATTTGCTGCCCCATAAGTTTCTGTACATGCACAAATTACAGTTTTAAGGATGGATACAAAGTGTCCCTATGTTTTGTCTCCTCAATCAGTTGTAAAATATGAGAGAACAGAAACTGAAACCCATTCATTGTGGGTGCATTATATTGTCCTCATGTGGCACACCTTAGAAGTACACATTTCTAAAAATCATCACAAACTTTCTGAGCATCTGTTCTTCATCTCAGTGTAAGTCATGAAAATTGTTAAGATCCAAGCTTTTGATAAAATTTAAATATCCTTTCAAACAGGGTGAAAAGCAGGTACTTATAATACAATGTATTAGTTACAATATAAGGATGAAACATAGTTTACTATTTGGAGTCAAGAAAAGTGTTTCTTAGAGATGACTTTGCCAGCAATGGGTATAAAGCTTATCAAATAAGCTAGATAAGTGCAGAGAAGGGGTATCATATCAATGGAAAATACTATTGATTATAAAATTAAATTGCTAAATAAAGGAAGGATGAATTTTGACTCTGCAGTTTCCTAAATAATTTTAAATATCTTGTATGAGTGGGAGATATAAAGGAGAAGTGGGGACTTTCTTCTGGGCATGAACTTATCTGTCTCATTGGAAATCTCATTCTCTGGGCACACAGTACGAAGAGCAGGAGGCAGGCTTTCCCTCCTGAGAGGTTTTCATGAATCCAGAAACACACTTCTCACTGCATTCTGAGTGGGGAGTCCAGGGAGAAAATCAAATACATCTTAGTAACTGTGACTTTAAATCTCCAATAACTACAGTGTTAGGGGTATAGAATTATTCACAAATTTAAATTTTAAATACATAAATCAGTTTATTTGATAGGATACCATTTTCATTGTACATGTGAAATAAATAATATTTCATAAATATATTTTTGAATAAATGTGTTTTTTTCCATCCATTTGACAATGGGTAAGAAAAATTTTCAAATTGAAAGATAAGTTGTTGAATACCCAGATGTGGCCATTTACTGAGCAGTAAGGAGGAAGTAACCCCCCATAAAGAGATTTTCTTTATGCATAAACTATGATGATTTGGTCATACTCACCTCTGAAAATCCTGCGTTCCACTCTATCATCTCCTCAGATACAAAATATTGTTGATTTTGTGACACATCTAAGGCAAATTGTCCTACCTTAGCTTTAAGACCAAAACCTTCTGGAAATTTCCAAAAGTTAATAATGTCAAACCAGGCATCCAATTTCCTTGCCTCATCCAAATTCATTTGCTCACCAGCAGGATTTTTAAATTGCATGTTCTTTAGAAATGGGTGCAGCTGAAAGAGACATCATTTTGTGAGGAAGTTTGTCCAAAGATTAAAGACAGAATATCCAAATTAGGGAGCATCCATGAACCTATGTGAACCCTGTTTCATAACATGATTTTATTATTAGCAGCCAATAAAATAAAGAAATAAAAGTGAATGGAGGATAGATAGGGCAATATGGTGGCAAAGTAAGGAGCTCCAAGTGTCAGCTTGTCCTACAGAACAGTTAGTAATAACGCAGAACTATCTAAAGCTTCTGTTTGGGGATCCCTGGAGACCTGTGGAGCATCTTGCAACATCTTTGAAAGAATGGAAGGAAACTGCTCATTATTAGATAAAGCAATAAAATAACAGGTAATAAAAAATGGAAAGAGCAATGAGCACAGTATTTTGCTGAGGATAAGATGGTTCAAATGGGAAATCCAAGAGAAAATGTGAATAGGAAATTTAATTGATAAGGCAGTTATCAAACAAATAAATACAACAGTCAATGGCTTTTCAATATTAGAGAAATAGCTTATAAAAGCTTTTTGGGAAAATATGTATGATAGCAATAGATTTAAAATTTGTTGTGTCTCCTGTGAATAAGTTCATAAATCTCTATCAATGAATGCGAAAGTCTTAAAAACAGTATTGCAAAGATAGAACAAATCTATAAAATTTCTATAGAAGTTAACACAGGAGAAATATTGTATGATTGTGCTATTATGTTGTGCAAATTCATGGAGTTAATAATTAGAAAATGGAGTGACAGTACAGAATGAATAGTTGATGGTTAATCTTTGCAGAATTGTAAAAATGGTGCTTGTAAATTTTTGGAAATGAATAGAAATGGAGAATGCACATCATAGTGTTAGTAACTAGCAGAGTTATATGGATAAGATAAAGGACAAAAAGTAAAATATAGGAAAATGTATAATACTAGAGGATAGCTAAAAAAATTTAACATTGGGTTATAAAACATAGTAAAACCTCATGTGAAATATGAATATGGGTAATATTGCACGTATAAGACCATTTTTTACAAAATGTAAATATAAATAAACTGGATAGACAGAAATAGAAGAGCACCTAGGTATGGCATGGGAAGCATAGAAAGACTGAGAGGTGATGAGTTTTCCCATTATTTCCTTTTATTATTATTATTACAATTTCTGGAATAATGAAAATGCTCTAATAATTATTGAAGTGATAAACACACAACCATGTGATTATACAAATATCATTGATTGTACCCTTTGGAATCGCATCAAAAACCTTTTTAAATTTTGAAACCTGTTCCCCTGAGGTTTTATCAGTTCATTAATTAGACCATTGGCTAAAGAAATGGCATTCACATAAATCTAAAAACCTAGTTAGCTTAAATACCTAAATGAATCAGAATCATGCTGGAGTGGAAAATGTCACACAGATCCTTCATCTTTTAAACTTGGCCTGTCTGGCAGCTCAAGGAGGCAGAGAGGATAACAAGCAGGTTACGATATAAAGATATTTCAAAGTATAACCAGCTGTCAACAGTAAGAAATCTGTCCATGCAAGTGAACCCCAGATATCTGTGGCATCTTTGTAGGAATATTAGCAATTATATCTAGGGGAAAGAATCATTAGCAGACCCTTACTTTGGGGAAGAGGTGCATTTTTCTATAACCTCCTAGCAAAGCCCTAATGTCAGTGGATTGTGTTTCTAAGAAATATAAATTCATCCACTGCTGGTGGCAGGTAAGGCCAGAGGAGAGGCAAGGAGAGGGGAGTTTGGTGGAGAGGGATATATCCCTTATGTTCCAGAATTGGAAAAGAGAAAGTCATGAGGGCTAAAATGAAGAAAAATAGAATAGTCTCACTTTCCTTTGAAAAGAAAAATCAGTCATAAGTTTAAGGACTAGCTGGGATGTGGATGAGCAGGTAGGAAGGCATGGACAATAATGTGGAGCAGTTGATCCAGCCATCTGTAAATTGACTAGGCATCGCTCATCATAACAATGATGCAGAAAGTAATGAAAAAGGCACTTACTGTTGCAAATAGACTTCCTTGATAGGCTCAGCCAATCTAATGTATGTTAGAAATGTATAAAGGGGGAAAAGAAAACCCACAATAGTCAGATCTTTATCCCTAAATACACTGGGTTTCTTTCTCTGGAAACAGGTAGGATCTGTTAATCTCCATGCAGAAAGGGAAGTTGCAGGAGCAGGAAATGAAAATCAATGGGTACATGTCAGGGGGATCTCTAAAACTTTTTGCCCTGGGGTTCTGCATCTGAGGTTCTGTGCCAAGGTGAAAAACAAGAGTTGGAAAATATGTTTTGGATTATCCTCCTTATACTTATGTTCTATGATTTCACCCAAGGCCATGGATAGTGAGGCCCCAGGGACCACCTTCTCTCCAGAAAGATTTAGTGCTATCCCTTGTCAATCAACCAGGCCCAATCAATAAACTGGTGCTCATTGCATCAGAAGGGTGTTCTGTCAAAAAGGGCTTATGTCAGTCAGGTTTTAGCTAAGGACATCCTGGAATCATGCACTCCATGGCCCATCAGAGGGATGGACAGCCTCACACAACTATGGTTCAGGTTAGGCAAACAACATGCCTCATAAGGTAAATAGAGATCTGCATACCATTCCTGTGATCGGAAACACCGACGATCCAATATCTCTCTGCCTGGGAAGCAGCAGTCTTGTGAAATTCAAAAATTAAAATTGGTAGCTTAAGGTAAATGCAAAAATGAAATTACATTTTTAATTCCTAAAATTTGACACCCTTATCTACTCCTTAGCCCCTATAAACTATGTTAAAACCACAGATCAGCAAGTAATGCTGATTCATTTCTACACATACAGATAGTTTTCCCTAATATTTGCACTTGTATGGGAACATAGGGTTATGTCAGAAAAACTTAATTTTGTCACCCCAAAGCAGGGAACAGTAGTACCCCATAAACTCTTTACCATATCAAACATCAAAGACACAGGCAACACCTATAACTTTTTATTACCCTGGAGTGAAAAATGAAGTGCTTATGGCCACTAACTTGGAAGGGAATTTAAAGTTGTGCCCATCTCACAGGCACATACACTTACAAGTTATTCAATTGTCAAGGCAGGAAGTTCTATGCTTTGGAAATACCACATCAAATGTACCTCCTCTGACTGTGGCCACTTAATGATCCTTGAGGCTGTTGATGGAGGGGTCCTATAACACTATAGAAATCAGAAAACATGGACAGACAAGGGGCTTTATCTCTCCGTCCCTGGTAGTAGTGAGGTTCATACATAACGCATGTTCCATTGTGGTTTTATTGCACTCATAGGTACTGGTAAGTTCATTACAATATTTGAGGGTATTGAGACAATTGTGTGGGGAGATGAATATTATGCTGAAGTTTATTGGGATGTATGTGATCCAAGTGATTTGAATTGGCAGAAAGAGCTCTCACAATGTAACTGTATTTTGCACCCTGCCAATGGACCATACTTTGGAATTTATGCTCCCCAGTGAGACAGAGTTAGACTCATTTGTGGTTTCCCTACACATAGCTCTTCTGCCTTTTCTATTTGAACCTATAGTTAGTACTAAACTTGATAGGTGTATGTCCAAGAGACTTAAATCTTTGGGCTGTCCATGTGTCAGTTGTCCTTAAATCTCAACTGAGTTCCAGCACCTACTCTCCAGTTCATTGGACTCACCCAGGACGAGTATCAAGGAGATGATGATGGACCACATCCATCTCAGGGAACAGAGAGTATTTGAAACTGCTAGTCCTATCCATCAGCTCCATGGGATCTAAGACCCTTTCAATGAGAGGTGAGGTTAGCATCACCATCAGAGTATCCTCAGGATTGGGGAATGAAGATGGACTATAGAAGATTTATGGTTATTCCGCTATATATTTATTGTTATTATAGCAATGTAAGATCTTTTATCATTGAGGTGGAGACAATAGTCATCAGAGGCTCTGAGGGTAGGGAAAGGGAAAAACAGGTATAAGATGGAGCATTTTGTGGACATTGGAATTGTCCTGAATGACATTGCAGTGATGGATACAAGCCATTATATATTTTGTCATAACTTACTAAATTGTGTGGGACAGAGTGTAAGCTACAATTTAAAGTATAATCCACGCTTAATGGTAATGCTTCAATATGTGTTCATCAATTGTAACAAATCTACCATACTAACAAAGAATGCTGTTAATGTGGGAAAGTGTGGGAGGGGGAGGGAGTGAGACATATAGGAATCCCCTATATTTTTCATGGAACACGTATGTAATCTAAAATATTTTGAAAAAATAAAAAAAAATTTTAAATGTAACTAGTCATGCCCAACTGGCCTGCCCTTTGTTATATTTCAAGGATCAATGTCTCTTTATATAATTCATGATGAAACAAAGATGGCCATCTATGAAACTGAATTTCTTTCCTTTTAATTTTTGGATTGATGACTGAAATTTTGATTATTCTATTTTCCACCTAAGGTAGGAGTACGTGGAACCTTGTGGGATGAGGGATTGAAACTCCATGCATTGGCATGTGTCTGTAAAATATTGTATGCTTGTGGAGTAACTCATTTGGTCTGAGAGGGGATAAGTCTCAGAACTTGTGATGCAAATGTAACACTTGAGGTCTCCTGAATTTGTTATGATTAAGGACAGGATTTTTTTAATGGAAAGGATGACTTCTGTTTCCATCCAGAATGGTTATCAAATTGTGATGGTTAGGCTAATGTGTCAACTCAGCCAGATAAATGTGCCAGGTTGTTTGGTCAAGCAAGCACTGGACAAATTGTAATACAAGGGCATTTATGGATTGTATTAGTCAGCCAAAGGTGTGCTGAAGCAAAATAGTAGAAATTGGTTGGCTTTTATAAAGGGTATTTATTTGGGGGTATTGGCTTACAGATACCAGGTCATAAGCATAAGTTACTTCCCTCAACAAGGCTATTTTCATGTGTTGGAGCAAGATGACTGCCAATGTCTGTGAGGGTTCAGGCTTCCTGGGTTCCTCACTTCCTAGGACTAGCTTCTCTCTAGGCTCAGAGTTCCTTTCTTCCTGGGGTTTGCTTCTGTTTCCTCTGTGAGCTTATATCCAGGGCTCCAGTGTAAGGCTTCAGTATTAAACTCCAACATCAAAACTCCAACATTGAAAACCCCCAACTCAGTCCTTTGTCATGCTTTTTATCTGTGAGTCCACATCCACCAAGGGGTGGGGACTCAATACCTGAATGTCATAGCCCAAAGTCTTAATCATAACTTAATCATGTCTAGGTACAGACCAGATTGTAAACATAATCCAATATCTATTTTTGGAATTCATAACTTTGTCAAACTGCTACATGGACTTCAGTCTCTGGACTTTCATTGGAGCCCCTGGCTGCAGCCTGCCTGTGGAATCTGGACTTGTGCATACCTATAGTCATGTGAAAGACCCTTATAGAACCTCTACATTCAGCAAATATCTCTTGTTGATTCTGATTCCCTAGAGAACCCTGACTAATAGACACATCATTAACTAAACACCTGTGAAAAATCCTGAAATAATTCAAAGAAGGCACAGAGCAAATGAAAATATTTAGCCAGAGAAGCTTAAAATGAGAAAAATCCAAATATTTACATAGTTTCAATAAGTTATGAATAAGTTTCCAACACCAAACATCATTCTGACCAGTAACAACAGTCTTTTGTGAAAAAACCTATGGTATAAGCTGATTCCAAGTCTTCCATGATAAAAATAACATTGAAAAAATTTTCCTCCAAAAATGCTCTTTATACCATGGGATTCAATGTAAGTATTTCATATATAACAAACCAGTAGTTGTGATATTTGTAGATGGATGGTTACTTCCAAAGAAAAAGATGTACTCTTATAAAATGTTTGTAAAAATAGCAAAGTAGGTTATAAAATTCTAACCACAGAGTGGGAATAAAACTTGTTCCACATCAATCTGAATATCAAAGCCTTCCAATGTCAACTTACTTCAAAAGCCAATCATCACTAACAGTAATATAATGTAGGAGTCACTTCACTGTGTCCCAGTTACATATTGACCGTACAGTGTAACAAAGGGGTTGAACACATCAGTAAGCATTATGATGCCCATTTCTCATTTATTCAAAAGAGATGTTTTTTTAATCATTATTAAACTAATTGAAATCATCAATGACATGCAGATACACTAAATCCCAGCAAGGAACCTACTATGTTGGGAAATAAAGAGGTCATGCTTCAAACAGATACAGTGTTTGAAATACATTTTCTGGTCAGATAATTTACTTCAGAGGTCATTTGTAAATGAGGACAGATTTTGAACTTGGTTTCTAAATGAAACTTTTTTCAATTATGCATAATATTGGTAAGATAAAGATAATTGTTCTTATTCACTTCTTTATGTTCTTCCAGAGGACAATCATATTGAATAAAGGGCCAGCAAAATGGGTACTCATTGCTTTCAAAAGTACTACAAAAATATGAAATAGTCTAATGACCAGGAGTTGATTGAAAGATAACATCAAAAACCTACTGTTGGGAAGTGGACTTGGCCCAGTGGATAGGGCATCCATCTACTACATGAGAGGTCCATGGTTCAAACCCCGGGCCTCCTTGACCCATGTGGAGTGGGTCCACATGCAGTACTGATATGCACAAAGAGTGCCCTGCCATACAGGGGTGTCCCTGCATAGGGGAGCCCCACTCACAAGGAGTGTGCCCCCATTAAGGAGAGCCACCCAGCATGAAAGAAAGTGCAGCCTGCCCAGGAATGGCACCACACACAGAGAGAGTTGACACAACAAGATGACACAACAAAAAGAAACAGAGATTCCTGTGCCACTGACAAGAACAGAAGCAGACAAAGAAGACACAGCAAATAGACACAGAGAACAGACAACTGGGGCAGGGGGAGGGGAGAGAAATAAATAAATAAACCTTTCTTTAAAAAACCTACTGTTTCAGATTTTTAAAACAAGAAATTTTCAATCTCTTACTTGAATTAAGTTCATAAGTAAAGAAATAATGGGGAAAACAAGGGATTCTAAAACATGCAAGACACTTATGAGAATAAAATAAATGATCTCCTTCTCTTACTCAGCTGTGATATATAGGTGTGAGTTTATATCTAATAGAGGTATGGTTTTATCATTATCCATTTTAGTTGCATAAATCACAAAAAGACTTCCAGCCAAGATGGCTGATAAGTATAATACAAACTCCAGAAATGATTTTTAGCAAAACCTGCTTCAGTATTTTCCAATGTGACAAAAAATTACTTGGGAAATGAATCTTTCTTTTTCTTTCTTTCTTTTTTTTAAATGTCACACTAAAAAAACATGAGATTCCCATATACCCCTTGCCCCCCCTCACCCCACTCCTCCCACATCAACAATCTCTTTCATCATTATGGCACATTCATTGCATTTGGTGACGATATTTTGGAGCACTGCTGCACCACATGGATAATGGTTTACATTGCAGTTTACACTCCCCCCCGTCCATTCAGTGGGTTATGGCAGGATATATAATGTCCTGCACCTGTCCCTGCAATATCATTTAGGATAACTCCAAGTCCCAAATGCCCCCACAACACATCTCTTCCTCCCTCTCCCTACCCTCAGCAACTACCATGGCCACTCTCACCACATCAATGCCACAATTTCTTCCATTTCTAGCCACAAGAGTTCCACAGTAGAATATCAGCAAGTGCACTCTAATCCATATTTTATTCCTCCATCATGTGACCCTGGGAAGGTGATGTCTGCTACAGAATTGTTCAAGTAAATGAAGATTTTACGATCTTCAGCAACCAACTGTAATTACCTTAAAAATTCCTCTTTTCACTAGAGAAGATGCTTAATTCAAAACTAACTTCAAAAATCTACATGAGGCTTCCAGGTCAACGAAAAACAGCCAATGTGATTTTATTGCTCTGCTCCTTTAGCATGGGGACTAATGTGGAATGGCTTATTCCCATGGTGGATAGGCCATTCATTGCTACAATGAGATCTCAATTAAATAACAATTTAAAATTCCATCATAATAAGCAGGAATTCCCAGGATGATAGTTAAAAAGAAGAAAGGCTGATCGGTGTGGCATTCTTCATATTCACCAACAATATTAAGCCCCTACATCCCAAATAGCTTTCTCTTAAAACTGTATCATGGCAATCATGCAGGTTTCTTGGAAGGCCAAGCAACATGATGGGGACCACCTGGCATGGAATTCATTCTCACTGAAAACACTTGGTGTTCTTCCATGGCCTGGGGTGGCTCCTCCAAAATCTGGATCTCCAGTGCTTTAAGGGTGACAGCTGGGGAAGCAGCTCTGGCTTTCAGAATAGCCACCACCTCACTGGGATTTAAATTGGTCAAGTCTAGAGCATGGATAGTCAGCAGCTCATCACCACTCTTGATCCTGTCATCTCATGCAAGATGGCCATGAGTTGGCCCACTACTCACAAAGATGGGCAGTTCAGCACTCTTACTTTCTTGCCTCCAGCAACTGTCTTTCCAAAGGAATTCTGTGGCTCCTCCCTGTGAAAGATCAGAATTTTAAAAACTATTCTTAAATATTTATGAATATCCTATCACTTGTTAGAGGTTCCTGTGTGCTGATTGAAGTAGAGAGGAGTGAGCATGGAAGGAGAGAGAAAGATATGAGGAAAACTGTTAGTAATTGATACTGCTCAGCCTGCAAAAAATGGGAGATGCATTCACTCAACAGAAAATAGAACCAAAAGGTGAATCTCAGAATGAATTTAAATAAAGTATATTGAGGTGGGGCAAGATGGCATCCAAGTGAGTACACCCTCGTCAACTCTCCTGCAATAAAACAGCCAAGTGGAGACAGAATTCTGCCAAGAGAGCTGTTTTGGAAATCCACAAGGCAGGATGTTTCTGGACATCAATCTGGAGAGAGTGCAACAAAAGGAGTGCTTGCTCAAGGTTTAAGTGTGGGTTTCTGACTGTTGAGCCCGAAGCTGTGGGAAATCTAAACCCTTCCCCTAAGGCTGATAGCCACAGCATTCCCTGAACACCCCTGGTTGCATGACAGTGTTCCCAAGCTTCTTGTTCCACATACCCATGATCCCCAAACTTGCATTCCCAGAAGCTCGCATTCCCCAAACTCTGTGTTTCCATAACCTGTGTTTCCTGACCCTGTGTTCCTCAAGCCCACATTCACCCAAGCCCACATTCCTGGAACCCAGCACCCCCCAAAACTCCAGCATTCCCCTTTCCCACCAGTATCAGACAAACTCTGAGAGTGGGAGGGTTCTGCTGTGGTGCAGAGGGGCCTGAGGAATGCAGATTCAATTGTCTAACACCTCCTGCCCCTTTTTTTAGTGGAGCATGCCAGCTGTCTTGGGGAGATGCTAGGAAGAGAGGAGAGTTGAATCTGCTGAGAGATGCTGATTTATCTAAACACCCTGAGATAAGGGAAATTCCTCTGGGAGAAGGCAGATTAAGGCAATTAACTAGAACTGTGCACAAACCTAAGGTAGGGGAAAAGTAGGAAATGCTTGGTAGGCTTCCAATAACATATTTAGGGTTCCCAGCAAGGTGTGGGTGCTCTCTGTCAAAGAGACTAGGAGTCATTATTTTCTATGGTGATTTGGTTCACCAGGGTCCCATTTGAATCTCAGAAAGGAGCTCTCACATGGCCCTTCTGCTGCTCTGGGAGGGAGGGAAGTGAGGAAGGGAGAAGGGGGGAAGGATAGACTACTAAGCAGTTTATTCAATTGCAAAGATGACTCCTTGCTTGAAGCCTTGTCTGGTCCTTTTTGTTCATTTGTTTCATTGACTTTCCTTCCTCTTTATCCCCCCACCACCTTTTATTTTTATTTTTCCTTTTTTCTTCCTTTTTTCCTTTTTTTTTCTTTTTTGTATTAGGTGTTGCAGGCAGTGCTTCCTGTTTGCTGTGCTTCCTTGTCCTTGATTTCCTCTTTTCTGTGGGTACTGATTTTGGTTACCAACACTATTCCCCTTCCTTTACATCTTTCTATCTTCCATTTCTGTTGTTTCTCTTAAATTCCATCTCTCTTTGTTTAGCTCCAGATTTTTCTGAGTTTTTATTTCTAGCACCTTTATTCTGTTTTCTATCACTCTTTATGTTATTGTCCTTTCTTTTCTCTTTCCCTCTCCTAACAACACAGACCAGATCTGAACATAGTAATCAAGAGATTAGAATTTGTTATAGAACTGTGGAATTTACCAAGAATTCAGAATATATTGAAAAAGTGAAAAATACAAAAGAAAATGCGTTTTATTGAGATCTTGAGTGCTCCAATCACTAAAGAAGTTTCAGAAAGAAAGAATACAGTGAATAACAAAAAAGTCCAAATTAGAAGAAATAATGGGGGAGAAATTTCTAAAATGTAAGCTTGATATTTTTCACTTAAAATGACCAATATGTGCTACTTTGTAACATAAATAAAAATCAGTCCACCTGTAGATACATTGGAATGTATTTGCAGTCTATGAAGATTTATCTTATCTTTTTTTTTTTTTTTTACATCAAACACAGAGATCGGAATACCTACAAAGTACCAAAAGATTTTTTTAAAAATTTAAAAAGCTGGCTTTGGATTCAGGATTCAGGCAATGGAAAGAAACACTTAATTTCTAAGTAACATAGAAGGAGTCAATGATGACAATGGGTGCATCTTAAATGCCAGAAGTAATACAGTGTGGGAATTGTCACTTGTCTGTCACTAGCCCTTCCTCTCAATGAGGTTTGTATAAATTTCATATCCACTTTTGCTGTTGCTTAATTCGACTTTCCTCTATTCCCCTGCTGCTCTTGATACTGCCCTGTTTCCCACCTGCCCCTGTTCTGCTATCATGCATTTTGGAATTCAAGTGAAGTTGATATCCTGAAGTAGCTGCCCAATTTCAGACAAACATTTGCTCTACACCAGGCTTCTGATCACCCAGATCGCCTTCTCTTTCCTTTGCCTCGACCATTTGTGCCTGAGTTCATCCTGCTTTAAACCACCCATTGGACCATGATGAAAGACATGACAATGACTTTCAGTAGAAATACTTTAGTCCTAGGCCAACATTAAAACTCCTTCAAGTTCTGACCCAACCAAGCCCCTCTTTTCCTTTGCATGGGTCTCAAGAGTTAATAAAAATGTCTTCACAACCCATGTTATACAAATCCTTGGAGAGTCATCCTTAATTCAGTCATAAAATCTCAGTCATCTAATCTATTATCGATTCATCCTGCATTCATACAGTACTTTCCAAAGTCTAATTCACCATCTTGTGTTCTTTCTGTGTTTCTCTTCAACTGCTCTTGCTCCTTCCTCATTCTTTCTTCACACAGCAGCTATGATAATCTTTCAGAAATGTAAATTGCCTCACATTATCACCCTGCTAAAACAATTCAGTACCTCTCCATTTCTTTGGGTATAAATTTAATAGTTAACCTAACCAATAACACCCTGTCCTTCCTGCAATCTTGTCCCATCCTTCTCCCACTTCATTCCAGCACTTCAAATGGATGGGTCTTATTTCAGCTTTCCATCCACTCCAAGATATTTCTTAGAAGGATCTTTTGCATAAGCTTTCCATCAGCCTCAAGTATTTTTTACCTTTTTCATCTAGGTAATTCATGTTCATCCTTTCCAACTCAGCTTAAATTTTCCAGAGTCTTTATCTGATTCCATTAAAAGAATAGTTAACTACTGTTATTTTCTTTTCAGGAAATTAATATTTAACCTCCCAACCTTAAGATTTTGAAGCAAATATAGTTAAGACATCACTAAAGTCTAAAGAAATCTGCTAATTTAATGTAATCCCATCAATATTTTTTATTTTTCAGAAATAGAAAAGGTGAAAGTCAAATTTATATAGAATTACAAAATGTCCCAAATTTGACAAAATCTCTTGAAAATAAGAACTAATTTGGAAGACTGAGAGTTACTAATTTCCATACTTTACTAATATACAATCATGTAAAAATTTTGGACTGTTAGAGGGATAGATATTTAAACCAATGCAATAGGATTGAAATTTCAGAAATTAACCCATGTTTCTATAGACAATTGATTTTAGACAAAGTTGCAAAATTTCTAAAGAAAAAGGTAACTACCTACATAGGCATGGATTTTATTTTTAATTCATTTTTAATACTTTTTTATTTTTAAACAAGCTTTTGATTGCCTAAATTTTACATAAAAATATAGGGGATTCTGAAACACCACATCTCCTTCCCCTCCCACATCTTCCCATATTAACAACAGCTTTCATCAGTGTGATACATTTGTTACAATTGATGAACACATTTTGAAGCATTGCTACAATTGTGAGAGACAAAGAAGGATACTACATATTAGTGGAAGGGATATCTCTCAAGGAGAATGAACAATCATAAATATTTATGCTCCTAACAAAGGTGCCTCCAAATACATGAGGAAAACACTGGAAAAACTAAGAGAAAGAATAGATGCCTCTAAGATTATAATGGGAGATTTTAATACACCACTATCAACTTTGGACAGAACATCTCAAAACAGAATCACTAAAGAAACAAAACATTTGAACAGTATATTAGAGGAGCTGGATCTAATAGACATATACAGATCATTACACGAGAATACAGCAGGATACATATTTTTCTCAAGTGCACATGAATCATTCTCCAAGACAGACCATATGCTAGGCCACAAAGAAAGGCTTAATGAATTCAGAAAGATTGAAATCATACAAAATCATTTCTCTGACCACAGTGGAGTGAAGCTGGAAATCTGAAAGGGCCAGAGGCCCAGATTTCACACCAAGATATGGAAATTAAACAGCACACTCTTAGAAAACAGTGGGTAAAAGAGGAAATCTCAAAAGAACTTAATAACTACCTTGAAACTAATGATAATGATAACACAACATACCAAAATTTATGGGATGCAGCAAAAGCAGTACTGATGGAAATTTATACCCATAAATTCATACATCAAAAAAGAAGAAAGAGCAAAAATTGAAGAACTGCACATTTGGAGGAATTAGATAACAACAACAAAGTAACCCCACAGGAAGAAGAAAGAAAGAACAAAGATAAGTGTAGAACTAAATGAAATAGAAAATAAGAAAGCACTTGAATAGATAAAAAAGACCAAGAGCTGGTTCTTTGAGAAGATCAATAAAAATGACAAACCCTTAGCTAGACTAAGAAAGAAAAAAAGAGAGAAGAAGCAAATACACAAAATAAGAAATGACAAAGGAGATATCACCAATGGCCCCACAGAAATAAAGACTATCATAAGAGGATACTTTGAAAAACTATATTCCAGCAAAAATGACAATTCAGAGGAAATGGAGAAATTCATAGAAACACATAAGCAGCCTATACTGATGAAAGAAGAAATTGGTGATCTCAACAAACCAATCACAAGTAAAGAGATAGAATCAGTCATTAAAAATCTCCCAACTAAGAAGAGCCCAGGGCCAGAGGGCTTCACAGGTGTATTCTACAAAACATTCCAGAAAGAACTAACACCAATCTTGCTAAAACTCTTCCAAAAAACCAAAACAGAAGGAACATTTTAGAACTCATTCTATGATGCCAACAATACCCTAGTACCAAAGCCAAACAAAGACACAACAAGAAGGAAAATTACAGATCAAATTCTCTAATGAACCTACACACAAAAATACTCAACAAAATACTTGCTAACCCTATTCAACAACACATTAAACGAATTATACACCGTGACCAAGTGGGATTCATTCCAGGTATGCAAGGATGGTTCAACATAAGAAAATCAATCAATGTAATACACCATATAAACAGATTGAATGAAAAAAAATGACATGATCATATCTATAGATGCAGAAAAAACATTTGACAAAATACAGCACCCTCTCATGATAAAAACACTCCAAAAGATTGGAATACAAGGAAAATTTTTGAACATGATAAAAAGTATATATGAAACCCCATAGTCAACATCGTTTGCCATGGTGAAGTCCTAAAATCCTTCCCTCTAAGATCAGGAAAAAGACAAGGATGCCCACTATCACCTCTTCTATTGAACATTGTCTTAGAAGGACTTGCTCAAGGACTGAGGCAAGAACCAAGAAAAAAAGGCATTCAAATTTGAAAGGAAGAAGTCAAAATTTCAATATTTGCAGATGACATGATCCTATACATAGAAAACTCTGAGAGGTCTACAACAAAGCTTCTAGAACTCATAAATGAGTTTAGTATAGTCACAGGTTATAAGACCAATGAGCAAAAATCAGTAGCATTTCTGTACACCAATAAAGAGCAAACTCAGGAGGAAATCAAGAAACAAATACCATTTACAATAGACAATTAAAAAATCAAATACCTAGGAATAAATTTAACTAAAGAGGTAAAGAACTTATACACAGAGAACTACACAAGATTGTTCAAGGAAATCAAAGAAAACCTAAGTAAATGGAAGAATATTCCCGGTTCATGGATAGGAGACTGAATATTATTAAGATGTCTATCCTACCAAAACTGATCTACACATTCAATGCAATCCCAATAAAAATCAACACAGCATTTTTTAAGGAACTAGAAAAACTAACTATGAAATTTATTTGGAAAGGAAAGAGGCCCTGAATAACCAAAGACATTTTGAAAAAGAAAAATGAAATTGGAGGAATCACACTACCTGACTTCAAAACATACTACCAAGCTACAGTAGTGAAAACAGCATGGTATTGGCATAAGGAGAGACACACAGACCAATGGAACCAACCTGAAAGTTTGACATAGATCCTCATATATATAGCCATATAATATTTGATGAAGCCACCATTCCCTCTAACTGGGAGAGAATGGCCTATTCAACAAATGGTGCCTGGAGAACTGGATATCCATATGTAAAAGAATGAAAGAGGATTAACATTTCACACCTTATACAAAGATCAACTCAAGATGGATCAAAGACCTAAATATAAGAGTCAAGTAATAGGAAATGGCTTCATGAACTTCACACCAAAAGCACGAGGAGCAAAAGAACAAATAGATAACTGGGGCTTCCTCAAAATTAAAGCCTTCTGCACCTCAAAGGAGTTTGTCAAGAAAGTAAAAAGGGAGCCTATACAATGGGAGAAAATATTTGGTAACCATATATTGGATAGGAGACTTATAACTTGCATATATAAAGAACACCTATATCTTGAAAATAAAAAGATAAACAACCCATTTAAAAAATGGGGGAAAGGTTTAAACAGACACTTCTTCAAAGAAGAAATACAAATGGCTAAAAAGCACATGAAAAAATGCTCCAAATCTCTAGCTATCAGGGAAATGCAAATCAAAACTACAATGAGATACCATCCTGCTCCCATAAGATTGGCAGCTTTAAAACAAACAGAAGAATACAAATGCTGGAGAGGAGGTGGAGGAATGGGAACACTCATCCACTGCTGGTGGGAATGCAGAAGGGTCCAACCATTCTGGAGGACAGTTTGGCTGTTTCTCAAAAACTATCCATAGATTTGCCATATGACTCAGCAATTCCACTGCTGGGTATATACCCAGCAGAACTGAAAACAAGGACACAAACTGATAGATGCACACCAATGTTCATAGCAGCATTGTTCACTATCGCCAAAAGTTGGAATCAACCCAAATGCCCATCAACAGATGAGTGGATCAATAAAATGTGGTATATACACACAATGGAATACTACTCGGCTGTAAGAACAAACACACTACAAACACATGTGATAACATGGATGAATCTTGAGAACCTTATGTTGAGTGAAGCAACCCAGACACTGAAGGACAAATACTACATGACCTCAATGATATGAAATAACCAAGCTGCCCTAGATAGCAAGAGACTGAACGATAGGCTTACAGGAAATCGTAGGGTGGAGGAAGGATGTGAGCCGATGTCTGCAGGGGTGGAATTTAAGACGAGATGGTGGTAAGTATGAACACAAAGAAGAGAAAGAAGTGGGGCAAGGGGTTGCCTTTGGTTGGGGCTTTGCGGGTTTGAGGGTGGCTGGGGAGGGACGGATGGGTAACGTTGCCCAAAAGTGGGGGGAGGGAGGGGTAGCATACGAACACAGGAGAGGGTCAGGTGTTGGTGGAGAGTAAAATGCCGAGAAAATCATATCAAAATATAATAAAGAGGGTTACCTGTTTAGAATGCTCGGAGGGGAGGGTCTGATGCAGGACGGGCTCCTGGGGAATGTCTAAATGCTCATTCTGCCAGAGTGGGTGACACCATGGGGTAGAAACCCAAGTAGTGAGAGTGGGGGTGGACCCACATCCTGGGGAGGACTAATGCCATCAAATAGAGGGAACTGTATCCCTCGAGAGAAAGGGTGGCTCCCAGGGCATTGGGGCAGTTGAGAAAGTTAGGCCCTGAACTCTATTCCATCTATCTCTGGAAGTGGCTCCTGGGGAAATGGAGGTTGGCTGTCACTGTGGGCACCAAGGTAGAAGGGAAAATGGACGTTAAATGTGTGGAACCAAGGTATATGGGGGGTAAGAGAGGAGTTTCGTGAGAGTACACAAGGATGGATATAAAACATGTAATATTACACCATAACATATATGAGATGACAGACTGATAATGTAAACCATAATGTAAAACATACGATAACTAAGAATGTAAAAAACTGTGTACCTCAAGTATGCACCACAATGTAAGCACAGATGTCACCTTGTTAGAAAGCTATTGTCTCAGACTCTGTACATCACGTTAAGTAAATATGATGTGAATAGGGTGTAAGAGTATCGATGTGGAAGGGAAAAGGTTGTGTGGTGGTTGTATGGGAGTACTGTAGATTATATATATGCATTGCTGTGGTCTAGGACTCCTGTGAAGAGAAGCTCAATAATTGGGGGGGGGGGGGAAGAAAAGAAAAGAAAAAGATAGGATGTAGAATTTTTTTCCATGCCAAAAGTTGGAATCAACCCAAATGCCCATCAACAGATGAATGGATAAATAAAATGTGGTATATACATACAATGGAATACTACTCAACTTTAAGAACAAATACACTACAAACACACGTGATAACATGGATGAATCTTGAGAAGCTTATGTTGAGTGAAGCAACCCAGGCATTGAAGGACAAATACTACATGACATCAATAATATGAAATAAGTAAACACAATATGCCTCGGAGAGCTAGAGACTGGATGATAGGCTTACAGGAAATCGTGGGGTAGAAGAAGGATGTAAGCTGACATCTACATGGATGAAATCTATAAGCTGGAGGTAAATATGTGTGCCTGGAAGGGATAAAATTGGGGCATAGGGTTAACTTTGGGTGGGGCATTGTGGGCTTGAGGGGGGCTAGGGATGGGCGGATGGGTAATATTGCCAAGAAATTAGGGGGAGGTTGGGGCAACATACGAACATAGGAGATTGTCAGGTATTTAGTTGAGAGTATAATGCTGAGAAAACCTTTTCAAAAATATAATAAGGAAAGTTACCTGTTTAAGATACTTAAAGGGGATAATCTGATGCAGGACAGACTCCTAGGGAATATGTGAATTCTCATTTTGCCAGAGAGGGTTATATCATTGGGTAGAGACCCATATAATGAGAGTGAAGGTATACCCACATCCTGGGGAGGACTGATGCCATCAAATAGAGGGAACTGTATCTCTCAAGAGAAATGTTGGCTCCCAGGGCATTAGGGCAGTTGAGCATGTCTAGCCCTCAACACTGTTACAAGTATCTCTGAACATGGCTCTTCAAGAAATGAAGATTGACTGTCACTGTAGGCCCCAAGGGGAGGGGGAAATAGGTATTGAATAGATGGAACCAACGTAACTGTGAGGGCAATAGAGTACGGAAGGATGGATATAAGACATGTAAAATTACACCAAAAATATATAGGGGCTGATAGGCTAAAATGTAAACCATAATGTAAAACATAAGATAACTAAAAATTTAGAAAATCATATAGCCTATAGTATAAACCACAAAGGAAACACAAATGTTACCTTGTTTGAAAACTATTGTCTCAATATCTGTACATCAGTTTCAGTAAATATGGTACGAATACGTTAAAAGATTTTTGCTGTGGCAGGGAAAAGGTTTTATGTTGGATATGTGGGAATACTGCATATTGTATATATGAATTACTGTGACCTAAAACTCTTGGGAAGATAAGCTTAATAATTAGAAGAAAAAAAAGAAAAAGATAAGATGTAGAATTTTTCCAAATTAATATGTATTCTATATCTAACCTTTAAACTCATTGCTATATTCCATTTTACTATTAAGGGAACCTGGCAATATACTGGGCTTCACTTTTCAGGAAGTTTTGGATCACAGAGGGGTTCAACAATGGCAGCAGAGGAATGGTGGTATGGTATGTTATTGACAGGGGACATATGGTTCACAGGGAGTTCTGCAGGGCATATATGTTTGGATATTTTCTTAGTGGAAACAATTAAAAACTACAACTGAGGGAGTGCTGAATTCCTAGCCAGGGGAGCTCTATCATAGTCCCTAAGGGAACAGCAACAATCCCCCAAGTGCAACGGCAAAGACCAAAAAGGAACGAAGTTCCAACAATGAGCTCCTGATACTAATGACTATGCTTGTGAGCCTGTGCACCTGAAATAAGAGCAAGGCCTAGAGCAGTAGTGTGCCTAAGAGTTACCTCCTGAGAGCCTCCATGTTGCTCAAATGTGGCAAGTCTCAAAGCCAAACTCAGCATATACATGCATTGCCTTCCCCACTAGTGTGAGACATGACTCCTGGAGATGAGCCTCCCTGTTGCCGAGGGATCACTATCAAGTACTAGCTGATGACGTAAATAGACAATGACCTTGAATAAATGGTTCAACTCGGACCAGCAGAATATCCCTGTCTACATATAATAACAGGAGTTAAAAATGCCTTTTGACCTAAATCAAGGGGGAATTGGAAAGGACAAATGAGTTTATATGGTTATGAGTCTCTAAAAAAGAGCTCTCTAAAGTTTATATGGCTATCAGTCTCTAAAAATGTTATCAGAGGGGTTGTCGTTATGCACACCTGAGCAGAGTCTCAGAGACAGATAAAGTAGATACAACCCCAGGTATTCGTTCTTCTGAGGGCTACAAAGACCCACAGGTCTTATGGTCATGGCAGATGAAGTTCAGTGCAATGTCAGTTGGCCCTTCTTTGGAGTTTGTGTTTCTGTGTGATGGAGCTGGACTCAGATGTGATCTCTTTTCACATTGTAGTTGAATTGTAGTTGGTGCTGGGGTTTAAGATATATCTAGGGTATCTGAATCTCTGGACTGACCATGTGATAGTCAGACCCTGAGCCTCAACAGACTTCAGCTCCTACACTCTGGTTTATTGGACTTACCCCACTCAGCTAACATGGAGGTGAAGAATGTCAACCACCACGCCATGGAGCCAAGAATGTCTACAACTGAAAGCAGGAGAATTGCATCCAACATCCATGTGGAACCTAAGCCCCCTGTTGTCATATGTGGAATGGACTCAAACAATCTAAGGTCCATAGGATGGAGGAATAGAATATGGATTAGAGTGGACCTACTGATATACTATTCATGAACTATTGTGGCTAGTATTCGAAGAAAATGTGGCACTGGTGTGGAAAAAAGAGGCCATGGTGGCTACTGGGTGTGGGGAATGGGAGGAAGAGATGAGATGTGGAGGCATTTTCGGGACTTGGAGTTGTCCTGGGTGGTGCTGCAGGGACAGTTACCGCACATTGTTTGTCCTCCCATGGCCCACTGGGTGGAACGTGGGAGAGTGTGGGCTATGATGTGGACCATTGACCATGAGGTGCAGCGATGCTCAGAGATGTATTCACCAAATGCAATGAATGTGTCATGATGATGGAGGAGAATTTTGCTATAGGTGGAGTAGTGGGGTTAGGGGGATGGGGGGTACATGTGGACCTCATATTTTTTTAATGTAATATTTTAACAAATGAATTTAAAAAAATAAAACACAAAGCAAAACAAACCCCATTTACCTTTCTCTCTTGATATCCATTTGGCCCTTTGTGTTTTGAGTATTGTTGAAATTCAGTGTTTCCTGATACTGGTTTGGCCCTTGTTGTCTACCATCAGTTTTCCCTCAGGAAATAGCTGAGGTGTGAACAAAGTGCAGGGTGACATAGAAGGAGGGTTGCTGAGGTTGTTGGTGCTGGGGGTAGGAAATGGACGTGACAGTGGAGGAGAGCTTGCTATTGCAGGTAGAGCTGCTGGCTGAGAAAGGGCACTTGGTAGGAGAAGCAAGGACTTTCCAACAGTGGGAAATGGAGCCAGAGACCCAACCCTGGAGGGCTCTTCAGGATCAGCTGAGTGGCAGACGGAAACAATAGCCAATTCTTCTCCACTCCCGGCCACCCACAGGATTAACCATCCCTGCTCCTCTGCTAGGTGCTTGCATGTGACCAAGGAGCCATGTGTGACTCTTCAGGCAGAAGCATGTAAGCACCCATGGCCAGGAGCTCCAGAGACTTGACACTGAAAGGACCACAGCCTGATTGTTGACCCTCCCTGCACCTGGGTTCCTGAGACTGGACTGAGCAGAGCCTCCCTGCCACACACACACACACACACACACACACACACACACACACACACACACACACCTTGGCATGGGAAGTCTATCTTTACTTTTAGCCACTGTCTCAGTTTGCCAGGGTTAGTCTGACAATGCCCCAGAACCACTCATTTAAGCCCCCAGGTTGAAGGTTCTATCATGTGCCTCTCTGACAGTGATCAGATCAGGAAGGAAAGGCTTGCCCCTGTGGACCCAATCCTTAGCAAAAGGGCACTGACCATCACTAGCCAAAGCCAATTAGTCTATGGGGTGTAGCAGTGCTCCAAAATGTATTCACCAAATACAATGAATGTGCCACCCTAATGAAAGAGGTTGTTGATGTGGGAGGAGTGGAGTGAGAGGGGTGGGGGTATATGGGAACCTCATATTTTTTGAATGTAACATTTTTTGTGATCTATGTATCTTTAAAAAATACAACTCTAAAATTGATGGGGGTGGAGTGTGGAGTATATGGGAACCTCTTATGTTTTTTAATGTAAAGTTTTGTGTGATCTATTAACTTTAAAAAATGATAATTAGAAAATTAAAAATTAAAAACAAAACAGTAATTAGAGCTCCACCGACCCAGGGCTTACCGTGAGCCACTGTATGCGGACTAAGTACATTCATTCTCATAAGTGGCGATGAGGTCGGTTCTGTTTTATCTGTCCTAGAATGGCAAAGTGAGACAGAGAGGCTGTGACTTGTGAAGGCTCCACAGCTAGTCACCATAGAGCTGATACTTCGACCCAGGACTGCTCAGCCTGGGCTGCTAACCAACACACTGACTACTGTTAACTGTGCTCCAAGGAAATTGACTTAGGAAGTAATCTGATCAGCTTTGTTAGGGGCTGACAGTACCTGCAATGAATTTTGGGGCAGTTTGGTCCTTCAGCAAACCTGTAGTACAGAATTCACCCTCTTTATGACCAATGACCCCAAGGTCAGAGAAACTGCTCCTGGAGCCCTGGAGTTGATCAGATACCAGTGCCCATAATCCCAATACCATGGTGTGAACATTGGTACAAATGGACTTTGAAATGCCTTTTGCTGTTCTTGTTGCTTTTAAGATTCTTTTCTTTAGATTTTAATTAATATTTATTTCAGTTGCATCATTTCCTTTTGGCATACACAAAGCCCCAGGACTTGAATTTGCCTGTAATCCCAGCTAATCAAAACTGCCCTTAAATGCTTTAAACACATAAAATCCCATTTGAATGAATGTATTCTAAAGACAATTCCCATTTTCCAGGCAGCAGTAAGGCATTGGAGCAGGAGTCAGCAACTTTCTCTGTGAAGGGCCAGGTGGGAAATTTCCTGCCCCAGGGGCTCTGTCGCTATCACTCAACCCCAACATCTTACACAGGGAGGATAGAGAAATGAATGGGTGTGGCTATGTTCTAATAAAACTTTATCAAAACTGGATGGGGGCCAGGTTTGGCCCATGGGCCTTAGTGTGCCGACCCTGTCATATAGAAAGGTGTGCTTATGGCTCATTCCTGATTTCCCTCCAAGGGGCAGAGCCCCAGTCACTTCCTACCTTGGGGCTGCTCTCTGGCTCTTGTTCAGTCAGCCCTGGAAGGTGGGACTGCTTATAAGACCGGCAAATTCAAGAAGGAGACACTGAGTCTTCAGGCTCACTCTGTCCTTCTCCCTCTTGGGCCTGGCCTTCAGTGGGCAGGGGCTCTGCTCTGCATTTCTACCACATTCAAGCTTCAGAAGTCACAAGCCCCACTGTGCAGTCCTCAGCAGTACTTTCTATCAGTGACACCCCATCAAGGAGCAATCTACAGTCCACCTTAGGGTGCTGTGGAAAGGGACTCCTCAAAGGTACAAACTAAACGGTGTAGTGTGAACTCTCTTTGTTATTCTGAAAATCCAGATGAATTTAATATTCTCTCGATAAAGAAGCATTGAGCAACTTCATACACCAAGAGTCCTGGCTTTTTGACTATTATCTCACGATGGTCATCAACTCACTGGCAGTATCATAGGTACTGTAGACTCAAAATGTAAACCCCACTTAATAAGTGAAACCATTTACAGTTGTTCAAAACCTATTGCTCACAGGAAGAAAACAGATGAGGCGTGTGTTGGCTGAAGGTCAGGAACACTTCCGTTCCATCCCCCTCCTGTTTTAAGAGCCAGCAGAGACAGTTACCTTGTCAGATGGCCCCAGAAGTCCCCTTCCTCCATCCAGTCCTTCCACACGCTAGAAGCCAGGCAGAGGGGTACATCAGATGCAAGAGATATCCCGGGGGGCAGGCTGAGGGCCATGCTTGCTTCAACTGGAAACCACACTTCTGTGTGTGAAGTGAAGCTCATGAGACTCAAGAGGCCTCCCACCAGTACTCCAGCGAGAGTTGACCAGAACTGGGGACTCACCTGGGCACCACTGATTGTGGGTGGTTAGGAGAAGAGGAAGGAGGCATTTTGTGGGATTATTTTATACACCATTAACTTACTTTCCAAGGGAATCTGTGTTCCACATTATGGGTTGAGCTTTGTACCCAAAAAGATACCCTGAAGTCCTAATCCCGGGTACCTGGCAACACAAACTTTTTGCAAAAGTGTTATTGCAAGCAGAATCATTTAAATTGAATGAGGCCAACTGGAGTGGGAGGACCCTTCGTCCAGGATGGCTGGTGTCTTTAGAAGGGGGGTGTGGGCACAGACAGAAGGGGAGTGGGCGCCATGGGAAGAGAGACAGAGCAGGCCATAGGGTGACTGAAGAGACACTGAAAACCCAAGCCTTGCTGGCCAAGGGACAGGCATCCCAGAGGCCAGGATGGACCCACCAGCACAGCCCATGCACTTGTGGCTTCAGCCTGCAGGGCTGAGAGAGCGGTTCCTGGTGTTTTTAGCCACCCAGTTCGTGGCACTTGTTACAGCAGCCTGAGAAAAGTGAGGTGTCCCTCTTCTGGCAGTCCCATGCCTCCAGGAGGCCTGAGGCATAGCCCAGGTGCCCAGCTGTCCACCAGGCTGAGCGTCCCCAACCAAGGCTTTTATCTAATCAGATGCCCTGAGGAACACCCTGAGGACTGACAGAAACAATGTTGAAAAGTAAGGAATGGGTGACCTGGACAACTCTGAACACCCTTCTCTTCCTTCCTTCCACCCTCTCTTGGGGGCTTTGGCTGCTTAGACCCCCTAGTTCTTCCCACCACGCACACCTTCCCAGAGGGGCCGGCCCAGACAGTGCGACCTATTCCTGGTTCTTGGTGGGTGGGAAGGCGGCCCGAGGGTTCCCGGGGCCCAGGACTGTCCATCAGCCTGGCTGCTTATTCACAGCCCCGGGAACCACAGCACATACTGCTCAGGGGGCCGCACCCCGCACCCTGGATAGCCTCGGGGCTCCCCTTCTAGACTGTCCGAGCACCCCTGGATTGCCGCGAGGCCCCTCCAGCTCCGGGGGGAGGGGTGCCCCTGTGACTCCCAGACTAAGAGCTCTGCTCTTCGGGGTCCCGGCGCCCGTCCCACCGACCCCGCCGAGCAGCCCCTGTCCCCTCCACCCCCGGGCGCCCCATGGAGTCTTCCTCCCTGGTGAGCACTCCCTCCTTGCCGCCCCCCCCCCCACCGCCACTTGGCCTTCCCCGTAGCCCTTTCCCACTATGATGTCCTGCTCCCACCCCCACAGAAGCATCCCCCACCCTGCCCGGGCCCCGCCCCCACGCCCTGCTTGGTCCCCAGACCCCTTCCACGCGGTGCCGCTGGGTCTCCTGTCCCCGCTTTGGGTGTCACAGCCCCGCCCCAGCCCCTCCCTAGCAGGTGACCCCTGCCCCCAGCCCCGCCTCACCCCCGCCGCGCGGTGCCGCCCGTCCCGCCTCACCTGGGGCCTGGCGGGAGAAGTAGCTGCGCTCCTTGGTGTCCAGGCACCGCGGCGGGACGTAGCTGAAGGCGGACAGCGCCGAGATGGGCGGCGGCCGGGGCTTGCCCCGCAGCGTGGCGGCGGTGATCTCCTCCTCGTTCCGCAGACCGCCCGCGTCCACCCTCTCCGCCGAGGCCATGTCGGTCCCACCAGGCCGGGGGCCCCGCCCGAGTCCGCCTGCCTGGCTGCCCGGCGCCAGCGTTCAGCAGTTGCCGGGAAACCGCAGCCTCGCGTCACAAAGCTGGGCGGGGAGCGCAGGGCGGGGGGCACAGGGCAGGGGGCGCAGAGCTGGGGCGCAGAGCTGGGGCGCAGGGCCAGGGGCGCAGGGCTGAGTGCGCAGCCGGGAAGGGAATGGGACCGTGCCCTCCTGTCCCACTGCGGGTCTCTGGAGGGCCCACTTGGGACGCGAGGAGCCGGGTCAGCTGGACTGGGGGCCTCCGCCTGCTTGCTCTTGTGCTTGCCCTTGCTCTTGCCCTTGCGCTCGCCGAGGGATCCAAGCGGGCTGTCCGGCAGAAGTGCAGGCCACGGCTGCGCAGCATCTGAAACCCTCCAGGAGCCGCGGAACAGAAGTGGAAGACTCGGGTGGAATTCATTGCCATCGTATATTAACTCAGTGTGACCGCAGCAGCATCGTGTCATCGTGCAACGAGTCGGTTTTCAGCGCCTCGGTGAACGCCAGGTGCCACCGCTCACGGTACTGGCAAGTGCGGGTGTGCAGCGGCACGAATCGAATCCAGCCAAGTGGTATCTGGGAAAACTGAGCTGTTCCGCAGCGCTCTGTTGTTTCTTGAGTCAAATGCTGGTTCAAGAGGTGCGTTCCTTTTGTCGAAAATTCACTTAACTCTAAAGGCTAGGATGTGTGTGTGTATCAATAAAAAGGAGAAGGGGAACAGGACAGGCTTTGGGAATACTTTAACCAGGCCGGCTCTAGGAAGGCTGGCTTGAAACATAAATGATAATGAGGAGCCAGACTTGTGAAATCTGGGGAATAGTCGGTTATTCCAGGCAGAGGGAAGAGCATCTGTGGTGGCCCTGAGGCTTAGCCTATTGATGTGCAGGCGGCAGAAAGGGAGGACAAGGACAGTGCAGCTTTCAGAAGGGGAAGGCAGTAGGGAGTGCAGGTGGACAGGCAGGCAGGGGAGGGGTCACTCTCAGGCCAGGAACAACCAGCACCCCTCTCAGGGGCCTTCTTGCCTGCAGGTCCTGATGCTGTAGCTTGCCCCCTCAGTCCAGGCACCTCTCTACTGAGGTGGCCTTGGGGGTCCAGAAGTCCTGTGGGCAGGATTTCAGACAGCACTGTGCAGCACTCATCCGGCCACGTGATTTCCTGGAGAACCATGCCTCCATGTTCCCATGCTCCTGTGGACTCATCAATCTCAGGGAAAACTTGGAGACATTGTCCCTGGAGAATAGAGACATAGTTCCACCTCTCCTATGCATGAGGTGAAGGAGAAGAGTCTCATCCTTCCCCCATGGGCAGAGGACCTCCTGAAAGCATCAGCAAATGTTTTGTTTTCTCTAGGGAAAAAAAATGCTTTTATAATCTCCAACTACCTCTCCAAACTATCTTAGAGACAGGCCTGGGGGTCACTAAGTGTCACAGATTGAATTGCATAGATGACTTGCTATCATATATGGGATTCTGAAAGTAAAGGGCACCAATTATCTAGAGAATTGAGCTGGAATTTGAGATTAAATAATTTCTTTGGAAAAAATAATTTAACATGCTATCATGCTGTGATATTGTAGCTTCAATTTCAGAAGGTGGAATTTGGTCTGCACTCAGCTGGCAGTTCTGTGGGGCACAGTATATCTCTGTTATCGCTGATGGCTAGTCTGGCCTACAGTGGGTACTTGGCTAATAGATGCTAAATACAAACACCACCACCATGGCTGGGGCTCCTGCTGAAAGCTGTGGCTGAGATGAGTGCGGGGTTCTTGAACTTCCCTTGCGAGGTGTATTAGTTAGGCAAAAGTGCGCTGATGCAAAATACCAGAAATTGGTTGGTTTTTATGAAGGATACTTATTTGGGGTAGGAGCTTAAAGATACCAGATCACAAGCATAAGTTAATTCCCTCACCAAAGTCTATTTTCCTATGCTGGAGCAAGATGGCTGCTGATAGTGTGAGGGTTCAGGCTTCCTGGGTTCCTCCCTTCCAAGCTTTTGCTTCTCTCTGGGTTCAAGGTTCATTTCTTCCCAGGGCTTTCTTCTCCTTGGAGTTGGCTTCTCTATTCTCCATGAGCTTACTTCCCAGAGCTCCAGCTTAAGGCTTTAGCATCAAACTCCAACCTCAAAACTCCAACATCAAAACCCTCAGCTCTGTCCTTTGCCATGACATGGCACAATCAAAGCCCTAATCATAACTTAATCACACCTAGGTATAGACCAGATTACAAACATAATCCAGTATCTTTTTTCGGAATTCATAACCTCATCAAACTGCTATACTCCCCCATCAGAATTCCAAAAAGACATGACAAAATTTAAAAAAATCTGAAATCAGTAAAAATACCAGTACTAAATCATAGCACAATCAATTTAAAGAAATACAGTGTGTCTTGGGGCAAAGTCCTGTCTGCTATAGACCTCTGAAACTTACAAAATAATTTAATTGTTTCCAATACACAAATGGACAGACAAGATAAACATTTTCATTAAAATAAAGAGAAATTGGGTGGAAAACATGAGTCCTGGCTCCTCTGTAGTTCATTAAACCGGCAGGGCATCCTCCATTCTATTTCAGTCTGAGAGTCATTCTTAAGATGATGATATATTCTCCTTGGTTCCTTAGGGAAGCCCACACTTTCCACATGCTTTCCCATTGGCCATTTTCTTGGTTCCACTCTCATCAAGCATCTGGGTGTTGACCAAACTCCAGACCTCATCCTCCAAGAGTGTTGGGGTGATTGCCACACATTACTCCATCTTTGGGTTGGCCTCTTAGTACCCCTAGTACAATGATGTGAAGACAACATCCCCCCTAACCTTTGGCAAAAAAGCTCAACCCTCTCAGAGCAATGAGTTGACCACCTGACCTTCTCTAATCCATGGTGGACAGGTCCACCCCTCTCTGACCTGTGGGGTGCTGACCTTAACCACCATAGTCCTTGGGGTATATGCTCCACTCTCTCAATGCCCTGAGGTGGCAAAACTCTCTCAGAACATCAGATGGGAACATCTACCCTCTTCAACTCCTGGTGCAAACTCACCCTCTCTGTACACATGGGTGGGGTGCTCTCTTGGCCCAAGGTCATGTCTTAATTCCAGATCTTAGCTTCCATGGTTTTCCTCATGAAGTTGTTTCTCCTTCAATCTCTCCTTTACATGTCCCTTTTAGCCCAAGCTGACAGTGGTTTTGTTCATACACTTCTCTCAAAAACCTTGTTGCTTAGGACAGCAAGAGAAAATGATGCATAACATACAAGGCATAGCCAATAAGATTAAGTACTGATTTCTCACCAGAAACCATGGAGGCAAGAAGTGGTCTATTATATTTAAGACTACAAGAGAAAAACTTCCAGCCAAAAATTTTATATCCAGTAAGACTGTCTTTCAAAAATGAGGGCAAGATTAGAACATTCACAGATAAACAGAAACTGAGAGAATTTCTAAACAAGGGACCAGATTTTCAGGAAATACTAAAGGGTATGCTAGATCCTGAAAAGAAAAAACAGGAGAGAGAGGCCTGGAAGAAGCTCTAGAAATGAATATTATATCAATAAAAGTAACTAGAAGTGTCAACAGAGTGGTGAAAATAATATATGACAGGTCAAACTCAAGTAGTCAGGAATAAACTTAACCAATGATGTAAATCGCTTGTATTCAGAAAACTGCAACCCAATGTTAAAGGAAATCCAAAAAGTCCTAAATAACTGGAAGACTTTTGCTCATGGATCAGAAGACTAAATATCATTAAGATGTCAATTCTACTCAAGTTGATGCACAGATTCAATGCAACCCTGATAAAAATTCCACCAGCATTTAACAAAAATTGAAAACACAACTAGAAAATTTATTGGGAAGGGCAAGGGGTCCTGAATAACCAGAAACATCATAAATGGAAAAGCAAACCCTCATCTCTGGACTTGAAATCATACTACCAAGCTATAGTGGTAAAAACAGCATGGTATTGGCATAAATACAGATATATAGACCAAAGGAACCAAACTCATGGTTCAGAAACAGACCCTCACATATATGGTCAAGTGACTTTTGACTAGCCTGTCAAACCCACACAGCTTGGGCAGAACAGTCCATTCAACAAATGGTGCTGAAAGAACTGCATATCCATAGACAAAAGAAGGAAAGAGGACCCGTATCACACACCTTAACCAAAAATTAACTCAAAATGGATAAAAAACCTAAATATAAAAGCAAGAACCATAAAGCATCTAGAAGAAATTGTAGGAAAATATCTTCAAGCCCTGGTGGTAGGTGGTGATTCTTAAAGGAGATAAGAGGAGGACTGAGATGGACTACTGATGTTTAATGTATATAGAAGTTTTAATTAGCTTTAATGTAAAAGTGTGGAGATGTATAGAGTGGATGGTAACAAATCGTGAGTAACAGCTAGTTTATAAATGGGGATGTGGCTGAAAATGGTGGTCTAGGGATGTAAATGCCAATTGACAGAATGCTAGAGAATAATACACGCTGAATAGCACAGTAAACCAAAAGGTGGATGAGAATTGTGGTTGATGGTACAGATGAAAGAGTGTCCTTTGTGAGCTAGAGCAAATGTATATCACGACTGCAGGGTGTTGGGAATGCATGGGAAAAATACAACTGGAATGATGAATAGATTGTGGTTAGCAGTAATAATATAATATTCTTGCATCCATGCCAAAAAAAGTACTGTGTTGATAATGGGGCAGTATGGAAAATGTGAGCCTAATGTATACTATGGACATGGTAACAATCAGATGATATTATCTTATTTGTAATAAATGTTCCACCACAGTGTGGTGTGTTGTTAGAGGGGTGTTGCTTGGCAATTTTGCATATGTGCATGATTGTTTTGCAAATTTACAACTTCTGTCATAAAAAATATATTTAAAAAATAGTAATAAGGTATGTTGTTGGAAAACACACCAAATGTAAGATAGGACTATAATTATTAGTAATATTTTGGCAATATTCATTTGTAATTTGTAACAAACTTCTCACACAATGCAAGGTGTTGGTGGAGGGTTGATGTGTGGGATTCCTGTATGATGTTATGCATGTTTGCTTTGTAAGTTCACAACTTTTATTATACACTTAATTGTTTTTGTATCTTCATAAATAAATGACATAAAGATAATAATTATAGGGATGGTTGGGGGAAAATACTTTGGTTAGTAGTAATATTTTGACAATGCTCTTTAATCCTTAGTCAAAAAAGTTTAACAACAATGTAAGGTGTTGGTGGTAGGGTGAGTTATGAGAGTCCTATAGTGTGTTATATACGTTTGTTTTGTAAGTTCACAACTATTACTATACACTTATTGTTTATTTATGTTTTTGTGTGGGTAATATATTTCAATAAACTAATTTTAAAAAGTCTTGTTGGCTTAGCATGCAAGAATCAGGGGTCCAATACATAAAACATTCATACATTCCACAAGTCTTTCTGAGATAACTCCATCTTCAATTCTGATTTACAAGTTCCAAGTTTAGTTAAGTCCTCGAATGGGGCACTTTCATCTGGGAGCTTGATTTCCAGAGGCCTGGAATTTCCAGAATTAGTTTCTGTTTTCTTTGTGCTTGACAGTTCAGTCCTCGGTATATCTCTCTCTCTCTCATCTAGCATTTTTTCTATAAGCTGCAAGCAGAAGCCAAGCCACATTCTCTGGGTTTACTTTGGAAATTTCTTCAACTAAATGCCCTGGTTCACCATTTTCAAATTCTGCCTTCCATAAAACATCAGGAGTTAACCTTCCTAAGTTCTCTGTAACTTTAATTATGGATTGCCAGTCCTCCAGTTTCCAATAATAGTTTCATCATTTACATCTAAGGCATCATAAAAATCTTTTTAGCATCCATATTGTTATCAACAATCTCTTTAAAGCACTGTAGATCTTTTCCCCCAGGCATCTCACAATTCCTCCAAAAATTACCCCTTACCCATTTATAAAACTCTTCCAGCATTTTGGTAATTGCAAAAGCACTTCCCCACTCCTCAGTACCAAATTTTGTATTAGTGAGCCAAAAGGGTGCTGATGCAAAATACCGGAAATTGGTTGGTTTTCATCAATTATATTTATTTGGGGTAGGAGTTTAAAGATACCAGGTCATAAACATAAGTTAATTCCCTCACCAAAGTCTATTTTCACATGTTGGAGCAATATGGCTGCTGATAGTGAGAGGGTTCAGGCTTCCTGGGTTCCTCCCTCCCAGGGTCTTGCTTCTCTCTGGGTTCAAGGTTCCTTTCTTCCCAGGGCTTGCTTCTTCCTGGGACTGGCTTCTCTTTTCTCCATGAGCTTATTTCCCAGGGCTCCAGTTTAAGGCTTTAGCATTAAATTCCAACTTCAAAACCCCAGCATCAAAATCCCTCAACTCTGTCCTTCGCCAAGCCTTTCTTCTGTGAGTCCCTGCCCACCAAGGGGTAGGGACTCAGTGCCCTAAGACATGGCCCAAACAAAGTCCTATGATAATTTAATCATGCCCAGGTACAGACCAGATTACAAACGTAATTAAATATCTATCTTTTTTTTTTCCTGAAAAATAACATAATACTTTAATTACTTTACAGTCTGGTAAACATTTGTCATCAGTTTTAAAGTGTTTTAAAACTGATAAAATTTCAAGCTTACAGAAGTATTACAAGACTAGGAAAATCAATGCTTCATGCACTCCCTTTATATAGATTCACCTTTTTTTAATGTCTTTTTTTATTGATTTTGTAAAAATATTACATTAAAAAAATATATGAGGACCTATTCAACCCCACCACCCCATCCCCACCACTCCCCCCCGCCCCAGCAACACTCATTCCCATCATCATGACACATCCATTGCACCTGGTAAGCACATCTCTGGGCACCCCTGCACCTCATGGTCAATGGTCCACATCATGGCCCACACTCTCCCCCATTCCATCCAGTGGGCCCTGTGAGGACCTACAATGTCTGGTGATTGCCCCTGAAGCACCATCCAGGGCAGCTCCAAGTCCCAAAGACGCCTCCACATCTCGTCTCTTCCTGCCATTCCCCATACCCATTAGCCACCATGTCCACTTTTCCCACTCCAATGCCACCTTTTCTCTGTGGACATTGGATTGGTTGTGTTCATTGCACGTCTATGTCAAGAGGAGGCTCAGATTCCACATGGATACTGGATGCAATCCTCCCGCTTTCAGTTGTAGGCACTCTAGGCTCCATGGTGTGGTGGTTGTCCTTCTTCAACTCCATCTTAGCTGAGTGAGGTGAGTCCAATAAATCAGATTGTAGGTGCTGGAGAGCCAGACTCTTTATGTTATTTTCCTTTCTTTTCTCTTTCCCTCTCCTAACAACACAGACCTTTTAATTCATACTGTATTCTTCTCCATATTCAGTTTACCATCTCACTGTAGGTACTCCACTTTCTTATTGTTATAAATCTACACAGCTTATATAAGTTTAATATTCATTCTCTAAGGTCTCAGATGGTTCTGCTAACATTTACAATTAATACTCCCATTATACTTTTTCTATTATTACCTCTTTTGTTTTCCCTGGCTCTAAAATTTTCCTTCAAGGGAACTTGGACAACAACAAGGAAATAGAGTAAGAGGAATAAAGTGTAAAAGAAGACTTAACATACACACAAAAACAATATCTAAATAAACTCTGAGAGTAGGCAGAGAATCTAATCAAATGAATAAACCCAACATAATAAAATGATGACCTGACAGCAACAAAAAATTACAAACCATACCAATAATCAAGAAAACATGGCCCAATCCAAAGAGCAAATTAAAAATCAGGAAGAGGGGCAGAATATTAAACAATCAAAGCTCTCAAAACAAATGTCGTGTACCAATTTAATGAAGTGAAGGAAGAGATTAAGGATATTAAGAAAACACTTGGCAAGCATACAGAAGAAATTGAAATATATGCAAAAATATAACAGATATGTTGGTGATGAATGGCACAATCTAAGAAATCGAAAATATATGCTCTCAGCAAAGAACAGCAGATTTGAAGTGGCAGAGGAAAGAATTCCTGATGTGGAAGACAGTGCATCTGAAATAAATGAAGTATATTTAAGCTCCTCAAAGAAGTAAGGAATATTATGTGTATTAACCCAGTGTGAAATAAATTGACATATGGAAATCAAAAACAGATAAGAAAAAGAAAAATCATAAATCAGGGAAAAATGTATAAACTAGTTGAAATAAATGATACAAATTTACTATTCAGAACACTTAGACCAGATCTGAACATAGTAATCAGAGATTAGAATTTGTCATAGAACTGTGGAATTTACCAAGAACTCAGAATAGATTGAAAAAGTGAAAAATACAAAAGAAAATGCATTTTATTGAAATCTTGAGTGCTCCAGTCACTAAAAAAGTTTCAGAAAGAAAGAATACAGTGAATAACAAAAAAGTCCAAATTAGAAGAAATAATGGGGGAGAAATTTCCAAAATGTAAGCTTGATATTTTTCACTTAAAATGACCAATATGAGCTACTTTGTAACATAAATATAAATCAGTCCACCTATAGATACATTGGAATGTATTTGCAGTCTATGAAGATTTATCTTTTTTTTTTTTTTTTTTTTTTTTTTACATCAAACACAGAGATCGGAATGCTTACAAACTACCAAAAGATTTTTTAAAAATTTTATAAAGCTGGCTTTGGATTCAGGATTCAGTCAATTGAAAGAAACACTTAATTTCTAAGGTAACATAGAAGGAGACAATCATAAGAATGGGTGAATCTTAAATGCCAGAAGTAATACAGTGTGGGAATTGTCACTTGTCTGGCACAAGAGCTTCCTCTCGATGAACTTTGCATAAATTTCATATCCACTTTTGCTGTTGCTTAATTCGACTTCCCTCTATTCCCCTGCTGCGCTTGATAATACCGTTTCCCACCTGCCCCTTTTCTGCTATCATGCATTTTGGACTTCAAGTGAAGTTGATATCCTGAAGTAGCTGCCCAATTTCAGACAAATATTTGCTCTACACCAGGCTTCTGATCGCCCAGATAACCTTCTCTTTCCTTTGCCTTGCCCATTTGTGCCTGAGCTCATCCTGCTTTAAACCATCCACTGGAACCTGATGAAGGACATGACAATGACTTTCAGTAGAAATACTTTAGTCCTAGAACAACATTAAAACTCCTTCAAGTTCTGACCCAACCAAGCCCCTCTTTTCCTTTGCATGGGTCTCAAGGGTTAATAAAAATGTCTTCATGACCCATGTTATATAAATCTTTGGAGAGTCATCCTTAATTCAGTCATAAATCTCAGTCATCTAATCTATTATCGATTCATCATGCATGATACAGTACTTTCCAAAGCCTAATTCACCATCTTGTGTTCTTTCTGCGTTTCTCTTTAACTACTCTTGCTTCTTCCTCATTCTTTCTTCACACAGCAGCTATGACAATCTTTCAGAAATGTAAATTGCCTCACAATATCACCCTGCTAAAAACAATTAATGGCCTCTCCCGTTCTTTGGATATAAATTTAATAGTTAACCTAACCAATAACAACCTTTCCTACCTGCAATCTTGTCCATCCTTCTCCCACTTCATTCCTGCACTTCAAATGGATGGGTCTTATTTCAGTTTTCCATCCACTCCAAGTATTTCTTAGCAGGACCTTTTGCATAAGCTTTCCATCAGCCTCAAGTATTTTTTACCTTTTCACCTAGGTAATTCATGTTCATCCTTTCCAGCTCAGCTTAAATTTTCCAGAGTCTTTATCTGATTCCATTAAAAGAACAGTTAACTATTGTTATTTTCTTTTCAGGAAATTATTATTTAACCTCACAACCTTAAGATTTTGAAGAGAATATAGTTAAGACATCACTAAAGTCCAAAGAAATCTGCTGATTTAATGTAATCCCATTAATTTTTTTATTTTTCAGAAATAGTAAAGGTGAAAATCAAATTAGAGTTACAAAATGTCCCAAGTTTGTCAAAATACTCTTGAAAAATAAGAACTAGTTTGGAAGACTGTCAGTTACTAATTTCCAAACTTTACAAATATACAATCATGTAAAAATTTTGGACTGCTAGAGGGATAGATATTTAAACCAATGCAATAGGATTGAGATTTCAGAAATTAACCCATGCTTCTGTAGACAATTGATTTTAGAAAAAGTTGCAAAATTTCTAAAGAAAAAGGTAACTACCTACATAGGCATGGATTTTATATTTAATTCATTTTTAATACTTTTTTATTTTTAAAGAAGCTTTAGATTGCCTAAATTTTACAAAAAAATACCTCCTTCCCCCCCTCCCATCTTCCCATATTAACATCTTTCATTAGTGTGGTACATTTGTTACAATTAATGAACACATTTTGAAGCATTGCTACAAACCATGGACTATGGTTTATATTATAGTTTACACCACACTGCATAATTTTGTAAGTTATGAAAAAATATATGATGGTTTGTATCCTTCATTGCAATGTCATGCAGGAGAATTACCATGGATTTTGTAAGATCTTTCTAAGCATGGCATGAACCCCAAAAGACATATAGGTCAAAATAAGTGAAATTGATTCCCCATAAATACTAAAGATTTCCTTTGCCAGAAATGCCCTTGATAAAAGAATAAATAATTTGCATCTTGATAAAAAAAAAATGTCTACTATTAAAGGTAAACTATGATAGACATTATGTTTTTTATAAACTCTTATAAATCAATAAGAACAAGTTAAATACTCCAATAGCAATTAGAAAAAGAGGAATATAACTGGTTTGTATTGGTTTACTAGGTTTAAAAACAGATATAATATAATGGATGGGTTAAGAAGAAATTTATGGGCTCATGATTTCAGAGGTTAAGGACTGCTTAATCCAAAGATCAGTATCACTTGGTTTACAGGCTAGCAACATTTGCAGTTTCTGGCTTTTCTGTGATATGGAAATGCACATAACAATATATTTTCCTTCCTCCCCTGTGTTCTGTTGATTTCCTTTATCTGATTGCTCCCAATGACTTTCAATTATTTTTACATCTAAGGCCACCAGCCATATTGGATTAAGGCTCCTCTCATTCAAATTGGGCTCAGCTTAACTAATAGCTTCTTCAAAGGCTCTGTTTTCAAATGGGTTCACATACCCAGGACCAGGGTTTGGGACCAGTACATGCCTTTTTGGGGGTCATGATTCAATACCCAATACTTGCCTATATAAAAACACATCCAGCCTTGAATCAATGCACTCCTCAACCATTTTGCAATAGTGAAAACAATAATAATCTCTCATAGAGAAAGGATGTGGAAATAGTTACTAAAGTTCATTCATAATAGTATATAAATAGAGTAACAATTTTGGAAGATAAGTTGGAAATATTTTTCAGGAATCTTAAAATACACATACATTTAAATTCCACAAGCTTGGTGCACAGCGTCTCTAGTAAATGAAACAAAGTGAGTATGGAGGTAATGCCAAAGAATCTGCAGTTGGCAGAGCCAAAGTAATATAATGGACCAACATATTTCCATCTATTTCAAGAGCATGACCAGGAGATGTGGTAGATACCTTTATTGTTTTAGGGGTCATAGAGACCAATCGAGCTAATAACTGAAATTGGGAGGTACCATGCACAGCACTAGGGGCCTGGTTTAAATGCACAAGAGAATCTTATGGCACTGAAGTCAAACTTTAAAAATTTTTATACACTTTCTAATCACTACCAATGTAATTTGTAGTATATCAAATGAACTTAACTATTTTTTGTACTTTACTTTTAATAAGGTGAAAGAACAAATATTTTGAAATCATTTGAAATAAAAAGATAATTTTCAGAATTTGCCTTTGAGAAAGCAAAATGTTTAAAGTTGTTACTTGGACATTATGGGTTTAAAGTGAGAGGACTGTTTTCCCTTAAACCAAGGACACAATGAGTTAAAGCACAAAAAGCTATTTTGACAAAACAGACTTTCTGCTTTGTTTACTGCTTATTCAGGAGGAAAAATCAATGAAATTTTATTGAACCATACTAATGATTTAAGCAACTTTGTCATGATAACAGAAAAAAAACAAATTTTATTTTTGCATGAGTATACTATTTGATGGTAAGGCTTTTTTAAAAAAAATATTTATTTATTTATTATTATTTTTTTAATTACTTTAAAAAATATATATGAGGTCCCATTCAACCCCACCGCCCCCACCCCCCACTCCCCCCACAGCAACACTCTCTCCCATCATCGTGATACATCCATTGCACCTGGTAAGTTCATCTCTGAGCATCACTGCACCCCATAGTCAATGGTCCACATCATAGCCCAGACTCTCTCACGTTCCATCCAGTGGGCCCTGGGGGGATCTACAGTGTCCCGTAATTGTCTGTGAAGCACTATCCAGGACAACTCCACGTCCCGAAAACGCCTCCACATCTCATCTCTTCCTCCCGTTGCCCTCTCCCAGCAGCCCCCATGGCTACCGTTCCCACACCCATTCCACATTTTCTCTGTGGACATTGGATTGGTTGTGTCCATTGCACACCTATGTCAAGTGAGGGCTTAGATTCCACATGGGTACTGGATGCACTCTTCCCGCTTCTAGTTGTAGACACTCTAGGCTCCATGTTGTGGTGGTTGACCTTCTTCAACTCCATGTTAGCTGAGTGGAGTAAGTCCAATAAGTCAAAGTGTAGGAGCTGAAGTCTGTTGAGGCTCTGGGCCTGGGTGTCATATTATCAGTCCAGAGATTCAAATCCCCTACATATATCTTAAACTCAGCACCAACTACAATTCCAATAAAGTAGCATGCAAGTCTTGTGAAAAGAGATCCCCTCTGAGTCCATTTCGATGACGCAGAAACACCAGCTCCAAAGAAGGGCCATCTGTCATGGCAATGAACCCCTTCTGCCATGACCATAGAACCCGTGGGTCTCTTTATCCCTCAAAAGAACCAATACCTGGGGTTGTATCTACCTTATCTGTCTCTTAGACTCTGTTCAGTTGTACATAGGGGTATTCCTTCTGACAACCTCCAGACTCTTTTTTAGAGACTCACAGCCTTATAATCTCATTTCTCCTTTCCATTTCCCCCTTACATTAGGTCAAACTGCTTCCCAAAGTCATGTTATTATATGTAGACAGGTATATTCTGCTGTTCCACATTGAATCTTTAATTCAAGGTCATTTTCTAGTTGCTTCTTCAGCTGGTATGTGGTAGTGATCCCTCGGTGCCAGGGAGGCTCATCCCCGGGCATCGTGTCCCACGCTGGGGGGAATGCATCACATCTACACGCTGCGTTTGGCTGTGAGAGTGGCCACATTTGAGTAACATGAAGGCTGTCAGGAGGAAACCCCCAGGCACAATGCTACTCTAGGCCTTGTTCTTATTGCAGGTGCATAGGCTCACAAGTGTAGCCATTAGTATCAAGAGCCCACTGTTGGGCCCTCCTTCCTTCCTGGTTCTTGCCGTTGCACCTGGAGGATTGCCGCTGCTCTCCCAGGGCCCACAACAGTGACCCCCCGGCCAGGAGCCCAGTACCCCCCCAGCTGTTGTTTTTAATTGTTTCCACTATGAGTATATATAGACATTACCATATACCCTGGGCATATGCCCTGTATAACTCCCTGTCAACCATATATATCCTGTCAATAACATCCCATATCAGTATAACTCCGCTGCCATTGTTGAACCACTCTGTGATCCAAAACTTCCCATAAAGTGAATCCCAACATAATGTCAGCTTCAGAAGAGTCTTAGATCACCAAAATTCATATATACAATATACAGTATTTCCCCAGATCCACCATAAAACCTTTTCCCTTCCACAGCAATAATCTTTTAACTTATTCATATCATATTTCCTGAAACTGATGTACAGATTCCGAAACTATAGTTTTCAAACAAGGTAACATTTGTGCTTACTATGGGGTCCATATTTTAGGCTGTACAGTTTTCTAAATTTTTTAGTTATCCTATGTTTTGTCTTATGGTTTTCATTATTAGTCTGTCATCCCCTATATGTTTTTGGTGTAATATTAGCTGTTTTATATTCATCCTCGTGTACTCTCACATAACTCCTCTTTTGCCCCCTTATTTACCTTTGTTCTATCCATTGCACGTACATTTCCCCCTCCCCTTAGGGCTCACAACGCCTGCCAATCTAATGCCCTGGGAGCCGTCCTTTCTCACGAGAGATACAGTTCTCTCTATTCGACGGCATTAGTCTTCCCCAGGATATGGGTCCACCTCACCCAATGGTAGAACCCACCTTGGCAAAATGAGCCTTCAGCTATTCCCTCCAGAGTCCGTCCCGCATCAGACCACACATCCTGAGCGTCCTAACCAGGTGACCCTCCTACTTATACTTTGATACGTTTTACTCAACATTTAGTTCTCAACGAACTTCTGGCACTCTCCCATGTTTGTATGTTGCCCCTCCCTCCCACCTATTTCTTGGACCATATTACCCCTCTTCCCATCCCCAGCCCCCCTCAAACCCAGAAAACCCCACCCAAAGGTAACCCATTGCCCCCATTTTGTCCCTTCTTTGTGCTCATACTTACCCCCAGCTCATCACAGATTCCACCCCTACAGACATTAACTCACATCCTTCCTCCAACCCCGATTTCCAGTAAGCCACTTTTCCAGACTCTAGCTCTCTGAGGCAGTTAACTTATTTCATATCATTGAGGTCATATAGTATTTGTCCTTCAATGCCTGGGTTGCTTCACTTAACATAAGATTCTCAAGGTTCATCCATGTTATCACGTGCGATTGTAGTGTATTGGTTCTTACAGCAGAATAGTATTCCATTGTGTGTATATACCACATTTTATTGATCCACTCATCTGTTGATGGACTTTTGGATTGATTCCAACTTTTGGCGATGGTGAACAATGCTGCTATGAACATTGGTGTACATATATCGGTTTGTGTCCTTGTTTTCAGATCTGATGGGTATATACCCAGCAGTGGTATTGCTGGGTCATATGGCAAATCTATGGATAATTTTTTGAGAAACTGCCAAACTGTCCTCCAGAATGGTTGGATCCTTCTGCATTCCCACCAGCAATGGATGAGTGTTCCCCTTTCTTCACATCCTCTCCAGCATTTGTATTCTACTCTTTTTTTCAGGGCTGCCAATCTTATGGGAGTAAGATGGTATCTCATTGTAGTTTTGATTTGCATTTCCCTGATAGCTAGGGATTTGGAGCATTTTTTCATGTGCTTTTTAGCCATTTGTATTTCTTCTTTGGAGAAGTGTCTGTTTAAATCTTTTTCCCATTTTTTTAAATGGGTTGTTTATCTTTTTGTTTTTGAGATATATGAGTTCTTTATATATGCAAGTTATAAATCTCTTATCAGATATATGGTTGCAAAATATTTTCTCCCATTGTGTGGGTTCCCTTTTTACTTTCTTGACAAACTCCTTTGAGGTGCAGAAGGCTTTAATTTTGAGGTAGTCCCATTTATCTATTTGTTCTTTTGCTGCTCGTGCTTTTGGTGTGATATTCATGAAGCCATTTCCTATTACAAGGTCCTGTAGATGTTTCCCTACACTGCTTTCTAAGGTCTTTATGGTCTTGGCTCTTATATTTAGGTCTTTGATCCATCTAGAGTTGATCTTTGTATAAGGTGTGAGATGGTAATCCTCTTTCATTCTTCTACATATGGCTATCCAGTTCTCCAGGCACCATTTGTTGAATAGGCCATTCTCTCCCAGTTGAGAGGGTTTGGTGGCTTGATCGAATATTATATGGCTATATACATGAGGTTCTATATCTGAACTTTCAATTCAATTCCATTGGTCTGTGTGTCTCTCCTTATGCCAGTACCATGCTGTTTTCACTACTGTAGCTTTGTAGTATGTTTTGAAGTCAGGAAGTGTGATTCCTCCAATTTCGTTTTTCTTTTTCAGTATGTCTTTGGCTATTCGGGGCCTCTTTTTATTCCAAATAAATTTCATAGTTAGTTTTTCTAGTTCCTTAAAGAAGGCTGTGTTGATTTTTATTGGGATTGCATTGAATGTGTAGATCAGTTTTGGTAGGATAGACATCTTAATAATATTCAGTCTTCCTATCCATGAACAGGGAATATTCTTCCATTTATTTAGGTCTTCTTTGATTTCCTTGAACAATCTTGTATAGTTCTCGATGTATAAGTTTTTTACCTCTTTAGTTAAATTTATTCCTAAGTATTTGATTTTTTTATTTACTATTGTGAATGGTATTTGTTTCTTGATTTCCTCCTGATCTTGCTCATTATTGGTGTATAGAAATGCTACTGAATTTTGCGCATTGATCTTATAACCTGCGACTTTGCTAAACTCATGAGTTCTAGGAGCTTTGTTGAAGATCTCTCAGGGTTTTCTATATATAGGATCATGTCATCTGCAAATAATGAAATTTTGACTTCTTCCTTTCCAATTTGAATGCCTTTTATATCTGGTTCTTGTCTCAGTGCTCGAGCCAGTACTTCCAAGACAATGTTAAATAGGAGCGGAGACAATGGGCATCCTTGTCTTGTTCCTGATTTTAGAGGGAAGGATTTCAGGATTTCACCATTGTAAACAATGTTGGCTTTAGGTTTTTAATATATACTCTTTATCATGTTCAAAAAGCTTCCTTGTATTCCGATCTTTTGGAGTGTTTTTATCAGGAAGGGGTGCTGTATTTTGTCAAATGCCTTTTCTGCATCTATACATATAATCATGTGGTTTTTTTCTCTCAATCTGTTTATATGGTGTATTACATTGATTGATTTTCTTATGTTGAACCATCCTTGCATACCTGGGATAAATCCCAGTTGGTCATGGTGTATAATTCATTTAATGTGTTGTTGAATACGATTAGCAAGTATTTTGTTAAGTATTTTTGCATCTAGGTTCATTAGAGAAATTGGTCTGTAATTTTCCTTTCTTGTGGTGTCTTTATTTGGCTTTGGTACTAGGGTAATGTTGGCATCATAGAAGGAATTAGGCAGTGTTCCTTCTGTTTCGATTTTTTGGAATAGTTTCAACAGGATTGGTGTTAGTTCTTTCCAGAATGTTTTGTAGAATTCACCTGTGAAGCCGTCTGGCCCTGGGCTCTTCTTAGTTGGGAGATTTTTAATGACTGATTCTATCTCTTTGCTTGTGATTGGTTTGTTAAGATCATCAATTTTTTCTTTTGTCAGTATCGGCTGCTTATGTATTTCTAGGAATTTGTCCGTTTCCTCTAAATTGTCATTTTTGTTGGAATATAGTTTTTCAAAGTATCCTCTTATGATAGTCTTTATTTCTGTGGGGTCAGTGGTGATATCACCTTTCTCATTTCTTATTTTGTGTATTTGCATCTTTTCTCTTTTTTTCTTTGTTAGTCTCACTAAAGGTTTGTCAATTTTGTTGATCTTCTCAAAAAACCAGCCCTTGGTCTTGTTTATTTTTTCAAGTGCTTTCTTATTTTCTATTTCATTTAGTTCTGCTCTTATCTTTGTTATTTCCTTCCTTCTTCTTCCTGTTGGGTTACTTTGTTGTTGTTTTTCTAATTCCTTCAAATGTGCAGTTAATTCTTCAATTTCTGCTCTTTCTTCTTTTTTGATATATGAATTTATGGCTATAAATTTCCCTCTCAGTACCGCTTTTGCTGCATCCCATAAATTTTGGTATGTTGTGTTATCATTATCATTTGTTTCAAGGTAATCATTGATTTCTTTTGAGATTTCCTCTTTGACCCATTGTTTTTCTAAGAGTGTGCTGTTTAATTTCCAAATTGTGGTGTGGAGTCTGGGTCTCTGTCTCTTGCAAATTTCCAGCTTGACTCCACTGTGGTCAGAGATATTGTTTTGTATGATTTCGATCTTTCTGAATTCATTAAGCCTTTCTTTGTGGCCTAGCATATGGTCAATCTTGGAGAATGTTCCATGTGCGCTTGAGAAAAATGTATATCCTGCTGTGTTTGGGTGTAATGATCTATATATGTCTATTAGATCCAGCTCTTCTAATATACTGTTCAAATGTTTTTTTTCTTTAGTGATTCTATTTTGAGATGTTCTGTCAAGAGTTGATAGTGGTGTATTAAAATCCCCCACTATAATTGTAGATGCATCAATTCTTTCACTTAGTTTTTCCAGCGTTTGCCTCACATATTTAGAGGCGCCCTTGTTAGGAGCATAAATATTTATGATTGTTCGATCTTCTTGACAAATTGTCCCTTTCACTAAAATATAGTATCCTTCTTTGTCTCTCACAATTGTTTCGCATTTAAAGTCTATTTTGTCTGATATTAATATAGCTACTCCTGCCTTTTTTTGGTTGTTGTTTGCTTGTATGATTGTTTTCCAGCCATTCACTTTCAACCTCCATGAGTCTCTGGGTCTAAGATGTGTCTCTTGTAGGCAGCATGTAGATGGGTCGTATTTCCTTATCCAGTGTCCCAGTCTGAATCTTTTGATAGGTGAGTTTAATCCGTTGACATTCAGTGTTATTACGTTTAGAGAGTTATTTATGGTAGCCATATTTTGGTTGGCTTTGTGTTTGTTATATTTTGTTTGTATTATTTTATTTTCCCCTTCTATTTTTGTCTTTCTTGTTGCTTTTACACTCTCCTCCATCTCTGACTGTCCTGTTTTTTCCTTTCTTCCTGCAGAATTCCCTTAAGAATTTCTTGAAGGGGAGGGTTCTTGTTGATATACTCTTTCAGTTTCTGTTTATCTGTGAATATTTTGAACTCTCCATCATTTTTGAATGCTAGTTTAGCTGGATAGAGTATTCTTGGTTGGAGATTTTTTTCCTTTAGTACCTTGACTATATCATACCACTGCCTTCTTGCCTCCATGGTTTCAGATGAGAAATCAGCACTTAATCTTATGGAGTTTCCCTTGTATATGATGGTTTTCTTTTCTCTTGCTGCTTTTAGAATTTTTTCTTTGTCTTGAGCATTGGATAATTTGACAAGTATATTTCTTGGGGTGGGCCTGTTGGGGTTTATGACCAGTGGAGTGCGCTGTGCTTCTTGGATATGTACATCTGTCTCTTTCAGTAGATTTGGGAAGTTTTCATTCATTATTTCCTGCAACACTCCTTCTGACCCCTTTCCCTTCTCTTCTCCTTCTGGAATGCCTATAATACGTATGTTTGAGCGTTTTGCGTTATCATTCAGGTCCCTAAGTCCTATTTGGATTTTTTCTACCTTTTTATTGACCACTTCTACTATCTGTTTGATTTCCAATGCACTGTCTTCCACATCACTAATTCTCTGCTCTGCCTCTTCTAGTCTGCTGATATTTGCTGCAAGTGTATTTTTGATTTCTTGAATTGTGGTGTTCATTTCCATCATATCTGTTATTTTTTTGCACATGTCTGCAATTTCCCCTCCAAGTGTTGTCTTCACGCTGTTAACCTCTTTCATTACTTCATCAAATTTGTCGGTGATAAATGTTCTGAGATCTTTCATTGCTTGTGCGAAGTCCTGTCCCCCTTCCTGATTTTCAGTTTGTTGATTGGATTCAGCCATGTTTTCCTGATTACTGGTTTGGTTTGTAGATTTTTGTTGCTGTCTTGTCAACATTTTTTCTTGACGGGTTTAATCAGTTCCTTAGCTTCTTTGTCTAGTCTTGGAGATTAATTAGCTGTTGTTTTTGCGTAAGTGTTATATCTTCTCTTTGTCACTTTGTTCTTCTTATTCCAATTTCTTATTGCTAGTTAAGCTCACTTTAAAGGAAAGTATTAGTGCTGGGGAAAGTCAATTGTGTAAGGAAGGAAAAGTGTGAAGTAGTATTGGTGATATATGTTTACAAAGCAACAATATGAGTTCTGGGAGGATGGAGGTTAGATCATGTAAATTGTGTAGAGTTATAGTAGTAGGAAAGTACCTATAATGAGGTAGATGACTGAATATGGGAGGAATGTGGTACGTACTAAGAGGCTATTGTTTTCGTGAGAGAGGGAAAGAGAAAAGAAAGGTTATAGTTTCAGGGACGAATACCAGATGGAAAACTAAACAAAGGTATTAGAAATTAAGAGTTAGACACTTTGTGGATCAAAGAAAGGGAGATGGAATATAGGAGAGATAGCAGATGGTGGAGGATATCAAGTTGTAGGGGAAAGGGGATAGTGTAGATAGGCTAAATCTATTCACAGAGAAATGAGGCAGTGGAGGGTGAGGAAACCCAGCAAATGTGAGGTATTTCCTGTAGGACCTATTGTATTGTTAAGGTAAAATAGTATAAGAAGAATATTGGGGACAAGAAAGAGAGGATTGAAAAAAAAAAAGAACAACAACAAAAAAAAAAAAAAGAAAAAAAAAAAAACCAAAGAACAGAAACCCCGCCTCCAGGCTCGGCTGGGCTCAGCTGGGCTCCGGTCCCCCTCCCGCCGCCCGCCGCAGCTCGGCTGGGCTCGGCTGGGCTCGGGTCCCCCGCCTGCTGCCCGCCGCGGCTCCGCTGGGCTCGGCTTCACCTCCCGCCATGGCTCGGCTGGGCTCAGCTTTCCCGCCCGCCGCCCAGCGCGGCTCAGCGCGGCTCGGCTCTCCCGCTCGCCGCCCGGCATGGCGCGGCTGGGCTCGGCCGGACTCGGCTTCCCTGCCCACCACCCGCCGCTGCGGCACAGCGCGGCTCGGCTCTCCCGCCCGCCGTGGCGCGGCTAGGCTCGGCTGGGCTCGGCTCCTTCGCCCGCTGCCCGCTGCGGCACAGCGCGGCTTGGCTCTCTCACCCGCCACCCGCCGCGGTGCTAGCTGCCTCAGCTCCGCCTACCCAAGGAGGGAGTCCTCCACACATAGCTGGGATCTCCGTGTATATTTCACAGATGGATCCTCTCTGTTACCTTCCCTCCAAATCCATGTCCTGACACCTCGGGACCAGGAAAAATCCCGAAACAGCTGGTCCCAAAGAGTCTCCGACGCCTCCCAGCTGATTCCCCCCAGGAGCTAGTAACCGGGAAGTTCACTCAGCCGCCATCTTGCCTCCCCCTGGTAAGGCTTTTTAATACTATAAATAGACCCATCATATCTTTATCTAAGTTTGATGATAAAAGAAATTTTTCTGTATTCTGAATTTTCTGTATCATTTAGATTTTGTACCACATTTTCTTCTTTCTTTATTACCCGTCATTTCATTTTCTTAGAAGAAAATTAATTTCTTTTTCTTTAATTAAAAAATGACTTTCTATATACAATAGTTACTTAAACTACCATAATGTCTTTGGAAACTGTCTCCAAGCAAGCTCTTATAACAAACAATTACTATTAACACTAAGTAAATTTGCCAGAATAATGATTCAATTTGGTAATATGGAAACATAACTTCATTTCCAATACTACTAGAACATAGATAGCTCATGGGTAGTTTACTGTTTTATCAGTATTGTAGAGAGCTGTATTGAGAAAACTTACAAGGACACATTTCTGAACAATTTTCTATAGCCACATTGTCAATGCTAAGTCATGGTAAAATTGCAGGCTTAGAAAAGCGGCTAACATTTTTTCTATTTTTTCCTCCCTCTTTTACTTTCATAGAGTTGTCTAGTTCAAAAGTTACTGAACTTTAACAACGCAAATGTTATTAATGTGGCTATACAGATTCCATTAGAATTAAAATGGAAACAAAACTGAGAGCATCAATGTTGCTAAGGCTTTCTGCTTCTCCAGCAGTTAAACCAATTCCACTGGTGATTTCTTTCACAAAACAAATTTAATTGCAAGAAAGTATTGAAATTTAAAAGCTCATTTAAATGTTACTTTACACCATCATTTATACTGTGGCCAGACAATGTTGAAATAGAAAAACATTTTCTTTTTCTTAAGACGGTCTTTTCCAAATACAGACCAATTTTCCAAAACACATCCCAGATGAGATATAGCTGCACACACAAGCACCAACAGGAATAATAAACAGAACATCAATATCAGGGGCTCCTCAAAGTCAACAGTTTCTCACATCAAAGCAAAAATGCAATGACAAAATCAACAGTTGGACCCCAAATCTGAGATCATGGATAATGGGATGGAAACCCACCAAGTCCATATAAATCAGTTCAGATCAACTAAAAATTCAACAGTCCCCATATCACGAGCAGACCCACAGTGGCAATCCAATGGTCCCTTCAGTATTAGCAGGCCATCAAAACCAATCCTGCACTCTTCTTGGCAGGAGCAGAATGAGAATGTCAAGTAAGCACAAATCAGGGATAAGAATGTATTTCACAATCTTATCTAACACAGAGAAAATCCAGCATCAAAATCACCTTCACTCAAAGCACCCAGTGCCAATGAACAGCAGAAAACCCAATCAGATCCTCCAGTTTCTGACCTCAAGGGAAATGCCTGGGCAGCTGCTAGATATAGAACTAAGGGTTCCAGAGAAACCCTGCGGTTGTCAAAAAATTGCACAGGAATGCTACAGGGACTGCCTCCAAGAAAAACATGACTCTAGACTCTGATCTCCAAAATTGTTACCCTAAGTGCAGTTACAAAATAATAGAGGCAACTGCCCCATCTGGCACCACAAAGGAGAAACAGGTCTCTCAGTGAGAATGTGATTTATTACAGGTGTGCCAGGAAATAATTGGGTCAATCTTACCTAAAGAGTTGAGAATGAAATTGAGAGCTAGGATTTTTATAGGCAAAAAAAGGAAAAGAGGAAAGGAGAAAAAAGAGAAAAGGAGAGAAAAGAGAAAAGGGAAAAGGGAAAAGGGGAGAAGAGTAGAGGAGAGGAGAGGAGAGGAGAGGAGAGGAGAGGAGAGGAGAGGGGTAGGTCAGAAGAAAAACAAGTAAAAAAAAAAAGCAAATGATGCTGGGGTCTTGAGGTGAGGACATGTGCAATTTTGCAGTCCTGCATTGTTTCAAGCACCTTCAACCTGTCCTTGACTTCAGCGGCTAGTAAACCATTCTTTTGATATAGTTGTGCCAAATGCTTAAGGATATCAAGCTTTGTGTCTCTGAGAAAATTCAAATTTACTGGTTCGTAAGGTGCTCCTGACACCATTCTGTCTCCTTTTGCTTTTAAACTTTATCTTATTCCTGTAAGCACACTGAGAAGGTCTGGTAAATATCCTTCAGGGAACTAAGTGCAAAGATTAAACTTCTAAAATTAGGTTAATAGAAATCTAGCTTTATTAGTGTATTAGAATTTTCAGAGCTTCTTAAGTAAATATCTAGGAAAATATGCACTCAAACATTTAGAGAATATCTAAATTATCAACTTACAGTTGATTTAATTTTAGTTTTTTCTTTGTTTACTTGCTTTCCTAGTAAAATAATATGATATTTGTAATAAGGACAATTTACACTGACTTTTATAACTAGATCAAATCTCTGAGCTTTCTGAAATACATGAGGGAAGACAAGGGACTCTACAAGTCCTTGAATTCTGTCAGGAAACATCTTTTAAAACAGTGGCAACAAGTTCGGTCTTGATTTTCTGCGGTATGTTTAAATAGTTTATTTTCCTGCCAGATACAAAAAAAGTATTTTATGTAGTCAAGCATTCAGATGACTTGTTGAGCCTCACTTAGGAGACCTCTCTTCATATTACTGCTAAAGTCTTCCTCTTCTTTGGTCTCCTAAATTTTGGCATAGCTACAGCCAACTGCATATTCCTGACAACTTGTTTTTGGTTGTTGTTAGTAGTGGTGAGTGCATGTTGGTTGTTGTGGGGTAGAGGGTGAGGGGGATAAAGGGTCAAAGTAATAATTACAAGATAAAATCAGAAAATCAAAGCTTGACACATACTAGCCATTCATCTCTAATTTGACATTAAATGTAAAATATTTTATAATTAAAGTGTGGCACTGGTCGTAATCCCAATTAAATATTGCCGAGATAATTGACTAGTGTATTATGAGTTTCCTACTACATATTAAAGGTTTTAGAGTGTGAGAACTTTCACTTCTGCCAACAGCCTCATCACCTCAATTGTGTTCCCCAGTTGTAATTTCACACTTTTAAAATGATCTCTCCACCAAAGATATTTGAAAGACCATTGGATAGAAACAACATCTTACAGTCATGCCAGTGCCATTACTTCATTTACTTACCTGAAGTAATTGGTATACCTTGCACTTCTATGACAGAGTATTTTCAACACAGGTTTACAATCATTTCGTGGTAAGAAAGGCAAAGATATTTGTTAACATGTTTGGATAGAGAAAGGGGAAAAAAGAAATAGAAATGGAGCTTCTCCTATTATGTGCAGAAGAACAGCCAAAGATATTTTATTTGGAATCAGAAAATTTGTCTTTGAATCTCTTCTCCAACAGGTTCCAGAAAATAAATTTGGGTTATTTCAGAACCACTTTCAGTTGTTTTATTTTCAATTTTCAATTGGAATAATGGTATTTATACTGTATATCTATTATAAGGAAACACAAGAAAATAATGTCATCATCTGATGATGATATTTTATGGTGCATGTTATCTGAGAAATGCTCATTAATGTTGCCATTGTTTTAATCATAACTTCATTGAAGTACATTCTGAATTGTTAAATGGGTTGAGAAGGCAGAACACTTGACTACTTTATGTCATTCCACCTCCTTACCAAAATAATATAAAACTACATTGATTTGTGTATTACTTCGATATTTTTAAGGAATAATATTTGTTTTGGGTACTCATTCCATTTTACAAATGATATAAAAATTCCATTTTTTATTTAATTCCTGTGGCCATAAGCAGCTTCCTGTGAATTAAAAAGCTAAAATCATGCAGTATTTTTAAAATATATGACTATTTTTTTAGTTGAATACACTTCTTTCTTGTCCACAAAGCATATCAATCAAATGAGTATGTATAGATTTTCTTTGGAAAGTAAATATAGTAAACATTTTGAATGGATTTTACAGAACAGGCCAAAATGGAAATTTTGAAGATTTGCAACGGGTTTAAATTCAAGAATGATCTGGATTAAAATTTGTTCAGAGAAAACAAGAGGGTAGAAAATCATTTTATAAGATCAGAAAATTACATGGAATGTACAGTAGAATTATTAATCAGCTATGTCCCCTGGGGAAAGCCATGGAGAAAGTATTTATTCACCCTTATGTTTAAGAGGACTGCACCTACATGTCTCCTAAAAGGTGTTTATTAAGTCCTACTGAAACAAATTCCTTTTCTTTCCTATGAATATGAACAGGCAGTGTCACTCAGGTTTATTGCTCATCCATTTAACATACATTTATGTGGTGACAAACACACACACACACACAGTGCCATGTTCAGCTCTGTAAGAAACTGACTCATAAGAACACTCATATCACAAATTCTGAAAGGGCAGAAAGTGAACATAGCGATGCCACATCCTGAACTAAGTTCTTGTTCTTTTTCTGATTTCAACAGTTCCTGTCACCTGTGGAATTATCTCCACTCCTTGTCCCCTAAATTCAACTTGCAATAGCACTTTTCTTTTAGTATAGGATTTATGTCAAGTTATGGAAGATGGTATTTTGTGAACAATACAGAGTAATGTATTGGTGAGCAAAATTAAGCATTTTCTTGAAGAAAATAAGAATGGAGTTAGGGGCACCAAAACTGAACTAGTTCTATAGAAAGAGACATGAGATTCTAAAAAAAGGTCTTAATAGAGTACACAAAGATACCAGGAAATAGAACTGTAATTTGAATGCATACATCTGACTTCACTCTTTTATTTAAATCTTCTAATAATGACAGCGAATGTTAAGATCATTCTGCATCTTATGATTTTAATCATTACTGCTAATTCACACTTAGAAATGTTTCTAAGCAAAGAGAACATCCTTCATGCATTATTATCAAAAGCAAAGGCTAGGAATATGTGTGAATCATATAGCTAGATGCTAAATTTTCTCTACTTTTCCACATTCTGTCACCAAGGTTTACCAGTGTATTAATGGTGTGGTTTTCTCTTCTCATCTGACAGTGAGAGAAATCTTGGGAGTTATCAGTGTAACACTAATCCCACTTTTACTTCTAAGAGAAAACACCCTGTGATTTTTTCTCTAGCCCTTGGTAACTTAGGAAACTTCTTATCTTCTTAGCCTAGCCATCCTTACTGACAGACCCCCAAAAAATATATGATGAATGAACTCACATGGTGTGTCTTTGTGAAAAAAAAATTACATTCTGAGTCCTGACCTTTTAAATTCTGATTTACTGAGTTTGAGAGAAGACTGTGAATCTATATTTTCAATAAGTGCTTCTAAATAATTATGTTATTAGACCACAGATTAACCTTGGAGACAAGCTTACATAGACAGATGGAATATGTATTTGCCTACCTGGCTGGTTTGATAATGAACTATTTACTCCATTCTGGAGATTTGGATGAATGCCAAAAGTGCACTGCCTGCACACCCCCTATGACTTATACCATCATAATAGAAAGCTACTTTTGCAATGGGTTTGCACCAAGTAATGGAACACCAGTTTTCACAAATCAAGAATGCAGCTGGGAGTATTAATAAAGTGTAGTATGTACAGATCACCTGGAAGACACCTTTATTAAACGAAGTTAGGTTTGCTAGCTTGACCCATGAGGAAGCATGGAACTTGTCCATAAAAGGGAGTTAGAGTAGGCTTGCTTTATGGTTTTTCCTTATGCTGGATATCTTTAAGGAGGGCTTAAGAAAGCAGGGCTTATTTTCTATATGGCTGATGAAGAAATGGGGAAATTTAATGACTATCAAGACTTTTAGCTAGGAAATGGGAGGAGTCAAGTGGCATTAAAGTTGTCCTTTGTAAAGAATCATGGCCATACATTAACCAAGAGAGAGCAATGTCAGAGGAATTGTTGAAATCAAGATTATCAAGCACCACCTCAGACCTAAAAAAAATTCCAGTTTGGGCAGTAATCTGTAGAAACTCTTCCAGGATATGCTGATATACCCAGAGATTGAGAATCACAGTCTTAGTCTAATCTCCAATAGTCAAAAACAGGCACAGAAAACTCCACCAACATAATATTAAGAATTGTCTTCCCCACTAGTTCTGGTGAATGGTTTCACTTTTCATTTGATATAAAAAAGAGACTATGTCTTCTCTAAGGTCTAGACTACAGAGATGACATAAGGCTTTGTGGAGAAATGTGGAAGACTTTCAAAGGCAACTAACTGTGTTACTATTATTCCATCTCATTGGATCATCAACTTTTTGAGGGGGAAGAAGGATAGAAAACATGATCCTATGTGATTTTGAGATACTTCATACAAGAGTACTTTGAAAAGGAATATGGGGAGAATTTTTCTTTTCATTTCTTTAGGTCAAATCACCTCTACTCTTGAAAAACAACTCTCATTCTTAACTCTCTTCAACTTTCCATTCTTAAAATCAATCCTCTTTGTTCGTAACTTGGTGAAGATACTTTCTCAAGAGACTGTAAATTTGAAGAAAGTTTTATACCATCAGAATTATTTGTAATGGGCATGGAAAAGAACAATAATAAAATATACCTAAGTGGCTTGTAAATTTTTTTGGATTGTTTGGAGTTGTGAAGTACACATTCCTATATTTTTTCTCCAAAGCTCCCTCAGCAGTTCCAACTCCTATGCCTTGGATAATTTTCCAGATGCTTAATAGTTCAAATTACCCCTGTCGTCTTGTGAGATGTGAGTGTTTGGGCACCCACAATATTGTTCCAGACACATAATTACAATTTGTGATTTATGCTAAGAAAGGGATTATGTTGGTAATTGAGCCTAAAATGTAGGTCTCCTTAGAAATGGAGGGAAGAGGCTGAAACTGAATAGAAGTCAGCCAGGCACAGAAAATATGTACTGCAGAGCACTCCCTTGGATTATTTTAGTAATAGGTGAAATGTGTCATATTAGTGCAGTTTAATGTGAATTTCCTTTAAGAGGAATGAGCTTGAATATCTTTTCTCATATTTAGGGGTGTGGGAGCTAGGAGATCAGGATGTATCCACTTAAATGAAACACAGCCTGAAGCACATAGCTGCCTGGCACAACCTGTGCACTCTCTAGTTAAATTGTAAAGGTCTACTGCAAACTTTAATCTTTTCAAGGCTATATACTCCCTATCTATGAAAACATCACCAAACAGTCCATTTGTGTGTGCCATGTACCTTTTGCAGAATGGATGGTATTGGGAATTCTCATACAATGAGTTACATAATATTCACTCCTCATCAGTAGAAATCATCCAGAGAAGAGCTACAAAAATAAGAAAACATCCAAAAACATGGTATATTGGAGTCAGAAACTGAACTGAGATATGTTTATAGGCATAACTGAGGACTATGAGGTGGAAATCTTTTTCACTTGCAAAGCCCTGTGTAAATAGATTGAGTAGGAACGTGATCAGTGACAAGAGCCCATTTCCACCAAGAGGATCATCTTTATAATAACAAAATCTGTGTATGTGATGAATAATGGGGTGGGGTCTTCTTGCCTGATGGACATCAGTCTAAGACTAAGAGATTTGTTCACAAAGTAGCACATACCACCAGGAAAAGTTCTCCTTCATTAACTTATAAATGTGGTGGAAATACAGCCAACAACCTTCTGATGCATCACAAGTGGAGTCCAAGAACCAGCAGGATCAGCCTCACCTAGGACCTCTTCAGAAATTCAGACTTTAGGACCCCATCCCACACATTCTGATTTGAAATCTATATTTTACAGGATTGAGGTATGATTTGTTTGCACAGTAAAGCTTAGGAGTCAGTGGTCTAATGGACCAAGGAGTAAATAAGGCCATAATTGGTCAGAGGTAAAAGAGTTTAGAAGTGAGAAGAAGTTTTGAAAGTGGACAAAAGTTCTTAGACATTACAATCATTAAGAACCATATAAAAGATAGATTGTCAGAGGTGGGGCAAGATGGTGTCTGAGTGAGTGTACCTTATTGTCTCTCCTGCAAAGAAGTGGCTGGGCAGCATTGGAAATTCTTCAGGACCAGGCTGTTTCGGGATTTTACAGGGCAGGAGGTGTGTGGACATCGATCTGGTGGGACGGTGACAGAAAAGGTTCACGTAAAAGTGTCCTGGTTGCTAATATTGCATTATCTCCTAGTCTTTTCTTATCTTTTTTTTCTTTTTCCTCTTTTTCTTCTTATTTTATGTTATTTTAATAATACATTAAGTGCTGCAGGAACTACTTCACATTTGCTGTGTTTCCTCATCCTCCACTGCCTCATTTCTGTGTGAATTGATTTTGGCCACCTACACTATCCCTTTTCACCCACACCTTGATCATCTACTGTCTCTCCTATATTCCACCTCCCTTTCTTTGGTCCCCAAATTGTCTAACATTTAATTTCTAATACCTTTGTTTTCTTTTCTGCCTTTTATCCACTGTTGATACTATTGTCTTTCTTTTCTCTTTCCCTCCCACATGAAAACACTGGCTTTTTAATTCATACTATATTCCTCTCATATTCAGTTGACCACCTCGTTATAGGTACTCTACTTACTGCTATAACTCTACACAACTTACATGAGTCTAATACCAATCCTCCCAGATCTCATATTGTTGCTCTGGTAACATTTATTACCAATACTACTTTACACATTTTCCTTTTTTGCACAATTGCCTTTCCCTGTCCCTAATATTTTCCTTCAAAGTGAACTCAGCCAGCAACAAGAAATTAGAATAAGAAGAACAAAGTGACAAAGAGAAGATATAACACTTACGCAAGAACAAGAGCTAATTAATCCCCAAGACTAGACAAAGAAACTAAGGACTGGTTAAATCTGTCAAGATAAAATGATGAACAAACAGCAACAAAAATCTATAAACCAAACCAGTAATCAGGAAAACATGGCTGAATCCAATGAATAAACTAAAAAATGAGACGGGGAGCAGAATTTCAGACAACTAATTAAAGATCTCAGGACATATATCAATGACAAAATTAATGAAGTAAGGGAAGAGTTTAACAATATGAGGAAAACATTTGGAGAGGAAATTGCAGACATATGCAAAAAGATAACAGATATGATGGGAATGAACAACACAGTTCAAGAAATCAAAAATAAACTTGCAGCAAATAGCAGCAGATTCGAAGAGGCAGAGGAGAGAATTAATGTTGTGGATGACAGTACATCGGAAATCAAACAGATAATAGAATTGATTGATAAAAAGACAGAAAAAATCCAGCTAAGACTTAGGGACAGGAATGACAATGCAAAACGCACAAACATACATATTATAGGCATCCAAGAAGGAGAAGAGAAGGGAAAGGGGTCAGAAGGGATGTTGCAGGAAATAATGGCTGAAAAATTCCCAAATCTACTGCGAGAGACAGATATACATAGCCAAGAAGCACAACGTACCATAAACATCATAAACCCCAACAGGCCCACTGCGGTCACCCCTCAGCCTGAAGTGTGGTTTGCTGGCCTGGCGGGGGAGCAGCTGCGACAGGCCAAGCCACTACCCCATAATAGGATGGCTGGTCGGACTCACCGCCACCCCAGAAGGGAGCTCGGCATGGAAGCAGAGTGCCCTTGGGTCTCCCCTTCTCGGCAGCCATGCTTCCACGGCTGCCCCTCCTCCCGGATGGCGCCACACGATGCCTGTGGGGCGGCACCCTTCTTCTTATTTCTCCCTGCACAGGCGCAGTGTGGAAAATTCCAATCTGCCCTTTTCCCCTCCCCCAAAAGCAGCAACAGCCAGGCATGGGCGGAAAAATCCAGTCTGCCCTTTTTTCCCTCCCCCGACAGCAGCAACAGCCAGGCGTGGGCGGAAAAAACTCAAGTCTGCCCTCCACCCAAGCAACAGCAGCCACCGATCCCTAAACCCTGCCCCTCCCCCCAGCAACAGTAACAGCAACAGCCAATCCCTAACCACCACCCCTCCCCCATCCAGTACCTCCCACTGACCTTTCTTTGGCAACCAATCTGAACAGGGCGTGCCTTCGACCAATCAGCCATCCCCAGCCCCTATAAAACTGTTGCCTCTCCCTCAATAAAGTGGACCTGCGTGTTTACCTCATCTCCGCGGTAGTTCTTCTGCCATGCGCCCTCCAGCCCTGAGAGCCCCCGACAAGAGCCTGGCCTCCCTTGTCCCCAGTTCGTCGCCTGCTTCTCCGGGCGATCCCATCGTCATCGGCTTCGCCGGGCAACCCTGTCAGCCGAACTGCGCAACCCCTGTGAGACCGACCCCTCGTCTGCTGCCAGACCGACCCCTCGTCCAAGCGGGACCGATCCCTCGTCCCAAGCGGGACCGATCCCTCGTCTGCAGCCAGACCCCACCTCTACCGACCGAGCAAGCCGCCGCAATTGGCGCCCAACATGGGGCAATGCAACCCCACCTCTACAGACCGAGCAAGCCACTGCAGTTGGCGCCCAACGTGGGGCAAGGCAACTCCACCACAGCCTCACTCCATAACCTGGTGGCCCCCCCCTCCTCTCTTCTCACCTTGGGACTTCTCTCGTGCAACATTGCTGCTACCTGAGCCTTGGCTACCTCATATGATCCATGGCAGTCTGGGAGAATCGCTGGATGGCTTTCTCCTTCCATGTCGGGGGCTTGCACGTCTGAAGTAACCCTACCACAGCCCTACGCCCTCCTCTCTTCTCACCCCTATCTTTTCGCTCTGCATTGCTGCTCCTGAACCTTGGTGACCTCATATGATCCACGGCGGTCTGGGAGAATCGCTGGGTGGCTTTCTCCTTCCATGTCGGGGGTTTATACCGACCCGCTATGATTAAGAGGCGCCAATAAAACTCTCAGGAGCGCGTGCCTGAGCACCTCCACCCCTGCCTTCACCTCTGCCTCCTCCCCTCCGCACTTGCTCCCCTTTGCCTCACTCCACTGCTCATCGTTCCGCCTTCCCCTCTTCGGGGCCTTCCTTTGGCCCGTGACCACCGTCAGAGTCCCATCGGCTCCGACCCCTCGTCTCACCGGGCACCTCGGCTCCCATCACAGCGCTCTCAAGATTGGGCCGCCCCATGTCGGCCCACCCCCTTAACATCAGCCTCTCTCGGCCCATGGAGACCTTGGCCTTCTTGTCCTCGCCTACATCTCCACCACTCCCGATGCTGCCGCCACCACCGTCGCTGGTGCCCTGACACGACTTGTCCTCACCACTGCGATCCTCCAGACCATCACACAGTCTGTCTCTACTGCTCTTCGCTGCCAAGGAGAGATCAACCACCTGTAACGCGCTATCATCCTGGACTTTTAACAGCAGATGGACCTTATAGCCGCCAAGATCAACGAGAATTGGACATTGGCCACTCCTGTTTGCAACGGCAAGATAACACCCCCCAAATTGTACATTTATATCCCCGTCACACTCACCTCCCTCTTCAACCCCGCTTCCCTCATTGCTTACTGCCTCTTGGGCCTCGGCTACTTGTTGCTGCTGCCATCCTGGCCCTTATTTGAAAAGAAGGGGGAAATGCGGTCACCCCTCGGGCTGAAGTGTGGTTTGCTGGCCTGGCGGGGGAGCAGCCGCGGCAGGCCAAGCCGCTGCCCCCATAATAGGGTGGCTGGTCGGACTCACTGCCACCCCTGAAGGGAGCTCAGCATGGGCGCAGAGTGCCCTCGGGTCTCCCCTTCTCGGCAGCCATGCTTCTGCGGCTGCCCCTCCTCCCAGATGGCACCACAGGATGCCTGAGGGGCGGCACCCTTCTTCTTCTTTCTCCCTGCGCAGGCACAGGGCGGAAAATTCCAATCTGCCCTTTTCCCCTCCCCCAACAGCAGCAATAGCCAGGCGTGGGCGGAAAAATCCAGTCTGCCCTTTTCCCTCCCCCCGACAGCAGCAACAGCCAGGCATGGGCGGAAAAATCCAGTCTGCCCTTTTCCCTCCCCCTGACAGCAGCAACAGCCAGGCGTGGGCGGGAAACTCAAGTCTGCCCTCCACCCCAGCAACAGCAGCCACCAATCCCTAAACCCTGCCCCTCCCCCCAGCAACAGCAACAGCCAATCCCTAACCACCACCCCTCACCCGTCCAGTACCGCCCACTGACCTTTCTCCAGCAACCAATCTGAACAGGGTGTGGCTTCGACCAATCAGCCTTCCCCAGCCCCTATAAAACTGTTGCCTCTCCCTCAATAAAGTGGACCTGCATGTTTACCTCATCTCCGTGGTAGTTCTTCTGCCGTGCGCCCTCCAGCCCTGAGAGCCCCTGACAAGGGCCTGGCCTCCCTTGTCCCCAGTTCGTCGCCTGCATCTCCAGGCGATCCCTTCGTCGCTGGCTTTGCCGGACGACCCTGTCAGCCGAACCACGCAACCCCTGTGAGACCGACCCCTCGTCTGCTGCCAGACCGACCCCTCGTCCCAAGCGGGACCGATCCCTCGTCCCAAGCAGGACCGACCCCTCGTCCGCAGCCAAACCCCACCTCTACCGACCAAGCAAGCCATCTCAGCCCACCCCAAGACATATACTTGTCAAATTATCTGATGTTCAAGACAAAGAGAAAATTCTAAAAGCAGCAAGAGAAAAGAAAACCATCACATACAAGGGAGGCTCCATAAGATTAAGTGCTGATTTCTCATCTGAAACCATGGAGGCAAGAAGGCAGTGGTATGATATGGTCAAGGTACTAAAAGAAAAAAAATTCCAACCATGAATACTCTACCCAGCTAAACTAGCATTCAAAAATGATGGAGAGTTCAAAATATTCACAGATAAACAGAAATTGAAAGAGTATGTCAACAGGAAACCTCCCCTTCAAGAAATATTAAAGGGAGTTCTGCAAGAAGAAAGGAAAAAACAGGACAGGCAGAGTTGGGGGAGAGTTCAAGAGCAATAAAATAAGAAAAAAGAGAAGAAAGAAAAAACAAACAAAATATGACAAACACAAGTCCAATCAAAATATGGCGAACATAAATAATTCCATGAAAGGAATAACACTGAATGTTAAAGGATTAAACTCACCTATTAAAAAGATTCAGACTGAGACATTGGATAAGGAAATATGACCCACCTACATGCTGTCTACCAGACACACATCTTAGACCCAGAGATTCATGAAGGCTGAAAGTGAATTGTTGAAAAACAATCTTACCAGCAAACAATAACCAAAAAAAGTCAGGAGTAGCATATTAATATCAGTCAAAATAGACTTTAAATGTGAAACAATTGTGAGAGACAAAGAAGGAGACTACATATTAGTGAAAGGGACAATGTCTCAAGAAGAACGAACAATCATAAATATTTATGCTCCTAACAAGGGTGCCTCTAAATACGTGAGGCAAACACTGGAAAAACTAAGTGAAAGAATACACGCATCTACAATTAGAGTGGGGATTTTAATACACCATTATCAATTCTGGACAGAACATCTCAAAAGAGAATCACTAAAGAAACAAAATATTTGAAGAGTGTATTAGAGAAGTTGCATCTAATAGACATATAAGGATCATTACACCCAAATACAGCAGGATATACATTTTTTTCAAGTGCACATAGACCATTCTCGAAGATAGACCATATGCTAGGCCACAAAGAAAGGCTTAATGAATTCAGAAAAATCAAAATCATACAAAATAATATCTCTGACCACAGTGGAGTGAAGCTGGAAATCTGCTAGGGCCAGAGGCCCAGATTTCAAACCAAGATATGGAAATTAAACAGCACACTCTTAGAAAAACAGCGGGTCAAAGAGGAAATCTCAAAAGAAATCAATAACTACCTTGAAATAAATAATAATGATAACACAACATACCAAAATTTATGGGACGCAGCAAAAGAAGTACTGAGAGGGACATTTATAGCCATAAATTCATACATCAAAAAAGAAGAAAGAGCAAAAATTGAAGAATTAACGGCACATTTGGAGGAATTATTTAAAAAAACAACAAAGTAATATCACAGGAAGAAGAAAGAAAGAAATAACAAAGATAAGAGCAGAATTAAAGGAAATAGAAAATAAGAAAGCACTTGAAAAGATAAACAAGACCAAGAGCTGCTTTTTTGAGAAGATCAATAAAATTGACAAACCTTTAGCGATACTAACAAATAAAAAAAGAGAGAAGATGCAAATACACAAAATAAGAAATGAGAAAGGAGATATCACCACTGACCCCACAGAAATAAAGACTATCATAACAGGATACTTTGAAAAACTATATTCCAACAAAAATGACAATTCAGAGGAAATGGACAAATTCCTAGAAACACATAAGCAGCCAACATTGACGAAAGAAGAAATTGATTATCTCAACAAACCAATCACAAGTAAACAGATAGAATCAGTCATTAAAATCCTCCCAACTAAGAAGAGCCCAGGGCCAGATGGCTTCACAGGTGAATTCTACAAAACATACCAGAAAGGACTAACACCAGTCATGCTGAAACTCTTCCAAAAATTCGAAAAGAAGGAACATTGCCTAACTCATTCTATGATGCCAACATTACCCTAGTACCAAAGCCAAACAAAGACACCACAAAAAAGGAAAATTACAGGGCAATATCTCTATTGAACCTAGACACAAAAATGCTTAACAAAATACTTGCTAATCGTATTCAACAACACATTGAACAAATTATACATGACGACCAAGTGGGATTCATTCCAGGTATGCAAGGATGGTTCAACATAAGAAAATCAATCAATGTAATACACCATATAAACTGATTGAAGGACAAAAATCACATAATTATATCTATAGATGCAGAAAAAGCTTTAGACAAAATACAGCACCCTTTCTTGATAAAGACACTCCAAAAGATCGGAATACAAGGAAATTTTTTTAACATGATAAAGAGTATATATGAAAAACCTACAGCCAACATTGTTTACAATGGAGAAATCCTAAAATCCTTCCCTCTAAAGTCAGGAACAAGACAAGGATGCCCACTGTCTCCTCTTCTATTTAACAGTGCCTTAGAAGTACTTGCTCGAGTGCTGAGGCAAGAACCAGATATAAAAGGCATTCAAATTGGAAAGGAAGAAGTCAAAATTTCATTATTTGCAGATGACATGATCATATACATAGAAAACCCTGAGAGGTCTACAACAAAGCTTCTAGAACTCATAAATGAGTTCAGTAAAATCACAGGTTATAAGATCAATGCGCAAAAATCAGTAGCATTTCTGTACACCAATAATGAGCAAGATTAGGAGGAAATCAAGAAACAAATACCATTTACAATAGTAAATTAAAAAATCAAATATTTAGGAATAAATTTAACTAAAGATGTAAAAAATTTATACACTATAACCTACACAAGACTGTTCAAGGAAATCAAAGAAGACCTAAATGAATGGAAGAATATTCCCTGCTCATGGATAGGAAGACTAAATATTATTAAGATGTCTATCCTACCAAAACTGATCTACACATTCAATGCAATCCCAATAAAAATCAACACAGCCTTCTTTAAGGAACTGGAAAAACTAACTATGAAATTTATTTTGAAAGGAAAGAGGCCCCGAATAGCCAAAGACATTTTAAGAAAGAAAAATGAAATTGGAGGAATCACACTACCTGACTTCAACACATACCACAAATCTACAGTAGTGAAAACAGCATGGTATTGGCATAAGGAGAGACACACAGACCAATGGAATTGAATTGAAAGTTCTGATGTAGAACCTCATATATATAGCCGTATAATATTCGCTAAAGCCACCAAACCCTCTCAACTGGGAGAGAATGGCTTATTTAACAAATGGTGCCTGGAGAACTGGATATCCATATGTAGAAGAATGAAAGAGGATTACCATCTCACACCTTATACAAAGATCAACTCTAGATGGATCAAAGACCTAAATATAAGAGCCAAGACCATAAAGACTTTGGGAAGCAGTGTAAGGAAACATCTACAAGACCTTGTAATTGGAAACGTCTTCATGAACATCACACCAAAAGAACGAGCAGCAAAAGAACAAATAGATAAATGGGACTTCCTCAAAATTAAAGCCTTCTGCTCCTCAAAGGAGTTTGTCAAGAAAGTAAAAAGGGTGCCTACACAATGGGAGAAAATATTTGGCAAGCGTATATCCGATAAGAGACTTATAACTTGCAAATATAAAGAACTCCTATATCTTGAAATTAAAAGAAAACAACCCATTTAAAAAATGGGAAAAAGATCTAAACAGACACTTCTCCAAAGAAGAAATACAAATGGCTAAAAAGCACATGAAAAATGCTCCAAATCTTTAGCTATCAGGGAAATGCAAATCAAAACTACAATGAGATACCATCTTACTCCCATAAGATTGGCAGCTTTGAAAAAAACAGAAGAATCCAAATGCTGGAGAGAATGTGAAGAAATGGGAACAGTCATCCAATGCTGGTGTGAATGCAGAAGGATCCAACCATTCTGGAGGACAGTTTTGCAGTTTCTCAAAAAACTAACCATAGATTTGCCATATGACCCAGCAATTCCACTGCTGGGTATATACCCAGCAGAGCTGAAAAAAAGGACACAAACCAATATATGCACACCAATGTTCATAGCAGCATTGTTCACTATTGCCAAAAGTTGGAATCAACCCAAATGCCCATGAACAGATGAGTGGATCAATAAAATGTGATATATACATACAATGGAATACTACTCGGCTTTCAGAACAAATACACTACAAACATACATGATAACATGGATAAATCTTGAGAACCTTATGTTGATTGAAGCAACCCAGGCATTGAAGGACAAATACTACATGACCTCAATGATATGAAATAAGTAAACCAAGCTGCCTCAGAGAGCTAGAGACTGGAAGATAGGCTTACAGGAAATCGGGGGGTAGAGGAAGGATATACGCTGACATCTACATAGGGGAAATCTATGATAAGCTGGCTGTAAGTATGTGTACAAGGAAGGGATAAAATGGGGGCATAGTGTTACATTTGGGTGGGCCTTTGTGGCCTTGAGGGGGGCTAGGGATGGACAGATGGGTAATATTGCCCAAGAAATTGCGGGAATATGAACATAGGAGAATATCAGGTGTTGGTTGAGAGTATAATGCTGAGGAAACCTTTTAAAATATAATAAGGAAAGTTACCTGTTTAAGATACTTAAAGGGGATAATCTGATTTAAAGCAGACTTCTAGGGAATATGTGAATGCTCATTTTGCCAGAGTGGGTTATACCATCAGGTAGAGACCCATATAATGAGAGTGAAGGTATACCCACATCCTGGGGAGGACTAATGCCATCAAATAGAGGGAACTGTATCTCTCAAGAGAAATGGTGGCTCCCAGGGCATTAGAGCAGTTGAGCATGTCAAGCCCTCAGCACTGGTGCAAGTATCTCTGAACATGGCCCTCAAGAAATGAAGATTGACTGTCATTGTGGGCCCCAAGGAGGGGGGCCAATAGATATTGAATAGATGGAACCAACGTAACAGTGAGGGCAATAGAATTGTTTCACAAGCGTACATGAGGATGGATATAAAACATGTAATATGATACCAAAAAACATATAGGGGCCGACAGACTAATAATGTAAATCATAATGTAAAACATAGGATATTAAACATTTTAAAAATTGTATAGCCTAAAGTATAAACCACAATGTAAACAAAAATGTTACCTTGTTTGAAAGCTATTGTCTCAATATCTGTATATCAGTTTCAGTAAATATGCTATGAATATGTTAAAAGATTATTGCTGTGGAAGGGAAAAGATTTTATATTGGATATGTGGGAGTACTGTATATTGTATATATGAATTACTGTGATCTAGGGCTCTTGTGAAGAGAAGCACAATAATTAGGAAAAAGAAAAAGAAAAAGATAGGCTGTAGAATTTTTCCAAATCAATATGTATCCTGTATCTAACCTTTAAAGTCATCGCTATATTCCATTTTACTATTAGGGGAAACTGGCATTATATTGGATTTCACTTTTCAGGAAGTTTTGGATCACAGAGTGGTTCAACAATGGCAGCAGAGGAATACTGGTATGGGATGTTATTCTCAGGGAACATAGGGTTGACAGGGCATGTGTCTGGGGTGCATGGAAATGTTTGGATATACTCATAGTGGAAACAATTAAAAACAACAACTGGGGGAGAGCTGGGTTCCTGGCCGGTGGGGGGGGGGGCTCTTCCTTGGTCCCTAGGGGAGCAGCAGCAGTCCCCTGGGTGCAACAACAAAGACCAGGAAGGAATGAGGGTCCAATAGCGAGTCCCTGATACTAATGACTATGCTTGTGAGCCTGCACACCAGAAATAAGAACATGGCCTAGAGCAGCACTGTGCCTAAGGGTTCCCTCCTGACAGCCTCCATGTTACTCAAATGTGGCCAGTCTCAAAGCCAAACTCAGCATATAAATGCACTGCCTTTCCCCCTGCATGGGACATGACACCCAGGGATGAGCCTGCCTGGCACTGAGGGATCACTACCAAGTACCAGCTGATCATGTAACTAGAAAATGACCTTTAATTAAAGGTTCAACTTGGACCAGCAGAATATCCCTGTCTACATATAATAACAGGAGTTAAAAATGCTGTTTGACCTAAATTAAGGGGGAAATCGAAAGGACAAATGAGTTCATATGGCTATGAGTCTCTAAAAAAGAGTCTGGAGTTTGTCAGAAGGATTGCCCTTATGCACACCTGAGCAAAGTCTCAGCGACAGATAAAGTAGATACAACCCCAGGTATTGGTTCTTTTGAGGGCTAAAGAGACCCACAGGTTTTATGGTCATGGCAGATGGAGTTCACTGCCGTGTCAGTTGGCCCTTCTTTGGAGTTGGTTTCTCTGTGTGATGGAGCTGGACTCAGATGTGATCTCTTTTCACAAGCCTTCCCTGTTACTTTACTGGAATTGTAGTTGATGCTGGGGTTTAATATCGATCTAGGGGATCTGAATCCCTGGACTGACAATATGATAGCCAGGCCCTGAGCCTCAACAGACTTCAAGCTCCTACACTCTTGTTTATTGGACTTATCCCACTCAGCTAACATGGAGTTGAAGAATGTCAACCACCACACCACAGAGCCAAGAGTGCCTACAACTGAAAGCAGGAGGATTACATCCAGTATCCATATGGACTCTAAGCCCCCTCTTGACATAGATGTGAAATGGACACAAACAAGCCAAGGTCCACAGGAAAGAGGAAAACAGTAAGGATCAGAGTGGACTTACTGATATTCTATTCATGAACTATTGTGGTTAGTAATTGAGAAAATGTGGCATTCGTGTGGAAAAAGTGGCCATGGTGGTTGCTGGGTGCAGGGAATGGGAGGAAGAGATGAAATGTGGAGGCATTTTTGGGACTTGAAGTTGTCCTGAGTGGTGTTGCAGGGACAATAACCGGACATTGTAGATCCTCCCACAGTCCACTGGATGGAACATGGGAGAGTATGGGCTATGATGTGGACCATTGACCATGATGTGCAGCAATGCCCAGAGATGTACTCACCAAATGCAATGGATGTGTCGTGATGATGGGGGAGAGTGTGGCTGTGGAGGGAATGGTGGGGTGGGGGGGGGTGAGAGTAAATGGGGACCTCATATTTTTTAAATGTAATATTTTTAAAAAATGAAAAAAAATAAAAAATTTAAGAAAATTAAAAATAAATAAATAAATAAAAATTAAAAAATAAAATAAATTGTAAAAGTAAATAAATTTGATTTCAGTGATGAAGAAGCCTTTAATTATACCAAAGGCAACTGAATGTACACTTTGTATGTATTGTACAGTGTGTGATTATTATTTAATAAAATTGTTTTTTAAAATATCAAACAATGAATGTCACCATCTAGGTAGCCATAAGTACTTGGAATGGCATGGAGGTTTGTGCAGCAGCAATTTATGGCTGCAAATCAGAACACTCCATTAAAAGAGGTATGATAGCCAAAATGTCAACCTCCTGTGTTTAGTCAAATCTGATCAAGAATATATATTAGAAATTAATGAATACAGGTCTATGTGATTAACCAAATACCATTAATTGAACACTCTGGGTGGATTGTATGCTTTATTAAGGTGTATCAATAAATTTGATTTTTTAAGAAAAGAATATCGATTAGAGATTTGAACATACAAGAGATAAATTACTGACTGATAGAGGAAATACCTAGGTTGTATTTTGTCACCTCTTTAAATTTTATGACAGTTTTGAACAAAAGCAGATATTTTATTCAGAGGAAATCAAGAAGTGATATTCATAGGCAGCATTGGTAGAATTCAAGCAGGAACAGGAGGTGATCCAATGAAATTATTCAGAAAATGCAATCCATTCCTGAACAACACTGAAAAACTCCTTAAATATGTACATGAATCATGCATACTTCAAGGAGAACTCTTTCATTATCAAAAATAAAATCTTTCTCTATAACACAATGTGTGATTTAAAATTTTACTTCTTCATTTTTGAGGTCATCTTGACTCTAGGCAGGTCTATATGCACCTACTGAACAAAGAAAGGAAATATGTAGCTCTGAAGGTTTAGGAGCTGCTAAAACTGGCCTTTCAGCTGCTGCAAGACAAATGACACTTTGCAGACTTTCCTCCCAAAGCATTTTTTCAGAGCCTTCTTTATATCTTTATTCTTCAGACTATAGATGAAGGGGTTCAGCATGGGTGTGACCATAGTGTACATGACCGCGGCTGGTGCACCTGAATGTGTGTTGTGTGAAGCAGCAGGACTGAGGTACACCCCTATGTTCGTGAAATAAAATAAGGAGACTACTGAGAGGTGAGATGCACAGGTTGAAAATGCTTTATATTTCCCCTGAGCTGACGAGATTGCAAATACAGAGGAAACAATCTTATAGTAGGAGAAAAGGATTCCAGCAAGGGGACCCCCAGCCAGCACTCCAGCTATTAAATACATTACTAAGTAATTGAGAAAAGTGTCAGAACAGGCAAGTTGGACCATCTGACGAAGTTCACAGAAAAAGTTTGGGATTTCTACACTTGAACAAAAGGACAGTTGTGACACCAATAAACTCTGTAAACAGGATTCCATAACACTCATGGTCCAGGACCCCAGAGCCATCAGGACACAGATCTGGGGTTTCATAGAGACTGTATAGTGAAGGGGGTGGCAGATGGCCACAAAGCGGTCATAGGCCATCATGGCCAGGAGGCAGTCATCCAACCCTCCAAAGAGCAAGAAAAAATACATCTGGGTGAGGCAGCCTGCATAGGTTATGATTCTACTCTGTGCCTGGATGTTCACCAGCATCTTTGGGACAGTAGTGGAGGATAAACCAATATCACAAAGGGACAAGATTGAGAGGAAGAAGTACATGGGTGTGTGGAGGTGACAGTCAATGATGATGGCCAGGATGATGAGCAGGTTCCCAAAAATGGTGACCAGGTACATGGACAGGAACAACCCAAAGAGGAGGGGTTGCACTCCTGGAACTTCTGTAAATCCCAGGAGAAGAAATTCTGAAATTTGCGTTTCATTTCCAGGTCTCATGTGTCTGATGAGACTAAGAAGAAACAAAAAGGAACAAAGCAAGTAGCACTATCCAAACAGAAATGTTACATTGCCTATTTCAGTGATAAATTTAATATTATATTATTTATATAGATCTTATCCCTTTAGGGTATTTGTAGTGCCACCTATGACTAGGAATTCCATCCCCCAAACTCAGCCCTTTACCAAGAATTCATGAACACTAGGGATTTCATGAGATATTCATTCATTTGTGGAATATGTATTGAGTTGTGACTAAGAGGCAAGTAGAGTTGTGGCAATGAGTTTACAATGCTGTAACTCAAAAGTCCCAACAATCAGCACACATAGAATAGATGCAATTAAAACACAATCATATTATAAAGGGGATGATTTCACATGCTTTAAGGAAAAGAAAGCAGGTAAAAAAAGTGAAATGATGGAGCTGTTTTTCACTTGGTGTTCAGAAAAGTCCCATATATGATGTGAAATTCAAAGAGGCACCTAAAGGAAAAGAAGGCAGTAGCCATGAGGATGTAAGGGGAAATTTGTGCCCAGTGGGATAACTTCTAGGAAAAAGACCCTAAAAATGACTTTTTTCCAGTGTTCAGAGTGAACAAGGAGGTCAGTGTGGCAGGGAAATGATTAAGAGGATAGTGAATAGAGGTGATTTCAGAGGAAGTTTAAGAACAAGGCAGACTTGTTGCTGCTGAATCTTCAAATTCAGGGAGTTCTTTATTCATATTCTGAACCTCTCACTATTCATTAATTTGGATGCAAAGCTATCCCAGCAAATGGAATGGAACTGGTCTTATTGGCATTTTTAGAATAGCCTCCAGGCTCTGTACTATAGAAGACAACCTATTGTAATATATGAGCTTAGATGCCACTGCTCTGAGGACTGCTCACATCACACATCATATCCCATACACACCTCACACACACACACACATAATGCACACCTTAGCATCATTGGGCTGGAGTTAACATCATGCTCTTCTCATACTCAGCCACACAGATAATCCAGGAGTAAATAAAATGCAAGCTGACAACATCAGGTTTTCCATTCTCCAAGTATTTAGAAATGGTGCTCTGAAATTCTAGCTGACAAGCCTCCCATGCTCATGTAAACACAGTGCTCCCTTTTGTTATGATCACTTTATTCCCTTTATTTAAAGGAACATAAAATATCTGCTCAGTAATAAGACAGGAAGGAATTAAATAGACTTAAAAGGAAAGATAAAAACTCAAGCATCACATGAGAAATTGTGATGAAGAAATCCTTTCTTGCTTCTGATGGCAATCCAATTCCAGTTTTATCACCCTTGAAGCCAAGAAAAACTAAAAAAAGAACAAAAAGAAATTCACAAAAAAGACAAAGGCAGTGATATCTTTTTACAATGACAAGACACTTAATAGAATGGTCGCTTCAAGCATAAAATGACCTATGGGAATAAACAAATGTTTCACAACTGAAAATATGTAACTAGTACAACAATGTTGGGAATTTTTATATGGTGCATTTGATGTCTTTTTAAATTTTATTAAGGGCAAAATTTTTGGAATCAGATATGTCTTATTTTGAATTTTAGACTCTCAATTGTCATTCTTTCTGCATCTCTCAGAGCCTATTCAACAGCCTTATTTCAGTTCCATTGTTGCTTTTCCAGCAAGAGCAGACTGAAAATTGTTCCAGATTATGTAAAGAATAAAAGCCACCTGTGGTCCACTGCAAAGTAAAATGCCTTCCAAAGGATGGCAGAAAGTGATGCAATTTCAGAAGTAGATCTAACCCCAAAAGGCACGATGAGGAAAAACAGTTGGTAATGCAATTAAAAATTGATCTATTAATCTAATGGAAGCAGAACTTTCTAAGTTTGAAAAATAATGAGGTGAACATCATATATAATGATGATAGACATTAACACATTCCTCCAAAAGTGTTTATAAAGACATAGAAGAACTAAATGGCAAAGAGCAAAGTTGAAGGGAAAAACTTGCAGTTTTTTGATTGAAAGTTTACTTATAAAGAAGAAGGACATACACCCTCATATATAAAGGTAGAGAGTTGCAAAAATAAGCTGCAATGGGGAATGTAAATGACCAACAGACAACATATGTAACTTGCCCAATAGGCGTAATTGCTGAGGTGCAGGGAGAGGAGGCTGCCACACAGCTTCTCTATCCCCAAGCTGGAAGCCTGTGACCAGAAAACCAGAGTCTCTTAAACAATAAAATAGGTCCTTTTCTCCAGCCCCCACAGCAACATTCAGGCCAAACCACAAACTCGGCTTGTACAGAGCCAGAATTGCCCCAGGTCCCTGAGTGTGCAGGAGCCCACACTATTAATAAATTGTGCTTTTATGAAATAAACTGTGGGCCTCTGGTCTTGAAGAGTGCTTTGTAATACCTTAAAGGGTGTGTGCTGTGATATTTTTGAATAATTTTGCAGTAAAGACCTGATCTTTCTAAAAAAAAAAAAAGGCCACTGAGTAAATGTTGTAGTATATTAATTCCACCCATTATATAAAAACAACTTTTTTTATGTGACTATCCAATGTGTGAGTATATGCCTCATGAAATGCTACTGAAAGGAAATATCTACCTCCATTATATTAGATATTTCCTATCAAAGAGACATTTGCTTAAATATAACTCATCCTAAATGTAAAACAAAAAAAAGTAATGCCTCAATTCACTGAACATTCTGCCACTGCTGCTAGCCCATTCCCCTATTCCCACCTTACTACAAAACTCCTTGGACAGGTATTTCCCTTTTCCTGGAACTGCTTTATCCCTGCTTTTCCCTCTTCTAAATGGGTTTCCTTTCTCCTTTCTTAGTCATCTGTAATGTGTCCTGTATTACTGACTCAAATGGACAATCATTTTTAACATAAAAAAAAAAATCCATTATCTTAGCAGGCCTGAGAACTAGTACAATGATCATTCAGCTCTGGGTCAGGCTGGAGTCGATCCCAGATGAGCTCAAGTCAAAACTCCCAAATTCCATCCAACCAGAATCTTCCCTGCATGTTCTGCTGAGCCCTCTGACTCACTTCAATGGAATTGGTAAGACGGTATTTCTGTAGAAGTCCAAAGTCCTTGGTTGGGGAAGGAGACTGAGGCTGTACCCCCACAAAAGACAGAAGAAGAGAGTCGGGAATCAATCCTTAAACCAGACTTGGGACCCCAAAGAAACACCCATAAGGCATCCAGCCTGAGTGTACATAAGATAACTGAGTGCAGCAGAGGAGATATTTACAGCTTCTCTATATCTGCTCATTAGGGAGCATCTGCCTTTTTGTTGATCCAACCTTGAATAATCATTTCCTTCTTTGACATTGATCTGGGGAGGGAGAATGTTTTTCTTGATTTTCTGTTCTCCAAACACTGGGTTATGAGTCAGGGAAGTCAAGAGTTTACTATTCCTCTTCCAAGAACTCTCCCCTCTTCCACACCTCTAACCTGGTAGTAACTTACCTCCAACATTGACTTAAAATTTACTCCAAAAGTTAACACTGAGGGGCCCATGTGCCCTAGGTCTCTTGATTTTCCAAATCACTGGCATGGTTTCTGGATACAGTGTACTCTAGGAGTTACTATCAGAAAATTGCCATTCTCTTCAAGAAAGTAGAGATCTGTGTTCATCTGACATAAAATCATGACTGCTAAAACCCTTTAATTGATCATGTTATTCCAAATCTATTAGGAATATAATGTTTGTAACATGTTAAGACCTATAATGTAGTCCCTCATCTATAAAATGATTGCTGATTACGAGAACTGTATTGAGAGATTTTTAGATACCATGTACCTTATAGTGAATGTCTAAGTTAATTTCCTCCATATACTTTAAGAATGCTCAAATAATTTAGTTAATAGATCAAGTATAATTTATTTTAGTAAAGACTAAAAAGAAAATTATTTGTATATTTTAATTTTTTATTATACTAACATAAATGCTACTCAAAAATTTGCATTTTATAGTTTACTGGTAAAAATGAATTCATGATATTGCACTGTGCTTAACATAAATCAATTAAACATTACAAAACCTCAAACAGAATATCTGAAAGGTTTTTGGAGGTTATATTATATTTTATTGAATTGAACTTCCAAAATTTTGTCAATTTTAATGTATGTTCTATCATTTTTCACTAAATTCTTCAGGAAATCTAAAGATTTGGTATTAAAATAGGTTTTGATTTTCTTGAAATGTCTAAAACATGCCAGTTTGAATTAGCCTTCAGATTTTCAGGTCAAAAAGATATGCAAATCATAGTATGCAGAGTATGTTTTAACATATTTATGATAAGTTTGTTTACAGCTATGACAGAAATACCTTCAACTGTCAGATATAATAAAAAGACCACCCCAAATAAATAAAAGGTATGATGGGCCTAGTTACTATTTAGTGAAAGAACCATCTCATTTGTCAACTTTCCACACCAAATTCTTAAAAGTATTCAAAAAGCTTTTGCACCTTCTAATTGTCAAACTGTGTGTTCATGTGGTAGAAGATACTACCACATTTCCTAAAATAATAAAGTACTGTTATTGCTTGGAAATTATGTTTTTCTTTTCATCTCAAATTTATTTTAAGTGGCATATTGTCCTATACAAGGAATGATCTGATATTTGCTGTGTAATTCTACCCATTAGTAATACTTACACCAACAATTTGATACATGTTTTATTCAGTTACAGTGCATGTTTCCCTGTGATTTGATCAACAAAAAGTATTAACACAATATAAAGCTTTTTTCCTTTTCCATCCTTCCTTCCTCTTTTCTTGTTGTTTTTTTTTTTTTAAGAGCAGTTCAGTGATTTGGGGGTTAGTTAATACAATACAGTGAGCCTAAGCGGAAAAGTAAAAAATGACACATCACGAATGCATACAACTCATACACCTCTCATTAACTCAATCTGTAGCAAATATTCCACAACAAAGTAAGGTGGTCTCAGAGCGGTGTTGTGAGGGCATCGTGTCCATTTTGATGATGGTTTTTTAAGCTCACAACTTCTCTACTGGTAATATCTACAAAGAGGAACGTGAAGAAACAGACACATCTAAGAAATGTGGAGAAAGAAGAAGCAGTGAAACAAGAAAAAATCTTGCTAAGAGAGGGAAGCCCCATAAGTGAGAGCTAAGGCCAGAAAAGACAGACTGTAGAAGGAAGATATTTTAGGTATCCAGTATCTACTTGCACTCAGGCTTTTTAGATAGGCAGAACTTTGAAATATTTTGCTTCCTTTATGTATGTACCCTGTTAGGTCTCAAGTTACCACTAATAACAGGGTTACTTTTAGCCATAACACATTCCCGCAGTACCTGTGAGGAATCTCTGAAGTTACCAAGGAAGGGTCTAAGCTCACCAATTCTTTCTTGAATGAAGATGAAGGTGGAAGCACTGCTTCCAGGAAGGGCAGGGAGATGCTCCCACTCACGAGGTCTCTAGAAAATACAATTGTGTTTCCTCATCATCAGAGAAATGTAGACTTGAAGTAGTTTAGGGAAGCATTTAGGGTTTCTGTACCTTGATGGATGTCATTCCCGTGAGCATCATTAATGAAGTATTCTTTTGCTTTTCTCCTCCATGAGATATTTAATTTTCCAGAGGAAAGAAAGAAAAACACTATAAAATCTTGTGCTAATTTTGACCTTTGGGAGACAGCTTTGGAGCTCCATGTTCATTTATTTTCCCAGTGCACTCCTTCCTCCCAGGAGTAGGTCACCTCTCTTTAGGTGTGGGCTCTTGGATTGCAAGATTCCCCTGAGTGATTTCCCTATTGCTCAGTCTGGAGAGAGATTCTGGATACACTAAAATCTCTTCTGAATCTTACCTGTCTCTTTTGGCATTGGCTCTCATTCATGAGGCCATCCTCTCTAAACAAGATTTCCTCAAGTCTCACTGCTTCTGTTTTCTCCAGCATAGTTAACAATATCTGTTCAACTCACTCAACTCTTTGTTTTCTCAGTCATTAAATAAATATTTTTTCAGAATACTGTAAGGTAAGCACTAAACTATATTCTGGGGATGATGAAAGATATAAGTTTTGTGCTTGATCTCAAACATCTCCAAGTCTAAAAAGGCCAAAGACATGAAAATAAATAGATCTTCTTAACATAGTATACTCAATCCTGATAAAATATAATTCTATCTGAATAAAGATTTACCTTTCCATTTATGCTTAAAAAGTCTCCTGGGACTTTGACAGGGATAAAAATGAAGCTATGGATTTCTGGGTAGTACTGGTAACTTAATAATAGGACTTCTTCCTATCCATGAATAGAGAATATCTTACCAATTCCTTACACCCTCTCTAATTTCTTGCAACAGTATTTTCTAGTTTTCATTGTGCAAGTCCTTAACCTATTCAGTTAAATTTATTCCTAAGTAATTTGTTGTTTTAGATGCTATGGTATATGGATTTTTTAAATGTACAATTAAGAATGTTCTTTGCAGGTGTATAAATCAGGACAAATTTTTGCATGTTACTTCCACAGCTTGGAGTGGATATGGCTCAGGTGCTAGAACACCTTCATTGTTCAATCCTTGACCCCCAGAAACTAAAAAAAATCTCATACTTTGTATTTGGCTTCATTCATTTATGAGATCTAGAGGTTTCTTGTGGATGCTTTGTCATATTCCCTATAAAGGAACATGACATCATGAAAACAGATAGTTTTACTTCTTCCTTTCTAATTTGGATTCATTTTATTTATTTTTGTGGCTTAATTTCCTAACTCCCAGTACATTACTGAATAGCAATAGAGAAAGAAGCCATCCTTGTCTTGTTCCAGAGCTTAAGAGGATGGCTTTCATTCTTTCAGCATTGAAGATAAGATTACTTGTGTTTTCACATATATGCTGTTAATCATGTTGAGGAAGGTACTTTCTTTTTTTATTATTCTGAGTGATTTTATCATGAAACAGTGTTGGAACGTATCGCTCACATTTTTGCACTAATTGAGATTTCCAAGTGATTTTTCTCTTCATTGTGTTAATGTGGTATATTACACTGATTTCCTTATTTTGAACACTCTTGAGTACTGAGATATATCTCACTAGGACAAGGATACATCTAATATTCTGTTGGATTTGATAAGCCAGTTTTTGTTGAGTGATTTTGGATCTATATTTTTTAGAGAAATTTATTCCTTGGTTTTCTTTCCTTATGTCTTTATGTAGCTTTGGTATCAAAATAATTTTAGGATCATAGAATGAGTTTGGAGAGATACCCTGAGTTCAGATTGGAAGATTTTGAGTATTATAATTATTTCTTCTTAGAATATTTCATAGATTTCATTATGGAAACTATCTGATTCTACACTTATATTTTTTTAGGGGGAGGTATTTGATGAATTATTGAATCTCTTCTCTTGTTACACTTTTGGTGAGATCAATTAGGTCAATTTAGTAATTTGGGTAAATTGTGTGTTTCTAAGAATTGGTCCATTTCTTCCAGGTTATCTAGATATCGGCAGACAATTGTCCATAATAGTCATTCATAATCCCTTTAATATCACCAATATCTAGCAAGATCCCTGGTTTCATTCTGGATTTAAGTGATTTCATTCCTCTCTGTTTTTTCTTTCCCAATCTAAATAAACATTGTCTATTTTATTGAACTATTCCAAGAATCAATTCCATTGGTTCTTTCAATTATTTTATTCTATTTCATTTCTTTCCATGTAAATATTTATTATCTAAATCCTTCTACTATATTTGGGTTCAGTTTGCCCTTCATTTTTAGTTACTGCAAATCTGTAGTTAAGCTATTGATTTGTGATGTTTTAAAATATGTGGGTTCACACCTATAAGTTTTCCTGAATCTTTTAAATTCATCCCTAAACTGGCCTAACAAAAGAAATTAATTTAGCCACAAAATAAATAACAAAATGGACCATGATGGATAGTAGATTTAAATGACAGCTGTCATTTTAGAAGATGGTCCCCACTGAAGAATTTGAGATTCTGTATTAGTGAATAGGTTTCACATGAAAATGAAGTCCAAAATTCTCAAAAGTCAAAATTCAGGTAAGAGATACCTGTATAAAAGTAATATTTTTGGAATTATAGCAGAATTTTAAAGGTTAAGAATGTATATACACACTAATGCAATATGGATATCAAGATAAACACTTGCACTGACACTGGTGCTACCTGTTGGGAAAGCTTTCTCGATGATGAGCCAGTGTGCACTTTGAAATCAAAGCCCCTTTGTGGCCTGAAAAGCTGTAGGTGGAAAAATTAGCATTAAGTGATTCTGACTTCCAAAGGGTAAAACAATTTCAGATGTAAATCCTCTCTTTTCCACCAAGACCTCCAAGAATTCACACAAATATGGGCTCAACAAATGAACTTAACACAATCTTAAATACAGATAAACACTAAGAAAACAAGTTACCATGACTAAGAGCCAGAAGAAAAGCAAATAGTGGGAAAAGGCCTTTAACTGTGTCAGAGTTTGAAATTGTTCAGACACAGTATATGAAACAACACTTTTTAATGAGTTTTATAAAATTAAAAAGAGTATTGCAAATATATAAATTGGCATAAACATATTTCAATAATGAAATAAATAGAACCTCTAAAGCTAAAATATACAATGCTGAAAATTTAAAATTTCTATGCAGTTGAACTGGGAGAAATTTAGCTACCATGAAAACCAAATCCCTTGCAACCTCAAAGAGGAATCAGGAGAAAAAAAAAACAAATTTACATCTGTGAAATTTTACACCCGATGCTTTTTCTGTATCCCTGCAGTTACTGCCAGTAAAGCATTCCCTTCCATGATATTTTCTTCCCACAGCAAAACAGAACTTCTGTGGCTCATTCAAGTAATTTTTTTGCTCCACTGGTGATTTCATCCTTGGATAATGAATAAATACAAAACATCTTCATTCTGGAAACTCCAGGAGATGAAATATATGAACCACACTTAGGATGATGTATCTCAGAGCTCTTAATATGTGGGTGCTTCCAGTTCTTCTGAGAAGGGTGATCTGGTATTGAGGAGAAATGGAAAGAGCGGCATTGGTGAAAGACTCTAGGAGGTGAAATGCAGGACCTCCTTATTTAGTACTGTTACTCTAGAATTTGCTTCTATTGGAAACTCAGCTCCTGGCAGTGGAGGAAGGAATCATTGCTCCTATGTTTGAAATATAGTCACTTAGACACTGTCTACATTATTACAGTAAATTATAAGAGGCAAACACTCCGTTAGAGTTTTCTACTGTGTCTTAGTTTAAATGATGTTCCCTGGACCTGAGGGTGTTCATTCTACTTCCCCCACTCTGGACAGTTAATCTTCAATTGACAGTGTTCATCTTCTCTAAATTTCTCATGGTACGGTCCCAGTAGATAATTATTTTACACACACAACATAATACAATTGAAGAGAACAGAGCTCACTCACAATGAGTCTTCACCTACTTCTGTCTAGAAAAACTCTTCATGGTTTACAGGCAGCAATCAAGTTTCCCACTTCTCCAGGAAAAAATATTTTTTCCCTCTGTAACCTCGTGTTTATCTCTCACCCAATTTATTGAAGTTTCTTTAGTTGAATGCCAAATTTTAAGGCTGTTCTTCAAGGTTTCCCATTTTTGAAAAACCCTAAAATGCAGTTTAGTTTCATCAGTAACACACAACATGATATTTTTTCTTGTATCTTGATGTTTGTATTTTTTTGGTACAGATTCTTAAGGAATAAATGTTCCATGAGAGCAAAATTTATGTCCTAGTTTAGAGTGAATCATTGTTTCCACATATTTTAGTGTCCTGGATAAGGAATAGGGGAGTAAGTAAAGGTTTAGGTAAGTATGTACATTCTAGGAAAAGATAACAGAGTTGAAATGCTCTTTATGTTTCACTAATGGTGTGCTTTAAAAAGTCTTATTTTAAAAAAATTTTATGTAACCAGAGTAAGTCTGCATAAAAACCTAAAATTGTGTCCTAATATCTGGGTTTAATATTTGAGAAAAGGTATCATAGCAAATAGGGAAAACATGCACCTTATTTTTGTGATCTGTAAATATGAATTATTTTTGTAGGGACGGCTTAGTGAAATTTCTGGAAAAAAAGTCCTTAACTATGAAAATAAGTTTTAAGGGGTAACCTTACATCACTGGGGAGAATTACAGAAATTATTGAGACCATCAGTATTTGAAGGATCAAAGATTGTGTTGTTGATTACAACCTCACTTAACTTATGATTTAGAATGTGCAGGAGAAAGGATTATATCAGAGATGGAATTTGAATTATTGTAAACCAATTAGATGATGTCTCCAGATCAGGATGTGACATCTTTCTGGAGCCAATGAATAAAAACCCTGATAGCTGGTACACAGCCTTTGCTAAGGGAGATTATTTTTCACCAAAGTCATTAAACACAAGTACTGGCAGTGACTGCAGTACACCTGCATCACTCCCGCATCTGCTTTAATTTTATATATACAGAATTACCTGTGTGAAATATTTCACAATTGAAAATTCAGACAGCAATTTCTGCCTGCAATACTGATTCCAGGGAATACAGTAAGAAAGACCACATGATGTAAAATAAAACAAAAGACACAGGTGTCCTTGATATAAAAGAAAATTAAAGAAATAGAACTCTGATAGTAGACAAATAACAGCTTATTGTCTATATACTTATAAAGAATAAATTTAGATCTCCCAGTGTTTGATCTCTATTAGTCATGAGCAATTTTCTAAACTTGAGACAGGAATCCTTTTATAGAAAGAATGTGTCTCAGCATTTTAAAGGCCTGCTTTGTGTCCTTGTTTCTAAGACTATAGATAAAGGGGGTCAGCATAAGAATGACCACCATGTACATCACTGAGACTAATGCACTTGTCCTTGAGTTCTCAGGAACGGTAGAGCTAAGATACACTCTGAGACTTGTACCATAAAACAGGGTCACTACTGAGATGTGAGACCAACAAGTACAAAAATGCTTTATACTTGACCTCAGTTCATGAAATTCTCAAAATGGAGGATACAAACTTAGAGTAAAAGAGAAGGATCCCAGTGAGTGGAATAAAACCCAGAAGTCTAGATGCAAAATACATCACAATGTCATTGAGAAAGGTATCAGAACAAGCAAGGCGACTACCTGATTAAGTTCACTGAAAAAGTAGGGCAATTCCAACTCTGAAGAAAAAAACAATTGCTAAATCATTAAGCATTATAAAAGGGAGTATAAAACACTCAATATCTAGGATGTCAGCAGCAGGAGGACACAGAGCCGGGGGTTCATGATGACCATGTAGTGCAGGGGGTCACAGATGGCCACAAAGTGGTCTTAGGGCATTACAGTCAAGAGGGAGTTATCTAATTGTCCAGAAAGTGTGAAAAAATATATCTGTCTGAAGCAATTTTCAAAAGTTATGATTTTTCTTTCTGTCTACATGTTCAGCAGCATCTTTGGGACTGTGGTGGAGGTGAAACAGATATCTTTAAAAGACAAGTTGGAGAGGAAGGAGTATATAGATGTGTGGAGGTGGGAGTCCAAGATGATGGCCAGGATGATGAGCAGGTTCCTGGGAAGGTGACCGGTTACATCAACAGTAACAGCCCAGAGAGGAGAGGCTGCACTCCCATATCATCTGAGATACCCAGGAGGGCAAATTCTAAGACACATGTTTGGTTTTCTGTTTCCATGTAGAGGATGAAATTCCTAGAAGAGATATCAGAGCAATGCAAATTTAGCCACACACAGTAATCATAAAAAATACAATACATGGTATGATTAGTTTTATAAGCACATTAAGTTTATATTTTTATAGATTTTATACAGACTTAATTCCCTTATCTTAAAATGTCAGGGAAATCAAAAGCTCCTGTTTCTCCTTGATAATTTCTGACTAGCCATACTTCTCTAAAATGAAAAACACTATACCAAGACAGTATTATCCACTACAAATTATCTCAGACTTTATTTTAATCAACAAACCTAATGACCAGTCTTTTTGTACCTGAGACAAAATAGTGAAGAAGAAGAAGAACAAAGTTGTAGGAACTACATTACCTAATTGCAACACAGTATAAAAACACAATAATTAAACAGTATCCTGTTGATGAATAAACAAATAGAATAAAACACCTTGCAAATGTGTTCAATGGGTGTTTCACAGAGGCAATTTAATATAGACAGTTTGGTCTTCTCAACAAATGATATTGGAACAATAGGTTATATTCAGGCCAAACAAAAAGGAACTTAAGCACAGGTTGTAAATATTTCATAAAAATTAAATCAAAATGAATCATATCACTTAAAAGTAAAATGCATCATAACTCTTCTAGAATAAACATATGGGAAATATAGGTGCCCAGGGTGTAGAAATGAGTTTTTAGATAAAGCACCCAAAGCATGATCTATGAGAAATGAAAATTTATAAGTTGTTTTTATTCAAATGTAAATTTATGCTCTATGCAGGACATTCATAAAGGATTGAAGAGAAAATCTACAGATTTGTAAAAAACAATTAACAAAACACACCTATTAAATGATTGACATCCAAATTTACAAAGAAGATTTAACACCCCAATATAAGAAAGCAAATGCTGAATATTTTTTTAATGTAGTATTTTTACAAAATCAATAAAAAAAACGGTCAAAAGATCTGAACAGAATCCTAAGCTAAGAATATATACCCTTCCAAGTAAACATTCTGTGGGAGGAGTGGAGGGGTGGGGGGTGGGTTACGTGGGAACCTCATAATTTTTAACATAACATTTTTTGTGATCTGTGAATCTTCAAATAATACAATAAAAAATAAATGCTAAAAAATGTTGGGTTAGCCAAGCTCAGCATTTCTTAAGTAGTTTGGGATAATAAGCACAAATCCTGATTTGCCTAGACTTTGTTCATTTATCTGAGCAATGCTGGGATATAGAAAACTCCAGATACAGCTAGAATGTGATATTTTAGGCATTGGCACTTCTGGTTTAAAGGTTCCTGCGTATTTTGAATCATGTGAAGTTGCACTTTCACAATAAAATCCCATTTTGTTTTACCAATTCTATTTCCCTAGGTGTCAGTGTCTATGGCAAATGCTATATTTTAAGTATAACGAATATTGCTTTAACAGTGCAATATGTTATTCTCAGTCATATCAAATTTGACTTTTACAAATAGAAGTCACCCTCCAGTTAAGCTTGTATTGTTTACCTCAATGAGACCTCAGAATATATTGGCAAAAACTACAATTTAGACATAAAATTACTGTTTTCCCAGGACTGGTAATTTTTAGTTGTAGCAAGATCTGCTTTAGAAATAGAAACAAAAAACATCCTGGTGGTTCAAAGGAGAGGCACTGGCATCCAAACACATTCAATCTGGCACCATCGCTGGTTCTTTCATGGAAAAAACTGGTCACTGGATAGTTTAGCAGAGCTAAGCCAGTACTTGTCCATTTAAATTGGGAATTTCTATGGCTGAGAAATCACATTCACCGCTCTGCCCTGAATTCTACAGGATTTAGGAATCTCAGAAAGGGAAATCAGAATATGCTCTGCCTAAATTGTGAACTTGCTGAAACCAAGAAATCACAAGAACTCCAAAAACAAGTGGAAATGCAGCTATTCATCTGAAAGACTATTACACGGGGTGCTAAATCTTGTAGTCAGAAGAATAGATTGTCAGAAAGACTGACAACAGAACAACACATTAATAAGAAGTCCTAAGAAAAGGTGACCAAAGCTGTCCTGAGCATCGCAGGTTTATGCCAAAGAAATAGCAAAGATTGATAAACCATCCTGCCTGATGCAAATAAAATTCACAAGTATAAACACAATGAAATACTATCCTTATAAACAAAGGCAGATGTTAACAATGAGCTAAATTAATGTGAAATCACACATTTTAAAAATGTGTGGGGTTTTATATATTTATAAAATATATTTTATTTTTTCCAAAAAAATAATAAGGAGCTCTCATCTGCTTCTGGGGTGGTAGAGACTAACTGGGAAGGAAGGTGATGCTCCACCACCAGATGGTTCTGTTTTTATTAAACCCCGATGAAGGAAAATGCATAGCATGAATTATTTGAATCTGTCTTTTTTATTATCATTTAAAGGTTTAGACATAGGGATATTTATTCTAGAGAAACAGGGCAAAACTGTTGTTTGTAAGATAAGACTTTCAGATAAAGTATATAAATCTAAATGGCAGCATTATTGTACAGTTTTTGACTATGCTTTGAAAAGCTATGGTTTATACTTAAGATTAGAATTCTGAGTGAAGTGTTTTTTTATTGACTTTGTAATAATATTACATTAAAAATATATATATATATGAGGTCCCATTGAACCCTACCACCCCCACCCCACCTCTCCCGCCACCCCCCCAGCAACACTCCTTCCCATCGTCATGACACATCCATTGCATTTGGCAAGTACATCTTTGGGCACCTCTGCACCTCATGCTCAATGGTCCACATCATGGCCCATACTCTCCCCCATTCCATCCAGTGGGCCCTGTGAGGATTTACGATGTCCAGTGATTGCCCCTGAAGCACCATCCAGGGCAGCTCCATGTCCCAAAGCCACCTCCACCTCTCATCTCTTCCTGCCTTTCTCCATACCCATCAGCCATCATGTCCACTTTTCTCAATCCAATGCCACCTTTTCTATGTGGACCTTGGATTGGCTGTGTCCATTGCACCTCTATGTCAAGAGGGGGCTCAGATTCCACATGGATGCTGGATGCAATCCTCCCACTTTCAGTTGTAATCACTCTAGGCTCCATGGTGTGGTGGTTGTCCTTCTGAGTGAAGTGTTTTTGATGGCCAAATTTAATTTAATCTAAGTATATGCGTGGATACCTATTAAAGGTACAAATTGAAATGCAAAGTCTTGAATAGTAAATAACTTGATTAGTGTCATTAAAATGTTGACTCACTGACTTTTGTTCTATGATAAAGGAAATGATTGATTGAATTTTATCCTAGAAATATACTGCTTTTAAATTTCCACTCTCTTTTCCTTGCTTCTATAGAGTAATTTTGTCACAAGTCTTAAATGTTTTGATTCAATGTTGTGGCTTTATTATATGTGGAATTTTTGAAAGTTCAGCTAAAAATACATGCAACTGTGAAAATTCTGTAGTTTCCCTTAATTCTGATTTGCGCTTAAGTTTTTGGTTTTAAAATGATTAAAACAATGGCAGTTGCCTCTTTCAGTATTTGTTAGATGTGTGAAGTGGTGATAAATGTCACAATGATGCTTTTATTTTTTTAGATTATTGCTATAATAGGTTAGTCTTTACCACAAAAGAGTCATTTTTTTAAATGTGCATTTTTTTAATGAATGGCTTTTACAAATACAACATTATAAATGTTACAGCTACCTTGAAAAAGTGGGGTGGTATAGGGGATGGAGAGCTTACATTAGAATCCCTCAAAAAATTTTTTTCTTTCTTTATTTTTTTTAAATGTTACATTAAAAAAAATATAAGAGGACCCAATATATCCCCGAACCCCTCACCCCACTCCTCCCACATCAACAACCTCTTTCATCATGGCACATTCATTGCATTTGGTGAATACATTTTGGAGAACTGCTGCACCACATGGGTAATGGTTTACATGGTAGTTTAAACTCTCCCCCAGTCCACCCAGTGGGCCATGGCAGATCATACAATGTCCAGCATCTGTCCTTGCAGTACCACCCAGGACAACTCCAAGTCCTGAAAATGCCCCCACATCATATCTTCTCTTCCCTCTCCTTACCCTCGTAGTTACCATGACCACTTTCGCAACATCAGTGCTACAATTTCTTCCATTACTAATCACAATAGTTCCGTAGTAGATTATCACTAAGTCCATTATAAACCATACCCTATTCCTCCATCCTGTGGACCCTGGGATGGTTATGTCCACTCCAGATCTGTGTCAAGAGGGGACTTCGATTCCACATGGATGATAGATGCAATTCTCCTGCTTGCAGTTGTAGGCACTCCTGGCTCCCTGGTGTGGTGTTTGAACTTCACCTCCCTGTTACCTGGCCAGGGTAAGTCCAATAAACCAGAGGGTAGGAGTTGCAAGTCCGCTGAGGCTCAGGGCATGGCTGTCACATGGACAGACCAGAGATTCAGGTCTCCTGAGTATACAACAACTCCAGTGCCTACCACAGGTTCAGAAAAAGTGACAGAAGAAGCTTGTGTAGAAAGGTCACATCTGAGTCCAACTCCATCACACTCAGGAAGACAAACTCCAAAGTAGGGCCATTTGACATGGCTCTGAACTCCAGAGCCATCTGCCATGACCATAGAACCTGTTGGTCTCTGTAGCACTCATGAGAACCAGTACCTGGGGTTGTATCTACTTTGGCTGTTTCTGGGACCCTGCCAAGGCATGCATAAGCATGACTCTTCTGATGACCTCCCGACTCTTTTCTGGAGACTCATAGCCATAGAAAATCATTTGTCCATTCCATTTCTCCCTTTTATTCAAGGTCAAAAAGCAGTTTTTAACACCTGATACTTTTGATATAACTTTTCTGTAATCTAAAACAACAAAATTAAAAATAATTAGAAATAAATCCTCTCTTAATATAAAGTCATTATATTTGATAAAATTTTAAATAATAATAAACAGTCATCTTTTTAAAAAAGATTTATTTATTTATTTCTCCTCCCTCTCCCATTGTCTGTTTTCTGTGTCCAGTCACTGTGTGTTCTATGTTCGCTAGTATTCTCATCAGATGGCACTGGAGATCTGTCTCTTTTTGTTGTGTCATCTTACTGCATCAGCTCTCTTTTTTAGAAAACTGAATTTACCCTGTATTACTGTAATTATAGATACATGTTATTGTACATTTGTTAAAACACAATTAACTTGTCAACACAAAGAATGTACCTTAATTATGCTAATTAAAAATCAATTACAAGGTCAAGGGAATCTCAGATAGAAAAACATGTTGCAAATCTAACTTTATAAAAAATGTAGAATTTGTCCTGACAGGAGGGGCTGAAGGCAAAGGTGCTGGAGAGTAGTACTGGATATGAATATAGAGCCCGTAAAATTAAGTCAAAAGAAATTGGGTATAAGTACTGTACTCTAGTTGATAAAATACCATTTCACCATGTATGGATTAACAATCCTGAAATTGTCCACTAGAATCAAGAAATCCATAGATAGATGGCAGTTAAAGTAATATTTTTCTCACTATGAAGTAAGAGCTTACAGATAACCAAAGGGAGGAGGCTAGGAAGTTCTATGTGATAATGGTTTAGAGTTAGACAAATCAGTATGAACTCATGTGTAGGTGAATAATATACAGAAGATTGTATATACACATATTTCTAGATATGGGCATGTGCACATCTTAGTATATACACATATATTTCCTTACACTCTCTGCAGAGAGGCCCTCGAGGCTGCAGTAACAATGAGCAGAGATAATGCCCAGGCTCTAGGTTTTAAAACCATTCTCCAATAAATATCTTCTTAGAGAAATTGCTCTTTCTAGGAAAGAAATATACAAGAAGGACCTGGAATATTTTGTAGTACCAAAAACTAAATAGGTGTAAAATAAACCCCTCAATGATGGGGTTATAGTAAAGAGCAATAGGGTGCACTGGAAAGAGCTACCATGGCTGAAAAGTAGAAGACATTGAAAATAAACAAAAGTAGTGTCATAACACACCCCAAAGTTTGAAATAAATGTCAGGAGTCAATCCTGTTAGAACTGAGGCAACTTCCCTCAAGAGTCTGTAGGACTTGGGTGGTCTTTGCCATATGTACTGCCTTTTGGCTCCCAGCTCTGAACCCTTCAACTAAGGCCCTATGGAAATTTTCTAATCAGTTGAGCCTGGTCATGTCATTGGGATCCCATTGGGGGTCCTGGGCTGGGAACTGTGCGTGGGCATATTGATCACTGTCCAGCCTTCCCCCAGATGGATGCTCCTTGAGCCAGGTGAAAGCTCCTTTTGTGACTCACATTCTCTCCTTGAAATTGAGTAAGGTCAAGAGGAGCTGTTCACAGTCAGCCCAGGTGAGTTTGTGGGTCTGAATGATGGACAGGAAGAGGTCCATCATGACCTGAGGCTTCTCCGAGTATGGTGGGGTGTGACTTTTCCAGATAAAGAGGTCAGTGGTAGTGAAGGGTTTGTAAATGAACATTTAGTTTTCTCCTTGTGTATGGCCATCAGCATCATAATAAATTGGAGCCCAGGCTTCAGAGAGAGGGAGCTGTAGGGTGGCCCTTCTCCCTGCTCCACCTGTCCCTGGGGCTTCCCGTGGTCTGAGTTGTCATCTTTCAAGGACTCCTTCCTGAGTGATGACTGGCACTATGCTGCCAGGGGTCAAGATTGTTGGAGACAGCCATTGCAGAGGTGCAGAGGTACAGAGGCTGCATTGTTTGGAGAAAGCATCTGTGGCAGCGGCTGCAGGTGTGGCTGGGCCATGTTGCTTGGAGAAACTGGCTGTGAAACCGGCTGTGGGAGTGACTGCAGCAGCCGCTGTGCTGTGCAGCTTGGAGAAAAAAGATGAGAAACAGGCTGTGGAAACAGCTGCAGGAGCAGCTATAGGAGCAGCTGGCTCTTGTTGCTTGAAGAAAGTGGCTGTGGAAGTGGCTGCAGGAATGGCTGCGAGGTAGTGCTGCTCAGGGAGGATGGTGGGGGTGAGGGCAGTGAGGTCACGCTGTTCAGGAAGGATGGCAATGGAGACAGCTGTCAGGGTAGCGAGGTCATGCTGCTCAGGGAGGACGGCAGTGGACATGGCTGTGCGGGCAGCGAGGTCGCATTGCTTGGGAAAATTGGCTCATGCCCACTCCTCAGCACTGGCACTTTAGGAACAATCACATAAGGTGGTGGGAGATCATCTTCATCTGGCCCTTCTAGAATGGGTGGGTTGGCACTAGATTTGGGGCTTACTTTCTCTGGACCCTTTGTAAGGCACGTGTTTGGCCTGGTTCCTGAGACAACACCTGTGGGCTTTTGTTAACAGGCAAATCCTGACTTCCTTAGTCGTACATTTCCTTAACCAGGGCAGACTTTGACTCGCAGTGTCCTGCCAGGCATCAATGTAGGGGAACTGGCCAGGGCACCCTGGTTTTCTGGTTAACATCTCATGTACTTTACTGATGATCCGGGGTCAAAGGTGCCCTCCTGGGGCCAGCCCATGCCAAAAGTCATCCATTTTAATTTGCAAAGCATTTTAAGATTTCCTGGCTGGAACTTTATGCCACATACATCTTCGTGGAAAGCTCAGGGAAGTTTTTCCGCATACAACTTAATGGCGTCCTATTCTGTGTGCTTCCCATGTTTCCTCTGTGTGTTGACACTGCACAACAATCACTCAGCCTTTTGTTTCATCCATCTCCAGCTCTGTCCCTCGTGGGAACACACGGCACCTCTTAGCCTAAGCAGGTCGGTATAAGCCCAGGACTCGCAAGAGGGTATTTTTTCAGGGAGGTGCCCCAGACTGCCCTTGACCAGAGCGGTTACCACGGAACTGTGGATCTTTTCATGTGCTTTTTGGCCATTTGTATTTCTTCCTTAAAGACATATACAAAGAATATTCAAAACTAAACCATATATATTCTCCTGTTTCTAGCATTGATGGAGAATTAACAATGAATCATAACTCATGAATCTATTTTCCTGGTTAATCATAAGCATGTCTAACCTAGTACAGCTCATGATTAAATGTCTCATTGTGTGTTTGCAGCAGGCTATGTTCTGAATGTCACAGTTACTTTCGATGGGGAGAAAAATGAAGGAAGGAAGCTTCTTTTTGACCATTAAAAAAAACCTCAACCATAAGAATACAAACATTCTAATTTTAGAAATGGCTAAGTGATCCTAATAGTACCTTTTTAAAAAAAATACATAGGTGGGAAATAATATATGAAAAAAAAGCTCTACATAATAGCCATGAGAGAAATGCAAATTAGAACCTCATGAGATACCACTACCACTAGTTTGAAAAAACTGAGAATATCAACTAGTGGCATGAATGCAGAAAAATAGGAACTCATATGTTTTACTCATATGAATACCAAACAAAACAAAACTGCCACTTTGGAATATAATATCAGTTTCTTCTAAAGTAAATCATACACTTAACAAATAGTCCTTTAGCCCCACTGGTACATATTTATTCAAGAGAATGGGAAATATTTCCACATACAATCTTGTACACAAATATTTAAGCAGCTGTTTTCTTGGTCACAAGAACTCAAAAAAATAAAAATGATCATCAACAGGTGGAAAAAGAGGGGAATAAGGAGAAAGGGCAGACTGTTAAGTATAATTGGGGGTGTGAGTGGCCCCTCTCATCCCAGAAAAAAAAAGAGACTGAGGTAATTGACTCCTAACACTAAAGACTCTGAGGCCCTCCTCTATTTATGTGCAAAAGGAGGGAGACAGATCTCTGCAGAGCTGGCTGATAGACAAGGCAGATTCCCATCAACAATTCATAAGGCCAGGTTTTTACATAAAAAGATGGAGATGATGCTATGGACAGAAATTTCTTTGAGCCTTGTGATAGAAGATACCCTGAGTATATCTCCAGCCTTGGGGAGGCCCCTTTGACACAGTCATGGAACATTTTTTGTGAGGAAATCCCTCTGCCTATGTTACCAGGCAGCCTGGATCAACCAAGGCTCCTACTGCCAGCAAGCCTTGGGCCAGGTGAGCTATCAGCAGGAGGGAGGGTCACACATCAGTCACAGATCAAACCCAGGCACCCACTCTACATGGGTTCCACATACCCCTTTACGGAAGGGTCCCTACCTCCTCCTCCTGTATAAAAAGCCCAGTCCCCTGACCCTTGAGGAATTGTGACTATTGGAACAATTCTTATCCGAGAGCAGTGACTAGCAGTCACTTCTATTGCTCTTACTTCCCATAGTATTGTTATTGATGTTTTAACACCTTGCCTGGAATAAACAGAAACCCTGACAATTGCATACATAAGATCACAGATGGTTCCCATTTGCCCTTCCCCAAGATCTAGGGATCAGTGGTCTCTGTGTTCTCAGGTCAAGAGTGGCATCAGCCCCATATAGTGGCCACTGGCTGGCCATCTTATGGTCTTCCCCTACCAACCTCCTTCCACAGGCCTCCCCAGGATTTTCTCAGCCAAAGTCAGATCCCAAAGCAGAGATATATGAAGGGCAATCCCAGGATAAGGTCTCATCCCCAAATGGGTCACCACCTTGGGGACTTTGCCTAAAACACCCATTGTATTTCCGCTTAAGAATTAACTTACCTTTAGAGACCAGTCGTCATACTGTTAGTCCACAGGAAGCTTCTGAGCTTAGATGGAAGGGTATCACCTGTCACAGGAATTTAGTGCAGGTTCCCAAATGTGGCATTAATGAAGTTCTGTTAATTATATGAGAATAATTTCCTATAGATGGCTTCAGGCTTGGTTGATCATTTAAGATGCAACTCTAAGGAAGCAGCTGTGTCTCAAGCAATTGAGCTCCCATTTACCATATGTAGGACTCAGGTTCAATTCCTGGAACCTCCTGTTAAAAAATAAAGGCATCCCAGACCTGTGCAGTGAGGTGCAGCACCCACCCCCACATGCAAAATGAAGCATCAAAAAGAGGATGGTGCAACCAGATAGAAAAAAAAGATACAATCCCTTACCTTTGCTCCCAAACCCATAGCAGATTTCAATCACTTCTTTCAAATGCAGACATTCTGAAAGCTAGAAGCATCAGTGTAAATGCAGTATGGGATATAGCCACAGGCTTCTTTCAACTACTCCTGCCCAGGTGGCAGGGTAAAAATTGGAGGGCCTCTGGGACACTCCCCAGTCTGGGGCAAATCCCATTCCTCAGTTTTCCTAGCCCTATTAGAAAATCACTGGCATGGAGGCAGACATTTAGCTTCTACCCAGATGAACTTTCTAGATCTCTGTGGACATTTCCTAAAAGGACACAGCAGAGAGTTGATGGGCATAAGAGAGGGAGGACTCTGAGAGTGTGGGGACTCCATGGAGGGAGCCAAGCACCTGGGGGGAGGAGAGTGATGTGAAATGGTGGCCCAGTGTAACATCACATATATCTGATCAAGATGTCCCCGGTGCTACAATCGGAGCCTGGGCGTCACAGCTGGAGCTGGGATAAAATATGGAGAGAAGAGTCTGGGTGAAGGGAGGATGCTCTCTGGCACCTGTTACTCCTTCTTGACTCCCCATGACATGTTTCCCAGTTGGGACATACTCCTGTCCAAATCTGGGGCCAGGATCCAGGTATCTGCTCCCCTTCCACAGCTTCCCTCTCTGCCCTTGGGGCAGCTAAAGAAAAAGCAGTGGAACACCAGGTGAAGCCCCTTTTCGGGTCAGAAAGGAAATTCCACAATTCACATGCTCAGGGAACACAGGAAGCCCATTAGCAGGATGTGCAACTGTGGGGAATTTAAATGGAGGATTTTGTCATTGACCCAGAAGACATAACCACCAGATGGCAGTGACAATCTGTTCATCGGACATGGTGTTGACTGTTTTGTAGGATGGACCCCTACAGAAAAGCTTCCAAAAGCCACAGGTGAGAAGGAGCCCCCGAAGAGGAAGCAGGGCAAGGAGTCCCAAGGCAGCTTGGGACCATATAAACATCCCTGCTTACCTACAAATTGAGAGCCTATGTTGGGCTAATTTCCTGGGGAATGCAAAGCCAGTTAATGCTAAATGGCTAAAAAATGTTTATTGGGGTAATTTTAAGACAATTGCACGTGTAATTATTTAAGTTTAGCTGCACCCCAAAGATCTCAAAATAAATTTATTTCTTCACAGGTATTTTCTCAAGAGGATTTTCTGCAAAAGTGACAGCTAGGCAAGCCAGTCATGAGAGTTTTAAAGCTATTATATCTGAAATGACTCATCAGCATTTCCAGCACTGCTAAGCTCCTCCCACAAATGATTTGTCCCTGACCCTGTGCTGAGAGCTTTCAATGTGGAGGGATTCCTAGGGAAGCCTCCTCCTAGGGATGCATCCCAAAGGGCTGCTGCACAGGATGACAATCATCATAAAGTTAAACACACCATTTGGAAGGTCTTTCATTTCTTGGTAGTGTAAGGGTAAGGCCACATTGAGACAATAGGAATAGAACTACATTAGGAAATGGGAATTGCAAGTGCCTTCAGATAAATAAATAACGTAGGCTGTTTCCAAGGAGAGTGCCAATAAATAACTTAGGGCTGTCCCCAAGAAAAGGGCCAAAAAATAACATGGAACTGCTCACAAGAAAGGGCTTTTAAAAAAGAAAAAAATAGATACACTATCTTCAGCTAACCACAGTGTTCTGCTTCCCTGCCTGCTTGCTTGCTAGTAACTCCTCCCCCCCATCCTCAAAGGCTATAAAAACACCTCTTCCCTTAACTCAGGGCTGCTGTCTCCTCCGCATAGAATGAGACAGTCACTGCGCAGCTATTGAAGCTCTCAATTAGAGCTTTATTCAAAGCCTGAGTCTGGTTAGTATCACTAATCTATAACAGTAGATAGATGTTTGTTTATTAAGAGACAATTCTAGGCCAAGTAATGCCATATATAATGGCTTCCTGATTCTTTTTTTAATGTCAACTGACTTTCTTAAAGTAAACTCCCATGGGGATGCCTAAATCAAGGCAATGTCCCACCTGGGTCTCTTATGACCACTTTCTGTCCTGGTCTACAGACCACAACCCTGTTTCCTACTCAGGCAGTTGCCTAAATAAGACTGACTATAGGCCCTGGGGCCAGTGAGGCCAAACTAACTGTGGCTATATTTACCTACAGACACATTCACACCAATATTAATGTCTACCTATTTAGATATGTCTATGCATATTAACTTAAAAGTACACAATAAACCCTCTCTATCACTCTGTTTACAGGTGCTTTGACACAATTGTACATGATTTTTTTTTGCATGGAAACGACAATTTAAGACAACTCCTTTCCCCCTCCCTGTCCTTTTTATGTAGTCCCTAACCCTCCCATTCCTCCATAAGCTCAGGAAAAATGCTGTTTTTGGTCAGCAGAATCCTGCTCATTCCCTGTCTTTCCCCACCAGCCATCCCCTGAGTGGTCACCTTCTCTGAGTCCTGTTTTTCCTGGGCCCCAGACCCACAGATACACAGCCCCCCTTTCACAGCTCTGATCCTGTGGGCAGAAGATGCAGATTAATGCCACGTGGTGGTCCAGGGTCATGGCATGCCTAGGCATCCCTGTTAGTCCTGATGATGATTTCAAAGTAGAAATCTTAACTACTTACAGATGCTTTTAGCTTGGTATGTATTTTATTTAAAGGATTTCTATGAACAGGAGAGCCAGTTAGGAGAGTTTGGTATATAAATGAAATAACAAACTGGTGTTATATTATTTATGGAAAAATAAAACAATAGAGGAATTTCTTTGACTGGATCTGCCAGGTAAGGGGCTTTGAATTTTTGTGATGTGGTGGGTTTTTTTGAGGTCCCAGGGCCAGGGATTGAACCTGGGACGTTTTAAGTGAGAAATCATAACTTATCCCCTGAGGCTTTTTTTTTCATTTGTTTCCTTGGTGTTTCTTTTTTGTTGTGTTTTTCAGAAGGCACCAGGAACCAAACCAAGAATCTCCCATGTTGGAGACAGGCACTCAATACGTAAGCCACAGTCACTCTCCTGAACTGTTTTTACTTAACAATAACTCCCTGATTCTTTTAATTGTTCATAGTAATTGGGAGAATAATAAAAGAACAATAAATCCCTTACTCTGTTAATGTCTTATTTATGCCCAGTCATTTTAGGATTTCAGTTAGGGGTCAAGAGTCAAATCAGCTTTGAAATAATTTTTAAACAAAAAAAAATCTGTGATTAAAATATTAGTTTCTTTTTCATAATAACCATTTCCAAAGATGATCATGAATTTAATTCTAGACATAATTTGCTTATGTTGGCTTATTCAAGGATAAAAAAGGTAAAAGATAGTGAATCAACAAAAGCTCCCTCAGGCTCTATTTCAATTCTACAATTGACATATGTGACCTAGGCCCTCATTTAGGGATGGGGACACTGAGGCCATGTGAAGGAAAGGGACAGACCAAGACCCATAAACCTGAAGAGGCAAGGCAGAACCAGTGTCAGCACTGGGCTCTCTTTCACATTCAGGACTGACCTTTGGTGTTTTGTCTGTGGGGAATGGGGCGGGTTCCCTCTCTCTGAAGCTATGTGTAATAGTCTGAAGATGTTACCTGCAGACCAAGGTGGGGTTCAGAGAGGAATGGGGTGACCCTGAATTTCTGAGGTCCAGACCTCAATATGTGTTCTTTACCCTTAAACATGGCTACTGCTTACTGTGGTCTCATCAGTCCTGGCCCCACTGCTCAATGTCTGGTGGCCTTGGTCAGACCCAAGGGAGGAGAAGCAGATTTCCTGTTTGCTATGCAACCAGAAAATGACTCAAATTCAGAGGGCAAGTGCTGGGGGTCTTTAATAAGAAGAGCCACTTCTCTTCTGGGCTGAGGGTTCTGGCTCCAGACAAAAATGAGGGAATCCCAGTAGAAAGCTGTGCCCTACAGAGTTAGATATTATGTGGGGGGAAAGGGTAGATATCATTCCCAGGTTTCTGCTTTTAAAATAGTTGAATAAACTGAGAAAATTGATTCACTAGTGAAAAGTACTTGAAATCATTATGTAAACTGTGATATGATAAAATTCTTTAAGCAATTGCAATTCATTCACCAACAAGGTGACAAATCCTATCAAATAGCAGTGACATGTCCTTCACCCTGTCTAGTTGCTGGGTTTGGCATTCCTGCACAAAGGTCCTTTCACACTGACCCATCCCTTCCTTCACCAGCACTCTTCCCAACTTCTCTTCCTTCCTATATTAACTTATTTTCTTCTGAAATTAACAAAGACTTTGCATAAAGAATTCAATCAAGAAAAAAAAATGGAGAGAGGCAAGATGGTGACAGATTAAGTACACCTACATCATCTCGCCTAAATAAAACAACTGAGTGCAGCAAAATCCTTCCTGACTGAGCTGTTTTGGGAACCCAAAAAGCAGGAAGCTTAAGGGCATCCATATGCAGAGAGCATAACAAAAAGAATGATTGTGCAAGGTGAAACCATGAGTTTCTGATGCTTCATGCAGGAGCTATTGGACAGCTGAGCCCCTCCCTCAGGGCAGGAAGCCACAGCATTCCCTGACTCTTGCCAGTCAGTCAGCTAGAAGAGACAAATTCTGAGAGTGGGAGGGTTCTGGTGAAAGGTGGAGAGGGGTCCCCTGAGTGTGGGTTCTATGATCTGGACCCCCCTTTTTTTAGCTTTCAGAAGCATACCAGCTGGCCTCTGGAGAAACCAGGAAGAAGGGAGAGCTAAATCTGCTGAGGCAGTCTGATTTACCTAACCTCCCTGGGATAGGGAAAATTAGTCTGGGAGAAGGTGGAGTCAGGCAATTAACTAGTCCTGTGCAACTCCTCTAAGGGAGGGGGACAGCAGGAAGTGCTTAATAAGCTTCCAAGAGCATATTTAGGGTTCCCAGCAAGGTGTGGGTGCTCTCTTTCAAAGAGACTGAGAGTCATTTCGATGCTGCCAGCTTGTTTCTTGATTGCTGTGATTCCAATTTCTTGATTTTCTCATTTCTGTGTGTACTTATTTTGGCAATCAATGCTGTCTCATTTCCCTCCTGCATCTTTCTAACTTCCACCTTCTGTTGTTGTCCTTACATTCCAATTACCTTTGTTTAGTCCCCAATTTTTCTGACTTTTTAATTCTTACCGTTTTGTTTTCTATCCTTTATTAACTTTCTATTTTTATCCTTTGTTTTCTCTTTCCCTCTCTCTTCATCATTCTGACCTGTTAATTCACACTATATTCTTTTTGATATTCAGTTCCCCATTTCCTTGGAGGTGCACCACTTTTTTATTCCTGTATTTCTACACAGTTACATGAGTTTAATATCCAATCCCTTAGGTCTTATATGATTCTTCTGCTAACATTTACTATCAATATTACTATTAAATCTTTTTTTTTCACTGCTTTTGCTTCCCCTGGATGTAAATTTTTTCATTCAAGGGAACTTTGACAAAAACAAGGAAATAAAATAAGAAGAAAAAAGTATAAAATAGAAAACTTAATACACCCACAAAAACAGCAACTAAATAAAACCTGAGACTACATGGAGGACATAACCAACTGAAGAAACCCATCAAGATAAAATGATGAGCAGAGAGCCACAAAAAATTACAAAACATACCAATAATCAGGAAGACATGGCCCACACCAATGAAAAAACTTAAAACCAGGAAGAGAAGCAGAACATTGAACAACTAAACAAAGATGTCCAAACTAATATCATGGATCATTATAATGAAGTGAAAGAAGAGATTAAGGATATTAAGAAAACACTTGCAGAGCGTACTGAAGAAATTGTAAACATATGGAAAAAGATAACAGAATTGTTGGTAATGAGTGGCACAATCCACGAAATAAAAATAAATAAATAAAAAACACTCTAAGCAAATAACAGCAGAATTGAATAGGCAGAGGAAAGAATTATTGAGGTGGGAAGCATTAAATCTGAACTCAAAGAAAGAGTAGAATTATTAGATAAGAAGTTAGAAGAAATCCAATAGAGACTTAGGGATCTGAATGACAACACAAAATGCACAAATATCTCAGAAGGAGAAGATAAGGGAAAGGGGACAGAAGGATTTTTGGAGGAAATAATGGCTGAAAAATTCCCAAACTTACTGAGGGAGATGGATGGTACATGCCCAGGAATCACAGCACAAACCAAACAGTATAAATCCCAAAAGGCCTCGTCCAAAACATATCTGTGAAATTATCTGATGCTCAAGACAAGAGAAAATATTGAAAGCAGCAAGAGAAAAGAGAACCATCGAACACAAGGGAGGCTCAATAAGATTAAATGCTGATTTCTCATCTGAAACCATGGATGCAAGAAGACAGTGGTATGACATAGTCAAGATACTAAAAGAAAAAAGTTTCCAGCCAAGAATACTCTATTGAGTAGAACTGGCATTCAAAATTGATGGAGAGCTCAAAATATTCACAGATAAACAGAAACTAACAGAGTATGCCAATAATGAATGTGCTCTTCAAGAAATACTAAGGGGAATTCTGTGGCTTGAAAGAAAAAAACTGAAGTCAGAGTTGGAGGACAGTTTAAGATGAACAAAAAAGACAAAAAAGAAATAAAAACAACATATGACACACACAAATTCAAAGAAAATATGGCTAATGTAAGTAATTTCTTGTGAGTAATAGCACTGAATGTTAGTGGATTAAACTTACCTGTTAAGAGACACAGATTGGCAGAATGGATAAGGAAATGTGACCCATCTATATGCTGTCTATATGAAATTCACCATAGACCCAGTGATTCAAGAAGGTTGAAAGTGAATAGCTGAAAAATAATATTACAAGCAACTAATAACCAAAAAAGGCAAAAGTAACTATACTAATATCAGACAAAACAGACTTTAAAAACAAAACTATTGTGAGAGACAAAAATGGGCACTACATATTAGTAAATGTGGTAATCTATCAATAAAGAACAATCATAAATATTTATACACCTAATCAGAGTGCCTCAAAATACATGAGGCAAACACTGGATAAACTAAATGGAGGAATAGATGACTCCACAATCATTGTGGGAGACTTTAATATACCATTATCATCACTAGACAGAACATCTTGACAGAGAATCAATAAAGAAACAAAGATTTGAATAATTTATTAGAAAATCTGAACCTAATAGACATATGCAGAACACTACAACAAAATACAGCATAAATATATTCTTCTCAAGAGCATATGGATCATTCTCCCAGATAGACCACAGGCTAGGCCACAGAGAAAGTCTCAATGAATTCAGAAATATTGGAATCATACAAAATAATTTCTCTGACCACAGTGGGATGAAACTGAAAGTCTGCAAGGGCTGGAGAACCAGATTAGGCACAAGGATATAGAAGTTAAGCAACACACTCTTAGACAAACAGTGGGCCCACGAGGAAATCTCAAAAGAAATCAGCAACTACTTTGAAATAAGTGAAAATGATAGCACAACATATTAAAACTTATGGGATGCAGCAAAAGCTGTACTGAGAGGGAAATTCTTAGCCATAAATTCATATATCAACAGAGAAAAATAGCTAAAATCAAACAAATAACTGCACATTTAGAGGAATTATTGAAAGAATAAATAACCCCAAAGGATGAAGAAAGAAAGAAAGAACAAATTTCAGAGCAGAACTAAATGAAAAAGAAAATAAGAAAGCACTAGAAAAAATAAACAGAACAAAGAGTTAGTTCTTTGAAAAAACCAATAAAATTGACAAACTCTTAGCTTTTTCCTGTGTTTGTTTAACACAGAAAAAAGAGCAAAGATGTGAATAGACAAAATAAGAAATGAGAAAGGGGATATCACCACTGAACCCACAGAAATAAAAAGAATCATAGGAGGATATTTTGAAAAACTATATACCAACAATAACACATAAGCAGTTGACATTCACAAAGGAAGAAGCTGATGATCTCAACAAACCAATCACAAGTAAAGATAAAAAACCTGTCATTAAATCCTCCCAAATATGGAGAGCCCTGGGTCAGACAGCCTCGCAGGTGACTTCCACCAAACATCTGGAAGGAACTACCTCCAATTCTGCTTAAACTCTTACAAAAAATTGAAATAAAAGAAACATTGTGTAACTCATTCTATGATGTCAACATTACCATAATACCAAAGGCAAACAAAGACACCACAAGAAAGGAAATTAACAGACCAAACTCTCAAATGAACCTAGATACTAAAATCCTTAACAAAATACTTGCTAATTGTATTCAGCAACACATCAAATGAATTATCCACCATGACAAAGTGGATTTCATCCCTGGTATGCAATGAAATCTAAACATAAGAAACTTAATCAGAAACTTAATACACCATATAATCAGGTCAAATAAAAATCACATGATCATATCTATAGATGTAGAAAAAAGCATTTGACAAAATACCCACCCTTTCCTAATAAAAATACTGGAAAAGATAAGAATAGAAGGAAACTTTCTGAACAGGATAAAGGATATATATGAAAAACACACATCTAACATAATATACATGCTGAAATTGTAAAATCTTTCCCTCTAAGATTAAAAACAAGACAAGAATACACATTATCACCTCTCCCATTTAAAATTCTGTTAGAAGTACCTTGTCAGGCATGAGGCAAGAAACAGATATAAAAGGCATCCAAATTGGAAAGGAAGAGGTAAAATTTCACTCTTTGCAGATGACATGATTCTCTACATAGAAAGCCATGAGAAATCTAAAACAAAGCTTCTAGCATTTATAAATGTGTTCAGTAAAGTCACAGTGTATAATACCAATGTGTAAAAATCAGTAGGATTTCTCTACTCCAATATTAAACAATCTGAGGAGGAAATCAAGAAAAAATACCATTTGCAATACCAATTATAAAATCAAATACCTAGGAATAAATTTATTTATTTATTTATTTTTTCATTGACTTTGTAATAATATTACATTAAAAAAATATATATATGAGGTCCCATTCAACCCCACCACCCCCACCCCACCTCTCCCCCCCCAGCAACACTCATTCCCATCATCATGACACATCCATTGCATTTGGTAAGTACATCTTTGGGCACCTCTGCACCTCATGGTCAATGGTCCACACATGGCCCATACTCTCCCACATTCCATCCAGTGGGCCCTGGCAGGATTTACAATGTCCAGTCATTGCCCCTGCAGCACCATCCAGGGCAACTCTAAGTCCCAAAGGCACTTCCACATCTCATCTCTTCCTGCCATTCCCCATACCCATATCAGCCACCCTGTCCACTTTTCCCACTCCACTCCAATGCCAACTTTTCTTTGTGGACCTTGGATTGGTTATGTCCGTGGCATCTCTATGTCAAGAGGAGGCTCAGATTCCACATATATACTGGATGCAATTCTCCTGCTTTCAATTGTAGGCACTCTAGGCTCCATGGTGTGGTGGTTGTCCTTCCTCAACTCCATCTTAGCTGAGTGTGCTGAGTCCAATAAATCAGATTGTAGGTGCTGGAGTCTGTTGAGGCTCAGGACCTGGCTATCACATTGACAGTCCAGAGATTCAAATCCCCTAAATATATCTTAAACCCCAACACTAACTGCAACTCCAGCACATTAGCATGAAAGTCTTATGAAGAGAGCTCCCATCTGAGTCCAGATTCATCACACATAAACACCATTTCCAAAGAGGGGCCATCTGACCTGGTAGTTAACCCCATCTGCCATGACCATAACTCCCATGGGTCTCTTTAGTCCTCAAAGGAACCAATACCTGGGGGTTGTATCTGCTTTATCGGTCTCTTAGACTCTGCTCAGTTGTGAATAAGGGCAATCCTTCTGACAGCCTCCAGACTCTTTTTTAGAGACTCGTAGCCATATAAACTCATTTCTCCTTTCCATTTCCCCCTTACATTAGGTCAAACAGCATTTTAAGGTCATGTTATTTTATGTAGACAGGGATATTCTGCTGATCCGCATTGGACCTTCTGTACAAGGTCATTTTACAGTTGCATCATCAGTTGGTAGTTGATAGTGATCCCTTGGTGCCTGGGAGGCTCATCCCCGGGTGTCATGTCCCATGCTGGGGGGAAGGCATTGCATTTACATGCTGAGTTTGGCTTCGAGACTGGCCACATTTGAGTAACATGAAGGCTGACAGGAGGAAATTCCCAGGCACAATGCTGCTCTAGGCCTTGTTCTTATTTTAGGCTTATCAGCTCACAAGCATAGTCATTAGCGTCAGGGGCTCACTGTTGAAACCTCACTCCCTCCCGGTCCCCGCCGCTGCACCTGGGAGACTGTTGCTGTTCTCCTACGGACCACAACAGAGCACCACTGGCCAGGAACCCAGTACCCCCCCTGCTGTGGTTTTTAATTGTTGTCACTATGAGTATATCCAAACATTACCATGCACCCTGGACATATGTTCTGTACAGCTCCCTGTCAGCCATATATCAGTAGGAATAAATTTAAACATGTAAAGGACTTATATTAGAGAAAACTACACAACATTGTTAAAGGAAATCAAAGAACACTTAAATAAATGGAAGAACACTCCCTGTTCTTGAATAGGAAGAATAAACATCATTAAGATGACTTTTCTATCCAAACTCATCTACACAGTTAATGTGCAAACCCAATAAAAATCAACACAGAATTTTTTAATGAACTGGAAAGACTATGAAATTTATTTGGGGGGAAAGTGGCCCCAAACAGTCAAAGACATTTGAAAACGAAAAATGAAATGTGAGGAAAAATATTACCTGATGTTAAATCATACAATAAAGCTATAGTGGTCAAAACAACATTGTATTGGCAGAAGGATAGACACACTGACCAATGAAACTAAATTGAGAGTTCAGACACACATCCTCATATATACAGTCATCTGATATTCAAGAAAGTACAAAGCCCACTAAACTGGGAAGAATGGCCTCTTAAACAAATGGTCCTTGGAGAACTGGATATCCATATGCAAAAGAAGGAGAGGATTACCAACTCATGCCTTATACAAAAATCAACTCAAGTAAATGAGAGATCTAAATGTAAGAGCCAAGACTATAAAGACCTTGGAAGACAATGTAGGGAAGCATCTACAGGAACTTGTAATAGGAAATTGCTACATGAACTTCACATCCAAAACACAAAAGCCAAAGAAAAAATAGATAAATGGGACCTCCTCAAAATTAAAGTATTTTGCACCTCAAAGGCGATTATCAAGAAAGTAAAAAGACAGCTTGCCCAATGGAAGAAAATATTTAATAATCATATATCTGATAGGATCCTAATATCCAACATATATAAAAAATGCTATTTCTCAAAAATAAAAAGCCAAACAACCCATTCAAAATGTGGGCAAGAGATTTGAGCAGATGCTTCTCCAAAGAAGAAATACAAATGGATAAAAGACACATGAAAAATGCTCAACATCACTACCTATTAGAGAAATACATAGCAAAGCTACAATGAGATACCATCTTACCAATTAGACTTGAGGCTATTAAAGAAATAGAGAACTACAAGTGTTGGAGAGAATGCAGATGAATGGGAACCCTTATCCACAGTTGGTGGAAATGTGGAAGAATCCAGCCATTCTGGAGGACAGTTTGGCAGTTCCTCAAAAACTAGCTATAGATTTGCCATATGACCAGCAATTTTACTGCTGAGTATATCCCCAGAAGAACTAAAAACCAGGACATAAACTGATACATGCACACCAAGGTTCATAGTGGCATTATTCACTTTTGCCAAAAGTTGGAATCAACCCAAATGCCCATCAAAAGATGAATGGATAAACAAAATGTAGTATATACATACAACAGAATACTACTCATCTGTAAGAAAGAATACAGTACTAACACATGGGATAACATGGATGAACCTTGAGGACCTTATGTTGAGTGAAGTAACCCAGACATTGAAGGACAAATACTATATATCCTCTCTGACATGAATTATGCAAATCAGACATTTTCAGAGAGCTAGAGCCTGGACGATATGCTTATAGGAAATGGGGGGGGGGGGTGTTGTGTGTGTGAGCTGATGTATACATGAGAGAAATCTATGATAAAATGTGGGTAAGTTTTTGTGGAGTGAAGGGATAAGATGATGACATAGGTATACTATTGGGTGGGACTTTGAAGGCTTGGGGGGTTAGGGTTGGGAGGGTGGGTCAGCTGGCCCATGTAGTTGAGGAGAAGGGTTTGGTGAGGGGGAAAACATGGGAGATTGTCAGGTATGTGATTAAAACTATATGTTGAGAAAACTCTTTAGAAAATATATTAAGGAAAGGATACTTGTTTAAGGTGTTTGATGGGGAACATTTGGCAGAGGATGTACCTGGGACAGACTTCTAGGGAGTGTGTGAGGGTTCATCTTCTCATATTGTGTTTTATTAGTGGGTGGAGATATGTACAATGAGTGGGAAATTATTGTACCCCCATCCTGGGGAGGCCTGATATTCTCAAACAGAGGAGAGGGTGTCTCTCAAGAGCATGGGTGGTTCCCAAAGGGGGAGGATAGACTAGAGTGTCAAGCCCTCAGCATTGTTGTAAGTATCTATGAATCTTGTTCTCCAAGCAGTGAAGCTTGGTTGTCGCTGTGGGCCTTGAGGGGCGTGGGAGAGAGGAATAGAATAGATGGAAGTGGGGGTTACTGGAGGGCAATGGAAGTGTTCCACAAGATCTTACAAAAATGGATGTAAGCCCTGTTAAATTTCACCAAAAATATATAAAAGTGAATAGTCAAAAATGTAAAACATAATGTAAACTATACAGTAACCAAAAAGTATACAGTCTAAAATATAAGCCATAATGTAAGCCATAATGGAATCACAGTTAGTAGTTATATTTTAATATCGGTACATCAGCTGTAGCAAGTGCAACATGCACATGTAAAAAATCATTGCTGAGGAAGGGGGAAAAGGGTTTGATATTGGGTATATGGGAGTCACCTAATTGTATATGTGATTTTACTGTGATCTAAAACTTTAGAAGTTAAAATTAAAATTTTTTAAATGATGTAGATACTGCAGAAGGAATGGAAGGGATTGCCTTGCCACTGTACTTGCAGGGCAACACCTATTACAATGATGAAACACAGAATATCAGGAACAAAGTTTTATGATATTTTTCATTTTTTAATACCCCAATTTATTTCTTTATTTTATTTTTTCTAAATTATTATAAATTCTATGTCTAATCTATAAGCATGCCAATACTGTTTCATTATCCTTCTAATTGGATTTGGCAATATATTAGACTTAATTTTTGAAGAAATTTTGGATCACAGAGGGGATCCACTATGACAGGGCAAGAGTACTGGTGAGCGGTGTCATTGAAAGGGAATGCATGCATGGGAGGGAGTTCTCCAGGGTATGCATATAGGATATATAGATATGTTCAGATGTTCATTGGATATTGTCATAGTGAATAGAGTTACACATGACAACTGAGGGAGTGCTGAGTTCCCATCCTGGGCAGCTCTGTTGCATCCCCCAGTGTAAGAGCATAAACCCCAGGTGCAAGGGAAAAGACCCATGAAGAAGAATGGTCCAATGATGGGCCCTTTGTACTGATGACTATGCTTATGAGCTTCTGTGCTTGATATTTAAACTAGGCCTTGAGCTGCAGGGTGCCTAAGAGTTACCTCCTGAGAGCCTCCATGTTGCTCAAATGTGGCCACTCTCTAAGCCAAACTCAGCATGTAAATGCACTGCCTTCTCCCCAGCGTGGGACATGACACCCAGGGATGAGCCTACCTAGTGCTGATGGATTGCTACCAATCACCTGCTGGTGATGCAACTAGAAAAATTCCTTAAATCAAAGGGGGAAGTGGTAAAGACAAATTAATTTATATGGCTAAGAGATTTCAAAATGAGTTGGAAGGTCATCAGAGGGGTCGCACTTATGCACATCTCAGTAGGATCTGAAAGACAGCCAAAGTAGATACAACCCCAGATACTGGTGCTCCTGAGGGCTACAGAGACACACAGGTCCTATAGTCATGACAGATGACTGTGGAATTCATTGCTTTGCAGTGGGCCTTACTTTGGAATTTGTGCTCCTGACTGTGATGGAGTTGGACTCAGATGTGACCTCTCTACACATGCCTCTTCTGTCATTTTTACTGAACCTGTGACTGATGCTGCAGTTTGTGTATGCTCAGAAGACTTGAATCTCTGGATAGTCCATGTGTCATCTGGGCCCTGAACCTCAACAGAGTTGGAACACCTACTCTGTGTTTCATTGGACTTACCCAGATCAACTGATGGGGAAGTATAATGGTCAACCACCACACCAGGCAACCAAGAATGTCTACAACTGCAAGCAGGAGAATTGCATCCATCAGTCATGTGGGATCTATGCCCCCTCTTGATTTAGAGATGGAGTAGACATCTCCATCCCAAGTTACACAGGATGGAGGAATATATTACAGATTTTAGTGGGCTTGCTGGTATTCTACTATAGAACTACTGTGACTCTAGCAATGGAAGAAAATTATGTCACTGATGTGGAGATTGTGGTCATGGAAGCTACTGAGGGCAGGGAGAGGGAGTAAGAGGTGTGATATGGGGCATTTTGGGGACATGGAGTTGTCCTGAATGATAATGCAGGGACAGATGAAGGACATTTTATATCCTGCCATAAACCACTAGGTGGACTGGGGTAGTGTAATCCACACCATAAACTATAATTCATGCTGTGTAGCAGTGTTCTAAAATGTATTCAGCAAATACAATGAATGCACCACACTAATGAAAGAAGTTGTTGATGAAGGAAAAATGGGGGATGTGGGGGTGGGCCATATGGGAACCTCCCATATTTTTTAATGTAACATTTTGTGTAATCTATGTATCTTTAAAATATTTATATATATATATATATATATATATAATATATATTAGAGGAACCAGCAAGATGGTGGCAGAGTAAGGTGCTCCTAGAATCAGCTCCTGCTACAGGGCAGTTAGTAAACACAAAGAGCTCTCTGGAGCTAGCTAAAGCACCTGTTTGGGTGCTCCAGGAAGACAGAAGAGCATCCTGCAATGTCCTTGAAGGAGTATAAGATTCATCTGAAGATGAATCTTCAGAGAAGACTCATAAGTAGAGTACTCCATGCCACGGAGGTCGGTGCTTATCATCCACTGGAGGCACATGCCACCTTGGGAGCTGTTCCATGGCTGGAACTGAAAGCTCCACTTCCCCAAAATGGGGGAGGAAGAGTCAGTTGGGCATGAATTTCAGCTACTGATGAGTAAATTCAGTGTGCTATGGTATAATCCTGAGAACAGCTAAAGTTTGAGCCTGTTCAAGTCAGAAAGAGGTGGGTAGCAACCAACTTAACTCTGCGCCTGGCACGGCAGGAAGCAGGGTAAACCGAGGATCCCAGTGCTGGTGGGGACCGGCTTCTTCCCACCCAGATCATATTACAGCTCAAGCCTAGGCCCCAGTGCCATATCCAGCAGGGAGGAAGCTGCAGAGACCTGCATCAGCCTCTCTGGGAAATTACCAGCCAAGCCATGGAGGCTGGTGACTATCCTACTCTGGCTGCAGGAGCCACTCCAGAGGCTATTCTGTGGCTGGAATTGGAAGCTCCATTTCCCAGAAATGGGGAAGGTGGAGACAGTTGGCTGCCAATTTGGGCTGCTGATTGGTAGACTCAGCTGGCTAAGATATAACCCTGGGAACAGCTGGGGTGTGAACCAGCCCAAGTCAAAAAGAGGCCAGTAGCCACTGTTCTGACTTCACCTACAGCCTGAGGGGAAGCCAGGCTGACTGAAATTCTCAGTGTTGGCAGGAACCAGTTTCTTTCATGCAGATCAGCCTGCAGCCCATCTAGGCTTGCAGCCCTGCCTCTGGCAGGGAGAAGCCTGAGGAGCCCTGCACCAGCCTATACAGGTAACTGCAGGTAACCTTGGCTGTAAAAGACTGAAAAATCAGAAGTCTACCAGGGCAACTGCAGTCATCTTGGACCTGCACTGCATAGATTGGTGCCCACACCTGCAGCTCTATCCCTGTCCCAGGCAGGGGAGAAAATGTTATGAAGCTTCATCAGTCTCTCTGGGCAACTACAGTCTAGGCCTGCACTTGGGTTATTCTACATAGCTGTGACTCTGTCCCTACCCCTGGCAAAGGAGAAAATTGGAAGAAGCTTCATTGGCCCCTGGCACAATGAGGGCAGCTTGAGCCTCCATAGCTTACAGCACCAACTACATGCTTGGCTCCTTCTGCTCAACCAGCAAGTGAGAAATGATAGGAAGCCCTAAACCAAAGAGAAAAACTGCACCCAGAATAAATACTCTAGTAAGCCAGATGCCAAGACACCAACAAAAATAGTACAATCCACACCAAGAAATAGGAAGCTAAGACCCAGTTAAAGGAACAAGATAAGCCTCCAGATGACATAAAGGAGTTGAGACAACAAATTATAGGTGTTCAAAGAGATCTTCTTAATAAATTCAATGAGATGGCCAAAGAGATTAAGGATATTAAGAAGACACTGGAGGTGTTTTTGGGACTTGGAGTTGTCCTGGGTGATGCTGCAGGGAAAGTTACTGGACATTGTATGTCCTCCCATGGCCCACTGGATTGAACGTGTAAGAGTGTGGACTATAATGAGGACCATTGACCATGAGGTGCGGTGGTGCTCAGAGATGTGTTCAACAAATGCAATGAATGTCTCATGATGATGGAGGAGGTTGTTACTATGGGGGGAGGGGGAGTGAGGGAGTGGGGGGTATATGGGGACCTCATATTTTTTGAATATAATATTAAAATATAAAAATAAAGACAAAAATAAAAAAAATAAGACACTGGATGAGCACAAAGAAGAATTTGAAAGCATACATAGAAAAATAGCAATTCTTATGGGAATGAAAGGTGCAATCAATGAAATTTTAAAAACATTGGAATCATATAAGAGCAGATTTGAGGAGGCAGAAGAAAGGATTGGTGAACTTGAAGAAATGGCCTCTGAAAGTGAACATACAAAAGAACAGATGAAGAAAAGAATGAAAAAAAAATTGAACAAGGTCTTGGGGAAAGAAATGACAGCAAAAGGGGCAGAAGAACAACTGAGCAGAGTCAGAGAGACAGATAAAGCAGATACAACCCCCAGATATTGGTTCCTTTGAGGGCTAAAGAGACCCATGGGAGTTATGGTCATGGCCGATGAGGTTAACTACCAGGGCAGATGGCCGCTCTTTGGAAATGGTGTTTATGTGTGATGAATCTGGACTCAGATGGGATCTCCCTTCATAAGACTTTCATGCTAATGTGCTGGAGGTGCAGTTAATGTTGGGGTTTAAGATATATTTAGGGGATTTGAATCTCTGGACTGACAATGTGATAGCCAGGTCCTGAGCCTCAACAGACTCCAGCACCTACAATCTGATCTATTGGACTTACCACACTCAGCTAAGATGGAGTTGAAGAAGGACAACCACCACACCATGGAGCCTAGAGTGATTACAACTGAAAATGGGAGGATTGCATCCAGCATCCATGTGGAATCTGAGCCTCCTCTTGACATAGAGGTGCAATGGACACAAACAATCCAATGTCCACATAGAAGAGGTGACATTGGATTGGGAAAAGTGGACATGGTGGACAATGGGTATGGGGAAAGGCAGGAAGAGATGAGAGGTGGAGGTGTCTTTGGGACATGGAGCTGCCCTGGATGGTGCTTCAGAGGTAATCACCGGACATTGTAAATCCTCACAGGGCCCACTGGATGGAAGTGAGGAGAGTATGGGCCTTGATGTGAACCATTGTCTATGAGGTGCAGAGGTGCCCAAAGATGTACTTACCAAATCCAATGGATGTGTCATGATGATGGGAATGAGTGTTGTTGGGGGGGGCAGAGGGGGGGTGGGGGGGTGGGGTTGAATGGGACCTCACATATATATTTTTAATGTAATATTATTACAAAGTCAATAAAAAAAAGGGGCAGAAGAAATATTTGAAGAAAATATGGTAGATAATTTCCCAACCTTATTGAAAGACAGATTCCTGTCCAAGAAGTACAATGTAATTCCATCCAAAAAATATCCAAATAGACCAACTCCGAGACACATACTCATCAAAATGTCAAGGGCCAAAGACAGAGAATTCTGAGAGCAACAAGAGAAAAGAAATACATAACATATAAGGGATATCCAATAAGAGTATGTGCTGATTTCTCACCAGAAATCATGGAGGCAAGAAGACAGTGGTCTGATATATTTAAGATACTACAAGAGAAAAACTTCCTGCCAAGAATCTTATATCCTGCAAGTCTGTCATTCAAAAATGAGGGTGAGATTAGAATATTCACAGGTGAACAGAAACAGAGAATTTCTAAGCAAGAGACCAGATTTTTTAGAAATACTAAAGGGTGTGCTACAGCCTGAAAAGAAAAGACAGGAGAGAGGGGCCTGGAAGAAAGTATAGAAATGAAGATTATATCAATAAAAGTAACTAATAGTGTCAAAAGAGTGGTGAAAATACAATATAACAGATAAAACTCAATAGTCAGGAATAAACCTAACCAATGTTGCAAAGCACTTGTATTCAGAAAACTGCAACTCAGTGTTAAAACAATTCAAAAAATGGCCTAAATAACTGGGAGAACATTCCATGCTCATGGATTGGAAGACTAAATATCATCAAGATGTCAATTCTACTCAAGTTGATATATAGACTTAATGCAATCCTAATAAAAATTCCACCAGCATTAAAGAAAAAATTGAAAACACAATTATTAAATTTATTTGGAACGGTAAGGAGTCCTGAATAGCTGGAACATCATAAAAAGGAAAAGCAAGCCCTCATCTCCAGACTTTAAATCATAACACATACATATAGTGGTAAAAATAGCATGGTTCTAGCCTAAAGACAGACACAATAGACCAATGGAATCAAATTTATGGTTCAGAAACAGACTCACATATATGTTCAAGTGATTTTTTACTAGCCTGTCAAAGTCACACAGCTTGGACAGAACAATCCACTCAACAAAAGGCATTGAAAATATTGGACATCCATAGCTGACAATAGGAAAGATGACTCCTATCTCACACCTTATCCAAAAATTAACTCAAAATATATCGCAAACTGAAAATAAAAGTAAGCACCATAAAACTTATAGAAGAAATTTTAGGAAAATATCTTCAATACCTGGTGGTGGGTGGTGGATTCTTAGAAGAGATAAGAGAAGGACTGAGTGGACTACTGATGTTTAATGTATGTAGAATTTTTAATTAGCTTTACTGTAAAGGTATGGAAATGTATAGAGTGGATGGTAACACACAGTGAGTAACAGCTGGTTTATAAATGGGGATGTTGCTGAAAATGGTAGTCTAGTTATAAAAATGCCAATTGACAGAATGCTAGGAAATAATCTAGGAACTAAGTAGCATAGTAAACTAAGAGGTGGGTGAGAATTGTGATTGATGATACAGATGCAAGAGTGTCCTTTGTTAGGTAAAACAAATGTAGATCACTACTGCAGGGTGTTGGGAATGTGGAGAAGGATGGGAGAAATACAGCTAGAGTCACCTATGGACTGTGGTTAGTAGTAATAATATAATATTCTTGCATCTGTATGAAAGATGTACTGTGTTGGTACTGAGGCAGTACAGAAAAAGTGAGCCAAGTGTACACTATGGACATGGTAACAATCAGTTGATATGATTTCATCTGTAACAAATGACACACCACATTGTGGTGTGTTGATGGAGGGGTGTTGTTTGGGAATTCTGCACATGTGCATGATTTTTTATAAGGCTACAACTTCTGTCATAGAAAATATTAAAAAATAATGAGGTGGGTTGGGGGAAAACACAACAAATGTAACATAAGGACTATGATTAATAGTAAGATTTTGACAATATTCTTTCATAATTTGTAACAAATGTCTCATGACAGTGCAAGGTGTTGGTGGAGGGTTAATGTATGGGACCCTTGTATGATGTTATGCAGGTTTGCTTTGTAAGTTCACAACTTATACTATACACTTAATTGTTTATGTATGCTCATATATGGATGATATAAAGATAATAATTGGATTGGTTAGGGTAAAACTGTTTAGTAGTAATATTTTGACAATAGTTTTTATTGGTTAAAATTTTTAAAAATAATACAAGTTATTGGTGGTAGGGTGAGATATTATATATGTTTGTTTGATGTTATATATATTTTGTAAGTTTACAACTATTATACACTTACTGTTTATGTATGTTTATGTATGAGTGATATAGTTCAATGAATTTAAAAATACATTAGAGGCAATAAAAGCAGCTTTGCAATGTTCAATGACAGATATAGTGATTTCAAAGACAGAACACCTGAACTTGAAAAGACAGGAAAGTAAAAGAGAAGACAGTGGAAAAAGTGAAACAAGTGTTCAAGAAATCAAAAAACAATGCAAAGTGCACAAATTTACACTATTGGTTTCCCTGAAGAAGAGAATGGAAAAGGGGTAGAAAGAATATTTGAGGGAATAGCAAATGGAAACTTCCCAACTCTTATGAAGGATATAAATATCAAAATCCAAGAAAGACAATGCACCAGAAGTAGAGTAAATCCAAATAGACCTACTCTGAGACACCTGCTATTAAGAATGACAAACATAAGAGATAAAAAGAATTCTGAAAGCAGCAAAAGAAAAGCATCACGTCCAATAGAACCTCAGTAAGATTAAGTGCTGACCTCACATCTGAAACCATGAAGAAGAGAAGAAAGTGGTATGAAATCCTTAATGTACTTAAAAAGAAAAATCCATCAGCCAAGAATTTTGTATCTGGCAAAGCTGAACTTCAAAAATGAGGGAGAGTCCAAAGTTTTCACAGGAAAAAAAAAGCGAACACTAATAGAATGTTACCAAAAGACTTACAAGAGATACAAAGGGGACTACTGCATCCTGAAAGGGAAAAAAAGAGAGAGACTTGGAGAATAGTGTTGAAATGAAGGTTATTACAAAGGGTGAAATAAATGGTAAAAAGACAGAAAATAGTATGATATTGTTGTAGAATTTGAGAGAGGTTCAATTATTTGTGTATAGAGAGGCCAGGACTCAGGAATGATTTTGAGAAGGAAAAATGGTTTATTGACGGCTGGTCGGACTCAGGAGTTTTTTGTTTCAATCCTGAGCCCCGAAGAAGATTTTTGAATCCCTTTTATATGGAGGAAACATTAAATGGTCCCTTTGTTTCAGTTCTCAATAGGCTTGAATTAGCATATATATCTTCCACATCCTAGGTTAGGTTTTAGCATGGACTTCATATATTCTAGATAAGCTTTTAGCATATTTGGTTTGCATTTCCCCTAAAGACTTAAAGTTTATAGACCTTGCATTGTTAAACTGTTTCCTGGGACTGGAGATGTTGCCATTGTCACCAAGGGCAGGACTGCAGCCTCTTACCATTTCACACCCACAAGTCAGACAGTTTAAGTTATCTCTGAAGAGACAAAGAGCCTCCCACCCATTGCCCATGTCCTAGAGACCTTCCTGAGGTAGCAGAGCCTCCCCTTTGCTAGCCCATGGAAATGTCCACAGCCAGTGATTGCTAAATTCTCTTAAATATGGTCCCTCCCTTCTGCCCCCATGAGATTATCTCAATTTGGCGTTTATGGCAAAAAGAACACAAAAGGAAGATTTTTCTTTCCTGAGGCTTTATCAGCAGTCTTTCTAACCAATAGGCCTTAAAAGCAATCAACATTATGATCAGAGTCTACCTGATGAAACTCTGTGCATACAAGGGCCTGGCTGAGAGGGGTTCCCCCAACCCACGTGCCAGCAGTCACAGCATCACCTAGAAATTTGTTAGAAATGCAAATTCTCAGACCCAGATCCAGACCTGCTGAATCAGAAACTCCAGGGATGGGGCAGGCTGTTTTAGTTAACAGTTGTCCAGGAGACTCTGATTCAAGGTCAATCTTGAGACCCTGTGGCTGAGAGTCCAGGCACTAGAGCAGCCCCTGTATTTTACAAAAACAAAACTGAGTTGCAGAGAGGATAAGGGACTTCTCCAAATTTTCACAGTTGGCTAATGGCTGAGGCAAGAATGGAATGGAAATTTGCCTCTTCCCTGAATTCTAAGACAGAGTAAAACTTACGCAAAGCTTCAGGCAACTGAAAACAACTCTATGAGCTAAAAATGCAAATCAGAAGCCTTGGAGTTCACTTCTGTCAAGCCAATGAACAATGGCATCCATAAGTGAGTAAAAATGCCCATACTCAAAGTTCTTCTAAACTCTTAAGCTTTGTAGGAAGTATTCTTTCATTAAAAGCACTTTAGGGGAAGCAGATGTGGCTCAAGCAGTTGGGCACCACTTGGGAAGCCTGGCTTCAGTTCCCAGTGTCTTTTAAAGAAAACTAACAATACAGAGAGCTGATGCAAAGTGTTGGTGCAGCAAGCTGACACAACAAAATGACACAATGAGACAACACAATGAGGAAACACTACAAAAGATGCTACAAGCAGGGAGCAGATGTATCTCAAGTGGCTGAACACCTCCCACCCATATGAGAGATCCTGGGTTCTGTTCCAGATGCCTCCTAAAAAAAACCAAAACCAAAACTAGACATAGAGAGCAGGCAGTGAGTACAAACAATGAGAGGGTGAGAAATATAGAGATAAATTAAATAAATAAATGAATAAATAAATAAATAATAAAATCTTTAGAAAACACAAAAACACTTTAAGTCCACACCCTTTAAAATTCCAGTATTTCAAATCATCTGTTTAGAAATGACTAGGCTTTGTCTTGAATCCTCTATATTATTCTTTTTCCAAACTCAATGTGCAATTCTTAAAGCCAGCAACCACTCCACTTCCCCTTGCTCTAGATATGTCTAACAATAGAAAAATCGTTTTTGACTAATGGTGGATATCTGATTAAGTAAAACAAATTATTTTAATCTAAGAATATGTTTCTGCTTGATATGGCTTTAATGGGCAAACTTAACACATTTAAGTTGAAAATGTCTCATTTACAGAAATACATTTAATTTCCCTAGCTATCTAACAAACATGAGAGCTTTTGAAATCTTGCCCATTTCCAACCCTGCTTATTAAAAGTAAGCACTAAAAGGTTAAAGGTCTAATTTAAACTAAATGAAAATAACTTAAGTTTGAAATTAATTTATTGCTGTCACTTTCAGATGAAGGCATCTCCCACAGATGCATTGTTTTTCTTGGTAATCTAGACTGAAGAAAGAGTTATTTATAAAAATGTCTATAACCCAAACTTTATATATTTTCTTTTATGGCATTACCAATATGATATCATGGACCCAAAGGCATTCTGAATAAAATATTGTTAATTGTTTGAAAAAAATAAAAGGCACATATTGTGACAAAAGCTGGCTTCAAATTAATAAAGACATATTTAGAAGTCACTCAGCCTTGAAATTACCAGTCATTCAATGTCATGGGTCCTTTGAGAATGACCTGGTCTTCAAAACAATAAAACCAATGATTGCGGAATCAGGGTTGAAATCAACTAAATCACCTACCTTTCAACTACTAAACTGGAGAATTTAATCACAAAAGATGAGGGATTATCTCTTCCAAGGGATCACTTCATTAAAAATATAGATAGTATCTTAACACTCGCACAATTTCTCATATTCTATCCAAAATAAACATTTCCAAATGAGGTTAAAAGCAACTGCCTTAAAAACCACCCAAAGTTGATGATCATCACCACGATTGTTGAGCAGGGTGGTGTACCACAGGGCCACCTGTTTCATGACCAACTCTGGGAGCACACCAAGCCCCACACAGACTTAGTGATGGGGACTGACTCATATTCCCGAAGACACATTCAAATCCTGGTCCCTGGTGCTGTGGGTGGGAGCTATTTGGAAGAATCTCAAAGATCCTTTTAAGATAAAACCAAATTGAGCCAGGAGGGCCTTCATCCTACAGGACTGGAGACCTCACAAGAAGAGGATCTAGACAGATGGACCCCTGTGCAGAAGTGTAGACCACAGGATTCAGATGGCCATGTGATGAGCAGAGGTTGAGCCACCAGTAGGATGCCCCCCTGCCCGACCGTGTGGCTGCTAATCCCTTGATTTGATGTCTAGCCTCCAAAACCTGAGACACTAAATTCCTGCTGCCTATGGTATGTGTCACAGTCAACCAGCCAGACTCAGACAGATGAGGTTAGCATCCCCCACTGTAAAGATGGGGGAATGTAGGCTCAAAGAGATGACATGACTTACACTAGACCTCAGAGCTAGAAAAAGGAAGAGCCAGAATTTTACCCAACCCTGGTGAATGCCAAGCCCCATGCTTTCCTCATGACCTCAGCTGCTTCTCACTTACAGGGTGACAACAGAAAATGCTGGACACCAGGGCCATCCATCCTCCTAGGGATTTTTGTCCTCGAGTGAACAAAATTCCATTATTTGCAGTTCAGATCATTGGGGAGAAAGTGCATTGCAGTATATCTAGAGTTCAATTGTGCTAAAATGTAACTTTCCTGATATTTCCTCTTGAAGAAACTAAAATGCAAGCATTGTTTTAGGTACACTAGAGATAATATCAGGTAGTAGTAGTCGCTTCTGTGACTATTAGGAAAATAACTGCACACCCCTCCCCAAATACAAATGCAGAGAATCCATGAACAAAAATCCCAGTCACTTAAGGTTGGTGGATATTTTAAATTTTGTGAAGGTACCCGCAGTCAATGAGTCCCCAGCATCACTTAATCTGAAATAGTCTCATGTAAAAGTCCACCTGCTGGATGTGCCTACATCCTAAAGGTGTCTCCCAGGCTCTTGACCAAGGCCCCTTACGGAAGCTGCTTGTCTTTCATTGTACCCGCCATAAGGCCAGATGGGGGTATCTCTGCAGATTCTAGATGTCAGCAGAACCAGGATACAAGGCCCTAGGTTCCCCACCCCCTGTGAAAGGAGCCGCTGGGACTTTGGGGCCTGGGGTGACCCTCAGGCTGGAGAAAAGTACCTAAAGCCAGGAGCCTTGATGCTGGGGATGTCGTTCTTCCTTAGAAGTCAGCCCTCACATGGTTGGAGCTGCCATGGTGGTGGTTCAGTGGCTTGATGGGCTGGTGGATGTGCTTCCTATAGGTGGAAGACATCAGCACCTCAACGGGCCATTCATGCTCCTGTGGGGGATCATCGAGATGCTCCCATTAGCAGGAGTCTGCTGCTGTAACTGCCTGAATCCCAACAAGGGGCAGAAGTTAGGAGCTTGGGTTTGTAGAAGTCAAAATAAGATGTCACTGGTTAAGCAAGCATGAGGGCATAATTCTAACAAGTTCATTTTCTAGTGTCACTTAAAAATCCATCACACTTCTGGAATGAATGAATTAGTGCTGTATGTTCATGATTTTTTTCATTACATGTACCAAAATTCAAGCATAACTGATTGGGATGTTTTCATTTCAGGTGAAGAATCATATCTGGACAGACTGAGTCTAGCACAACAGACACAACTTTACTTATTCTCAGTCATAGAATATCCTTTCTATAAGGTAAAAACAAAAGGTGTATGGCATTATTTCACTGAGGGCAAACAGTTTTCTTGTGCCCCTTCTGAAAACTAAGTCTTTTCTCTTTTGACCTGTCTCTGTAACTTTATTAAAAGGGAAAACTTTCATTTACTTGGAGCTAGGTGCAACAGCTGTCCTGTTCTTTGCTAAATTGACCCCATTTCTTTCTTGTCCTATAGGAACAATTCCTGCTGTGTGAGATTTCTAGATGGTTTCAAGTGTTGAAGGCATACAAATCTTAATATTCCTTGATTCACTTCAAGGGTTTTAAAGGGTTTAGCACGCACAATAGCCATTTGATTTAAAAGTCTGAATCTCTGAACTCTACAAATCCTAATTATTTCTGAGTGCATTTTTTAACCAAGTCAGAAATTTCACTCTTCTGTGGTAGACTTTATTTTAGGTGGTATCTGTGCTATAAAGATTCACTCTCATAAACTTCACAGCACACCTTTTTTGTGTGATTGGAAATAGTCCCAACAGACTTCCTCACCTTCTGCTTTGTCCTTCAAACTTGACTCAGGATCATATTCTGGTAAAAGGTAAAGAAGTGGAAAGCCGTTACTCTTTTCTTTTAAAATTTTTTAACAATGCCAAGGCATATAAACACTAAAATTAGTTAACCCCAAACACCTCCCTTCCCTGAAATAACAAATTTGTAACTGTGCTTTCTATGCCCAACATACACAAATATATATACCAATTTTCTTTTCTCTTTATGTCCAGTATATCATATAATTTACCATTATGTCCAGTATACATAGACCTTCCTCAAGGCCAATGTGTGTGGATCAAATATGTTCTTTCTCAAAGTGGTGCAGTATTTTATGGGACTTACTCACCAGTTTCCCAGCTTATGATCTTTCAGGTTCTTTCCAACTTTGGTCTCTATCAGCAGTGCTGTAGTAAACACCCTTGTGTGTCATTCTACTGCAACCCATGTTCCTTTAAGCTGCAGACTAGAATGTTAAGAGTGGGACCAGTGGTGTAACGTCAGTAGGTAGTGACTCTGAATGGTAGACGTCACACCTCCCCAGCAGTGAGTGAACGTGGCTGTATTTTTTTAGTCCTGTTAGCTTTTGCCACTTAGTTCAGTGGAAAAGGGTGTCTTGTCATGTATTTAAATTGCATTTGAGTGAGCAATAATGAAGTTGAGCATTTTGTCAAATGTTTATTGGCCATTTGTATTTCCTAGGAATTGCCTTCCTGCTCCCTAATTCATCTTTCTATTGCTTTGTGATTTTAAGTTTTGTGTGACCAAATCTACCTGTCTTTTAATGGTCCCTGACTTTTCCATCGTGCATAAGATTATTTCACCAAATATGTGTTAGTGCAAATATTTACTAATTTTTCCCCATTGGATCTTTAATCCACCTGTGAGTTCCAGGCCACCATAATAAAGTGAGTTACATGCATGTTTTGGTTTCCCACTGCACGTGTACTATAGCCTTTTCAGTATGCAAAAGCATTATTTTTATTTTTAAATGTATACACCTCAATTAAAACGTGACACAGATGAAGAAAGCACACATTGTTGGAAAACTGGAACTGATAGACTTGCTTGACACAGGATTGCCACAAACCCTCAGTTTATTTAAAAAAACAAACTCAATATCTGCAAAGTGCAATAAAGCAAAACTCAGTAAAAGGAGATATGCTCATAGCTGATGTTTGGTAGGAGTTTAACTCTTCTTTACTAGACAGATAACTAATTTTCCAGCACTAGTTGTTCCATTGCAATCCTTTATTTATTGAATTGAGATGTCAGTTTTATCATTTCTTCTTGGATTAAAAATTTTAACTGAGTGTCCTTCAGGTCCTTAAAGCAATTCTGAGAGTTTCAGAGATGTTTCTTGAATTTGACAGCATTGTCATGATGTTTATTGTTCTTTTTTCAGGGACTACTTTTAAGACACATTTTAAGAATATTTTGAGCTATTACACTTTAACTATAACAAGAATATTTTTCATTGCTGTGTTAAGAAAGATATCAGTCTTAAGTCCTAGAAAAATATCATTCATTAAAGGAATTTTGTATCAATCTTTTATACATAGGTAACTCACTACCGTCACTTTATTCTCTGGTTTTATATCTTATTTTTCTCTCATGATTGAATATATGATTTTTAGGATCCCAAACTCCTTCCTAAATATCAAATGAAATCATTTTTTACTCCATACCATTCCCTGGAGACCCCTGTGGATTTTCACTTTCATAAATCTCTGGTAATTGAATTGATCGACCTTTTAGGAGCAAGATCCTACTTTGCTTCCAAAATGTTAATAACCTATTGGTATACAGTGGGTAAGTAACGGGATTTATTTACAGAACCTTAGTGGTTGTTATCTCTTTGGGAGACAGGTGGAGCTTAGTAGCCACAGAATGCAAAATGGAATCTTCCCTGCCCCACATGAGGCTCTAGAGTATAGATGGTAGAATATAGTATATAGACTGTATTTGAATCCAGCTTGCCACAGAGTAGCAGAATGTCTTTGCACAGTGTATTTACCCTTTTTAACCTTTTTCTGTTTGCTTCCTCATCTGTAAAATGTGAGTAAGAGACATGGAGCTGCCCTGGATGGTGCTTCAGAGGCAATCACTGGACATTGTAAATCCTCACAGGGCCCACTGGATGGAATGGAGGAGAGTATGGGCCATGATGTGGACCATTGACTATGAGGTGCAGAGGTGCCCAGAGATGTACTTGCCAAGTCCAATGGATGTGTCATGATGATGGGAACGAGTGTTGCTGGGGGGGGAGGGGGGGGAAGAAGTGGGGTGGGGGGGTGGGGTTGAATGGAACCTCACATATATATTTTTAATGTAATATTATCACAAAATCAATAATAAAAAAAAAAGAAGAATATTGACCTCAAACACTTATGGTAAGAAGGAATAAATGAGGGAATAACACAGTAAGTGCTCATGTCTGTTTAGCTGCTCTTATAGTCTAGGCCTGCATTGTCCAGTATAGTAGCCACTAGTGCAGATAGCTACTTAAATTTACATTAAACATAAGTAAAGTTTATATCACATTTCAAGTGCTCCAAAGCCTCCCATAGCTGGTGGCTACCACATTAGCACAGATATAAGCACACAGATCCTCCCAGAAATAGCTGCTGGACTATGCTGACTTTGAGTCAAAGTCCTTCCTTTCATCAATTAAAAAATCATCTCAAAGAGAACCATCTTTGATAGGCTTCAAATGGTCACATGTTCCACCTCTCCTGCTCTCATGGTCCTTTCTACAGAAGGAATGGCATATACCAGAGGGCTTGGAAGGGAACACCAGCCACTCCCCTTGGCCACATGTTGCAGTTGTGGGGTGCCACGGTCATGGGCTGCATTAGCTGTCAGGAGACATGGAAGAGAGGGATGTGTTGAGCTGCTTAGTTGTCTAATTTTGCTGAAGTTAGAGGATTTTCTTCACTGTCTGAATTGAAAGTGTGCCACCATTTGTAAGGAGAAGGAGAAAGTGGGTGGTTCCTACTGCTCCCCTGTTAATTTGAGGACCTACTCCTTGCTTTAGCCCAGGAAGCCTCCTTAATTTCAGGCTGACAGGCTTGTTCTTGAAGCTGAGTGAGTGAACATCCTCATTTGGTTGTGGTCATTACTTTGCAGCCTTCTGTCGTACTGGTAAATACAGTTTGGAAGAAATCAAAACAGAACAAAGAAGTAAAGGAAGATACTGTTTGTGAGGGTATCATATGAAGAATTTTTTCCTTCTCTCACTAGATATTGAAATTAAATTAGATAAAGAAGGATTTTTATTACCTTTTACAGTTGATGAAGATGTACACAAAAGATAAAGAAATTGTTCTAGTTTTTATGTTAAAAGGCCTTTTGAGGTGAATAGGAAAGCATCATTTTCTTAAAAAGGTGAGAAAAATAGACAATTCCAGAAATAAAACTACATTTCAGGATATTTTTTCTGGAAATTCCTTGTAATATTTTATAAACAGCATCATTAATTAAGCCAAGTACTTTTCAGTAGACTAAAGAGTAACACATTCATGATTGATGTGAGAGTACTGGCCATTAGGAAAAGCCACATTTTGAGTAAACTTTGGCCAAAAATCAATATTTCGGATTGTTATAAAAACTAAGTTTATTTCTCTTTGATTTTTTTTTCAGAGGAGCCCTATGCATTAATGGCCCCAAAAGAGTTTGTTTTAACAGCAAAAATTTACTAGGAATAGAGGCTATTAAACAACGGCAACTCCATTTACTTGGTTATCAAGTTGTCCAGGTATGGGTCCATTCCCTCCACCCCCCAAAGTAATCCCTCATTCATACTTGCTTTTTCCAGGGTCCTAAGTAGTCTGCTAGGACAGTGGGCTGAGAATCTTATATCTCTAATTGAAATACCCAATTTGTTAATTAGGCTTTTCAGTGTACTTGATATTTTTTACAAATCTTTGGCTTATGTTTTGAAATACAGATTTTTCTTTTTTTTTTTAAATTTATCTGTTTTATTTATTTCTCTCCCCTCCCAACCCCCACCCCGGTTGTCTGTTCTCTGTGTCTATTTGCTGCATCTTCTTTGTCCACTTCTGTTGTTGTCAGCGTCACGGGAATCTGTGTCTCTTTTCGTTGTCTCATCTTGTTGTGTCAGCTCTCCGTGTGTGCAGCACCATTCCTGGACAGGCTGCACTTTCTTTTATGCTGGGTTGCTCTCCTTATGGGGCACACTCCTTGCGCATGGGGATCCCCTATGAAGGGAATACCCCTGCATGGCACAGCACTCCTTGCGTGCATCAGCACTGTGCATGGGCCAGCTCCACACAGGTCAAGGAGGCCCCGGGGTTTGAACCATGGACTTCCCATGTGGTAGACAGATGCACTAACCACTGGGCCAAGTCTGCTTCCCTTGAAATATACAATTTTCTGATGTTCAGTTTTCCAAAAGCAGAATATGCCTATATTCTTCATAAGCTATGCTCAACTCTGCTGTTAGAGTTATTAAATTATTGGAATATCTGTTTTAATTTCCCCCTGATGTAAGTGTAAGAATGGACAGGATGACTCACTAAAACCATTATCTTCATCACTACCTAATGTCTAAGACCTTATTGTTTCCTTTGCAAGTTACTTAATAAGGCATTATGATGATGAGTGACTAGATTGTAGATGAATTTCCCAAGTTCTCTAAGGTATTGGTGCTAGTCTGATACCTGATTTCCTCTCTGGCTTACTCTTGTCCAGTTCATCTTGCACAGCCCAGACTAATCTTCTGAAAACCCTAAGCATGCCAGCCTGTGATCAGAAACCTTGTTTCTTTCCTACTCACGGGATACAGTAGAACCTCCTCTGCTCTGACTTTTGGGATCCCCTGAGGCTGCACCTTGTTACCTGTCTTCAAGCTGGCGGTCTCTTCTCTCCCACCTAACCCACTCCATTCTCTCTTGCCTTGCTCCTTTGACCAGGTGTCCCTTCTCCCTCCAGACAGCATCTCCCCATGACTAAATTCTGTCCATTCAGCAACACCCCACTCAGGTCTCTTCTTTCCCCACAACCTAAAACCCTGACCTCGTCTGAGGGCTGGAATGTTGATTTTCTTCACACACTCTGCTTTGGCTTGTTGCATACCTCTAGTATTGATTGTGTCTTCGAGGACAGGAATCATGTTTGATCCTTTAAATATCCCTCTTATTTAAGCAACTAATATTTATGGAGCTCTTATTATGTACTAAGCATTGTTCTGGGCTCTGGGAGTACACAAGTAAGGTAGCTGTGATTTTGCCCTCAAGGAGCTTCCATTCTTATGTGTGTGCAAGCATTTGTGGGCAAGTTGTTAGAGACAAACAAGTTCAACATGGTAATTTCAATTGTTAAGGGTTATACTAGCCAGTTCCTTTTTTCTTTATTCTTCCCATAACAGATCCATTTTCATGAGGCTGAGATGCTAAAATCAAGGCTTGAATTTGTCAAATCTTTATCAAGAAAATTGTTTTCTCAAAACCCCGGGGTTCAGTGCTGACAAGAAGAAATAGTGACTTCAGAACTCAGATCATGAAAGTTGTGTTTTTATGGGACTCAGCATAAAAAGAGCCTTATTTGTGAATTAGCCATTTTGCAGAATTATGGACTATTTGGTGATCTGAAAAGGATCTGTCTAGATCTTACAGAGACATGGAAGGAGCCTTTATTTTCCCTATACCGTGAATACTAAGTGTCAGTGATTGATTTAAAATTAAAGTTCAATTTAATATTAGTATCATAGATACTTGATTTTATATGTCAAACAGAATCGATCAAGTACAATAAATGAATACAATGAATGACTATTTTTAAATCTACCATCTTGTAACAGTTATCTGCTAAATGAAAAGAATATGCTTTTTACAGACCTTCATTTCCTCCTCCTACAAATATAAGAAATGTTTTTTTTCCCATTTCCTGATGTACTTTGTTAGCAGATATAATGTATGGTGAGGAGGAGCAATGGGAAAACAGATGACAGCACTTTGGATTACTATAACATTTATAATTGTAGAATTATACAGAAATAATCCTTTAATAAAATATAGGGAAGTGGATGTGTCTTAAGCAGCTGGACTCGTACCCACACTGTGGTAGATCCCAGGTTCAGTTCCCAGTGCCTCGTAAAGATGATGAGCCAAATAGCAAGCTGACAGGACTAGCTGACTTGGTGAGCTGATGCAACCAGATGACACAGTTAGCTGATGCAACAAGATGATGCAGTAAGAGACAAAGTGAAGAAACACAATGAGACATATGAAATGGAGCAGAGGTGGTTTGAGTAATTAGGTGCCTCCCTCCCACATTGGAGGCCCCAGGTTCTGTTCCCAGTGCCTCCTAAAAAGAAGATGAGCAGAGAGCAAGTGCAAACAACCGGGGAGAGGGGTAAATTAAAATAAAATCTTTAAGTATATATATATTCAGGAGTATTCTCTTTTTAAATATACAATGAAGTAAAGTAAATTTAGGTAGGGTTGTAAGGGGGCAGGTTTGATTAGGGGAAAATCTAAAATGTAAATCATGCGTGAATTACATTGTATTTAGTGAAGTACAGATGCTTCACTCTCCAATTACGGTCAGGTTAAAGCTTGAGGGGAGAGTGAGACAAGGCAGACAGATGTGGAAAGGGCCGCAGAGTTTGGAGACTGGGTTTCTACCTCTGGCTAGTTCTGGGGCCTTGGACAGGGAAAGGAGCTTCCATTTACTTCTCACCCGCTCTGTGCTGAGCTCTATGCTAAGCACTTGAACACAGGCTTGTATGATTTCCAGGGGCCTTGGACTTGGGCAGTGTTTCCTCTCCAAAGCTCACAGATGGTCAATGCCTGCCTTGGATACAGAACCACGGGTGAAGATGAGACTTGAACCTGGTCTGAGCAGCAATGTAACAGAGGACTGAGAATCTGTGTTCAGGAGTCAGGCACGTGGGGTTGATTTCAATCTCTCTTGCAAATTGTATGACCTTGGGCCTCATTTCCAAATGGCTAATCAGAAAATAAGGATGAAATGAGTTAATACACATAAAAACATTTAGCAAAAGGCCCACCACAAAGTAATCACAGGACATATTATCTAGTAATGTCTGCATTTCTACCAGTATTAGGGTTCTCTGAAGAAACAGCCAACAGGATATGGGCCCATACGTAAATAGGGAGGGATTAGTTAGTAGAATTGGCTCAGTGACCCTGGGGATAGGCAAGTTCACATTTCCTAGGGCAGGCCATGCATTGGAGACAGCACAGGGGATGACTTCCTTGGGAGAAGCTGGAGAAGGAGAGAAAGGATTTGCCACTGCTGAGGGCCTTGGTGTTGCTTTAAGACCTCCAGCTGCTGGGGTGATGGGACTCCCGTCCTTGCTGAAGGCAGTCGCCCTTGTTTGTGGATGTAATCAACCATAGCTGCAACTGCCTAATGGTCTAAAGCCACCTACAGAATGCCCTCACACTGGCAGGCCAAGGCTTGCATCATCCAATGACTCGGCACCAACTGGACGGTGATTAACCATCGCATGACCCCATCATGCTGTAACATTTTAGATCTCTTTATCTTTACTTTTTAAGGCTTTTTAAGCTTTAGCATTGGTTATTGAAACTCTATGAGTTCTAGAGCTCCAAGTTCACTTTTAAATTTTATGCTTCTTTGCAGAGAAGGAATGAGACAAATAGAAGCAAATGAAAGATTGACCAGGAGAGAGCTGCAATCGATTCGGATGTGTTCATATACCCAAGTGAATTCCCGCTCACCTGGGGGCCAGGCCAAAAGGATTCTCACATCTCTGGGAAACCTGTGAAGTGGTCTCACTTACAGTTCTTAGAGCATTTCATGGCTTTGGGCCTGAGCACCATTCTGGATCATACTATGCCTCGGAAACCCTTCCACAGTCCCTCTTTGCTACCCAGACCAAGCCCAGTGTCACTTCTGCCTTCTGTGAGCTCTCTTGTCCCTCCCTGTCACACCCTATACCCCCCACCCCCCTCATCCCACTCCAACCCCCATAACAACAAACTCTTCCATCATCATGAGACATTCATTGCATTTGGTGAATACAACTCTGAGTACCGCTGCACCTCATGGTCAATCGTCCACACCATAGCCCACACTCTCCCACAGTCCACCCAGTGCGCCATGGGAGGACATACAATATCCAGTAACTGTCCCTGCAGCAACACCCAGGACAACTCCAAATCCCGAAAATGCCCCCACATTTACATTTCTTCCTCCCAGTCCCACCCCCAGCAGCCAACATGGCCACTTTCTCCACACCAGTGCCACATTTTCTTCAGTTACTAATCACAATAGTTCATGAATAGAAATATCAGTAAGTCCAGTCCAATCCATACTCTATTCCTCCATCCTGTGGACCTTAGAATGGTTGTGTCCATGTGTAAGGAGGTGTAGGAGGAGCACAGACTGGCTTGCTGGGTCATACTTCTAGGGGTGCCATTATTCTAGGGTTCCCTACTGCTAGGTGTGCTGTACTTCTAGGGGTGCCATATTTCTAGGGTGCTCTACTTCTAGGGGTGCCACTGTAAGTGTGTGGTTATTGCTTTTGTTAATTAGCATCAAGGACATGGTACTGAAAAATCTCTAAAACCTCTGCCTGAATCAAGGACATACAGGCAAGAAGCCTCCAGAGAGGGGTGCTCGTTGGTCCGGGGCCTGAGACCGCCCCCTCCCCTGCCTGCCTGTCCACCTGCACTCCCTGCTGCCTACCCCTTCTGAAAGCTGCACCGTCCTTGTCCTCCCTTTCTGCCGCTTGCACATCAATGAGCTCGGCCTCAGGGCCACCACAGATGCTCTTCCCTCTCCCTGGAATGACCCACTGTTCCCCAGATTTCACAAGTCTTGCCCCTCATTATCATTTATGTTTCAAGCCAGTCTTCCTAGAGCCGCCCTGGTTAAAGTATTCCCAAGGCCTGTTTAGTTCTTTTCCTTTTTACTGATACACACACATCCCAGGCTTTAGAGTTAAGTGAATTTTCGACAGAAGGAACACACCTCTTGAACCAGCATTTGACTCAAGAAACAGCAGAGCGCTGCGGAACAGCTCAGTTTTCCCAGATATCACTTGAATGGATTCGATTTCTGCCGCTGCACACCAGCACCTGCCAGTACCGTGAGTGGTGCCCGCTCGTGGTGACCGAGGCGCTGAAAACCGACTCGTTGCACGTTGACACGATGCTGCTGTTAATATACGATGAGTCTAATATACCTGAGTCTTCCACTACTGTTCCGCGGCTCCTGGAGGGTTTCAGACGCCGTGCTGCCATGGCCTGCTCTTCTTCCGGACAGCCCGCTTGGAATCCTCCGGGAGCGCAAGGGCAAGGACAAGGGCAAGCAGACGGAGGCCCCCAGTCCAGCAGACGCGACTCCTTGTGTTCCAAGTGGGCGCTCCAGGGACCCGCAAGGAGACAGGAGGGCACGGTCCCATCCCCAGCCCAGCTGCGCCCTCCGCCCTGCGCCCCTGGCCCTGCGCCCCAGCCCTGCGTCCCCCGCCCAGCTTTGTGACACGAGGCCGCGGTTCCCCGGCAACTGCCGAACACGGGCGCCGGGCAGCCAGGGAGGCGGACTCGGCGGGGCCCCCGGCCGGGTGGGACAGACATGGCCTGGGCGGAGAAGCTGGACGCGGGCGGCCTGGCGGACAAGGAGGAGATCACCGCGGCCACGCTGCGGATCACGCCAGGGCCGCCGCCCATCTCCGCGCAGTCCGCCTTCAGCTACGTCCCGCCGCGGCGCCTGGACCCCAAGGAGCGCAGCTACTTCTCCCGCCAGGCCCGGGTGAGGCGGGAGGGGCGACACCGCGTGGCGGGGGTGAGGCGGGGCTGGCGGCAGGGGTCCCCTGCCAGGGAGGGGCGGGGCTGTGCCACCCGGAGCGGGGACTGGACCCCCAGCGGCACCGCGTGGAAGGGTCTGGGGGACAGGCAGGGCGTGGGGGCGGGGCCCGGGCAGGGTGGGGGATGCTTCTGTGGGGGTGGGAGCAGGACATCATAGAGGGAAAGGGCTACCTGGAAGGTCAAGTGCGGGGGGGGGGGGGCAAGGAGGGAGTGCTCACCAGGGAGGAAGACTCGATGGGGCGCCCGGGGGTGGATGGGGCAGGGGCTGCTCAGCGGGGTCGGTGAGATGGGCGCCTGGACCCGAAAAAGCAGAGCTTTTATTACTGCGAGACACAGAGGCACCCCTCCCCCGGGCTGGAGGGGCCTTGCGGCAATCCGGGGGTGCGTGGACAGTCTAGAAGGGGAGCCCCGAGGCTATCCAGGGTGCGGGGTGCGGCCCCCTGAGCAGTATGTGCTGTGGTTCCCGGGGCTGTGAATAAGCAGCCAGGCTGATGGACAGTCCTGGGTCCCGGGAACCCTCGGGCCGCCTTCCCACCCACCAAGAACCAGGAAAAGGTCTGCACCGTCTGGCCATCCCCTCTGGGAAGATGTGCTTGGTGGGAAGACCTCGGGGGTCTAAGCAGCCGAAGCCCCCAAGAGAGGGCGGAAGGAAGGAAGAAAAGGGTGTTCAGAGTTGTCCAGGTCACCCATTCCTTTCTTTTCAACATTGTTTCTGTCTGTCCCCAGGGTGTTCCTCAGGGCATCTGATTAGATAAAAGCCTTGATTGGGGACCCTCAGCCTGGCGGACAGCTGGGCACCTGGGCTATCCCTCAGGCCTCCTGGAGGGATGGGACTGCCAGAAGAGGGACACCTCACTTTTCTCAGGCTGCTGTCACAAGTGCCATGAACTGGGTGGCTAAAAACACCAGAAACGGCTCTCTCAGCCCGGCAGGCTGAAGCCGCAAGTGCGTGGGCCGTGCTGGTGTGTCAGTCCTGGCCGCTGGGGCGCCTGTCCCTTGGCCAGCAAGCCTTGGGTTTTCATTGCCTCCTCAGTCACCCTATGGGCTGCTCTGTCTCTTTTCCCATGGTGCTCCCGCCCCCCACTTTTGTCTGTGTCCACACCCCCCTCTAAAGACACCAGCCATCCTGGACTAAGGGTCCACCCACTGCAGTCAGCCTCATTCAATTTAAATGATTCTGCTTGCAATAACGCTTTTGCAAAAAGTTCGTGTTCCCAGGTACCCAGGATTAGGACTTCAAGGTATCTTTTTGAGGGACACAACTCAACCCATAACGTGGAACACAGATTCCATTGGAAAGGAAGTTAATGGTGTATAAAATAATCCCACAAAATGCCTCCTTCCTTTTCTCCTAGCTACCCACAATCAGTGGTGCCCAGGTGAGTCCCCAGTTCAGGTCAACTCTCGCTGGAGTATTGATGGGACGCCCCTTGAGTCTCATGAGCTTCACTTCAAACACAGAAGCGTGGTTTCCAGTTGAATCAACCATGGCCCTCAGCCTGCCCCTGGGATGTCTCTTGAATCTGAGGTACCCCTCTGCCTGGCTTCTAGCGTGTGGAAGACCTGGATGGAGGAAGGGGACTTCTGGGGCCGTCTGACAAGGTACCTATCTCTGCTGGCCATTAAAACAGGAGGGGGGTGGAACGGAAGGGTTCCTGACCCTTTGTAAACACACACCTCATCTGTTTTCTTCCTGTGAGCAATAGCTTTTGAAAAACTGTAAATAGTTTCACTACTAATTGGGGTTTACATTTTGAGTCTACGGTACCTATGATACTGCCAGTGAGTTGATGGCCATCATGAGATAATAGTCAAAAAGCCAGGACTCTTGGTGTATGAAGTTGTTCAAATGTTCTTTGTCTAGAGAATATAAATTTCATCTGGATTTTCAGAATAACAGACTGTTCACACTACACCGTTTTGTTTGTACCTTTGAGGAGTCTCTTTCCATAAGGTGGACTGTAGACTGCTCCTCGATGGGGTGTCACTGATGGAAGGTACCGCTGAATACTGCACAGTGGGGCTTGTGGCTTCTGAAGCTTAAATGTGGTAGAAATGCAGAGCAGAGCCCCTGCCCCCAGCGGGCCAGGCACAAGAGGGAGAAGGGCAGAGTGAGCCTGAAGACTCAGTGTCTCCTTCCAGAATTTGGCAGTCTGATAAATGGCCCCGCCTTCCAGGGCTAACTGAACAAGGGCCAGAGAGGGGCCCCGAGGTAAGAAGTGACCAGGGCTCTATCTCTTGGTGGGACATCAGGAATGAGCCATAAGCACACTTTTCTATATGACAGGGTCGGCAAACTAAGGCCTGCAGGCCAAATCTGGCCGCCTGCCTGTTTTGATAAAGTTTTATTAGAACACACCCACACCCATTCATTTCTCTAACGTTCCTGTGCAGGATGTTGGGGTTGAGTGATAACGGCAGAGCCCACAGGGTCAGAAGACTTCCCCCCTGGCCCTCCAGAAAGAAAGTCGCTGACTGCTGCTCGAATGCCTTATTGCCTCCTGGAAAATGGGAAATGTCTTTATTTATTTATTTTTTTTGTCTTTATTTTTTAATATTACATTCAAAAAATATGAGGTCCCCATATACCCCTTATTCCCCTCACCCCTCTCTTCCCCCCATAGCAACAATCTCCTCCATCATCATGAGACATTCATTGCATTTGGTGAATACATCTCTGAGCACCACTGCACCTCATGGTCAATGGTCCCCATTATAGCCCACACTCTCCCACAGTCCACCCAGTGGGCCATGGGAGGACATACAATGTCTGGTAACTGTCTTTAGAACGCATGCATTCAAATGGGATTTTATGTGTTTAAAGCATTTCAGGGCAGTTTTGGTTAGCTGAGGTTACAGGCAAATTCAAGTCCTGGGGCTTTGTGCATGCCAAAAGGAAATTATGCAACTGAAATAAATATTAATTAAAATCTAAAGAAAAGAGCCTTAAAAGCAACAAGAACAGCAAAAGGCATTTCAAAATCTATTTGAACCAATGTTGACACCATGGTATTGGGATTATGGGCACTGGTATCTGATCAGCTCCAGGGCTCCAGGAGCAGTTTCTCTGACCTTGGGATCATTGGTCATAAAGAGGGCGAATTCTGTACTACAGCTGATCAAACTCTGTACTAAAGCTGATCAAATTCTTCCTAAATCAATTTCCTTGGAGCACAGTTAACAGTAGTCAGTGTGTTGGTTAGCAGCCCAGGCTGAGGAGCCCCAAGTGGAAGTATCAGCTCTGTGGTGACTAGCTGTGGAGCCTTCACAAGTCACAGCCTCTCTGTCTCACTTTGCCATTCTAGGACAGATCAAACAGAACTGGCCTCATGGACCACTTATGAGAATGAATGTAATTAGTGCACATACAGTGGCTCACAGTAAGCCCTGGGTCGGTGGAGCTCTAATTACTGTTTTGTTTTTATTTTTTTATTTTTTAATTATCTTTTTTCAAAGTTAATAGATCACACAAAATGTTACATTAGAAAACATAAGAGGTTCCCATATACCCCACTCCCCACCCCCACCCCTATCAATTTTTTAGTTGTATTTTTTGAAGATACATAGATCACAAAAAATGTTACATTCAAAAAATATAAGAGGTTCCCATATACCCCCAACTGCCTCACTCCCCTCCTCCCACATCAACAACCTCTTTCATTAGTGTGACACATTCATTGTATTTGGTGAATACATTTTGGAGCACTGCTGCACCCCATAGACTAATTGGCTTTGGCTAGTGATGGTCAGTGCCCTTTTGCTAACGACTGGGTCCACTGGGCCAAGCCTTTCCTTCCTGATCTGACCACTGTCAGAGAGGCACATGATAGAACCATCAACCTGGGGGCTTAAATAAGCAGTTCTGGGGCATTGTCAGACTTGCCCTGGCAAACTGAGACAGCGGCTAAAAGTAAAGATAGACTTCCCATGCCAAAAGGTGTGTGCGTGTGTGTGTGTGTGTGTGTATGTGGCAGGGAGGCTCTGCCCAGTCCAGTCTCAGGAACCCAGGTGGCGGGCGGGTCACCAGTCAGGCTGTTGTCCTTTCAGTGTGAAGTCTCTGGAGCTCCTGGCCATGGGTGCTTACATGCTTCTGCCTGAAGAGTCACACATGGCTCCTTGGTCGCATGCAAGCACTTAGCAGAGGAGCAGGGACAGTTACTCCTGTGGGTGACCAGGAGTGGAGGAGAATTGGCTATTGGTGCCATCTACCACTCAGCTGATCCTGAACAACGCTCTGGGTTTGTGTCTCTGGCTCCATTTCCCACTGTTGGAAAGCCCTTGATTCTCCTACCAAGTGCCCTTTCTCAGCCAGCAGCTCTACCTGCAGTAGCAAGATCTCCTCTTCTGTCACGTCTGTTTCCTACCCCCAGCACCACCAACCTCAGCAACCCTCCTTCTGTGTCACCCTGCACTTTGTTCACACCTCAGCTATTTTCTGAGGGAAAAGTGATGGTAGACAGCAAGGGCCAAACCAGTATCAGGAAACACTGAATTTCAACAATACTCAAAACACAAAGGGCCAAATGGACATCAAGAGAGAAAAGTAAGTGGCGTTCTTTTTGCTTTGTGTTTTAAAAGCAACATCCTGTGTGAAGCAAGAAATCCCTTGAGAAATGGTAATAATGAAATACCAATAAACCCAGAAGCTCCGTTTTGTGGTAGCATGTAAATCTGGGTCGGTTTTATTAATGACATTCTGCTTCAATCCATAAAGTAGTGAAAGAAAAAAAGAGGAAAGAAGAAAAATTGGTGAAACAAATCAAGGAAAAGCAGATTTTGTTTGATTAGTTTTTGGAAATGGATAGCCATGTTACTAACTGAGGCTGGCTGGTGATGAATATTTTTTTCTTTATTTTTCTGTGATAGAAAATTTCATTTTGTTCTGCAAAAGTTCTGAATATGCGAAATCCCCACGAGGAAGAGCTGTCTAAGATTGTGATAACATCCACCAGCATTGCTAAGGAAAGTTATTCTGAGCTATGATAGGCTCCTGGTAACTAATCCAGGGCTTGGGGGACAGGCATTGCCGCTTACTCATCATTCTTACTTTAAAGAGAGTTTTAGAACTCATTAGGAAAAGAAATGGGCATTTTTCAATAATGTTGCATATCATACCCTATTATGCTGGTTTTCTCCAGCTTAGGGAACAAAATAAAGTGCCATTAGCTCTTACATTCATTGTAGGGTGATTGCATGTTCTGTTCTTGAGTCCATCCTTCCCCTTTAGGATCTTTCTCTCAGAATAAGAACCCTAGGGGTTAACTCAGCTCAGAAGGGTCAGAGGAAGCACAAGCCCAGCCTTTTCCATGAGGATCTTCTGTTTCCTTGTTCCCCTGCTGTTAGCACTGCCCCCTGCTGGCTGCCCTGCTGCCCTGTCCCCTTTGGCACCAGGCTTTCAGATGTGAGAGAGGAAGGTGCCTCCCACCTCTCCACCAGGTGTCTGGAGGCCTGGTCTATGTGTTGGACCCTGTGGCTCTTCTCCAGCCACACATGTGTTCCTTTGGTGGGCTGGCCAGGAAGGACTTAAGCCACAGAATGACCAGGAGCCCAGCTTCATTCTAAGTCCTTAATTTACTAGGCATATGGAGGTGATGTGCGTGATGGGGACCATGTTATCTTTTTTTCTTTCCAGCTGGCCTCAAGTGGGCTGGGCAGTAACTCTGAACCTCAGAGGGGAGGGTCTGGATTCCAGAACTTTCCCTGACAGGAGACCAAGTTCCTCCTTTGGAGAATTGACCTTGTATCATCCCAGAAGAGTGGGTGGGATGCTTGGGTTTCCTTAGGTTCCTGAAGGGACTTCTGATCTGGGGGTTTACCTACAAAGTTTCCTTCAAGAGGACATAACACTGCCAGCAAGAGGTGACTCTCGGCCAATCAACATCCTATGTTATGTATGTTAAAGATAATGTGATCTCTCCATGGTGCATTACGTTTCTTAAAATGTTGGATTTTATTTGATTTAATTCAAATATCTTTAGTTTTTATATAGTGTAGCCATTTGATACTGTTTATGAATTCCAAACATAGATATTGGATTATGTTTGTAAACTGGTCTCTTCCTATGGGCATAATAGATTGTATTAACTTCAGAGGTTTCACTTTTACTTTATTAAATTATGATCAAGGGTTGAAATGGCCCATGTCAGTAGGACATTGAGGCTTCACCCCCTTGGTGGGCAGGGACTCACTAAGAAAAAGACATGGCAAAGGAAGTAGTTGGAGTTTTGATGCTGGATCCCAGGGAAATAAACTCACAGGAGAAGAACACAGAGGAACAGAGATGGCTCTATAGACATGGCAGAGGGCTGGAAAGAGAGAGAACCTGATGGTCTACAGCTGACCTTGTGGAGACACCAGAGCAGCCAAGCCAATAAAGAAACAAGCCCCAGACAGAGAGACAAGCCTTATGCCAGCCTACAGCTGAGACCAGAAGAAGCTGGGACCATGGAGTCTGAAGAAGAAGGCTGAATCCTCACAGAGACCAGCAGCCATCTTGCTCCAACATGTGGTAACAGACTTTGGTGAGGAAAGTAACTTACACTTTATGGTCTTGCGACTGTAAGCTTCTAACCAAAATAAGCCCCCTTTGTCAATGCCAACGGATTTCTGGTACTTTGCATCAGTACCCCTTTTGTTGACTAATGCATATAGTCAAAGTGTTTGATATTTTCTTTTTGATTTCTCCCCATTGCTTTGATGATTAAAAGGCCCTTAGAGCTGTTTTTTCACTTACCTTTTCAAATCCATCCAGAATTTTCTTTTGTCTGCAATGAAGTGGGAAAATACAAGTTTATTTTTAACCCAAAGAGCTATCCAGTTTTCACAGTACCAAACACTGAAAACTTTATCACTGGCCATGGTTTGGGCTTCTTGTTAACCTAGGAGTGTAGGAGCCATACTGGAGGTGATGCTTTCCACAGAAGTGAAAGCCACAGTGGACCAGGGCACCCTGTGACCATGCCAGAAGTGGACAAGCTTGAAGGCAGCAGTGGAAGGAAGCTCGGGTGTGGTGGGCTGGTTCAGGCTAGCCATCGTGTGGGAGCAGGAGCCCTGAGCCCATGCTGGGAGGTTTTCTGTCCTCCCCGTCCTGTAAAGTGACTTGGAGCACAGGCACACCAGGATTTCCAGCAGCCATGGGACAAGTTCCTTTAGTATGGCACCCCTGGAATTCTCAAGTACTTTAAGAAAATACTAAGGATTGCCTTGTTGGCCTTAGCATGTGGCTGTGGACAACAACCAGGCTGACTTATCTTCACACCTCCCCCAGAATGACCAGGTGTCTTGCACAGGATGGAAGGTGTGTGAAGGGTCTGTAGAGACTCAGTTGAAGCTGCTTTCACCCAGTCTGAGTTCCTGGAGTCAGTGGGCTTGAGGGTTACTGGGTTTTCCAACATACTCTGCATATGTGCTGCATTCTCTTAACTGTACTTTCTACCTTGTGCCTTGTAGTTGGTAGAAATGCTTCCTTTTGTTACCCACCCAGAGGAAAAAAATAAGGCAAAAACAAACTTAGGCAACCTGGCATTAGGTTCGAGACCTGATCCTGCCCAAATCCAGCAAGACCACGTGTCTGAGTTCACTGTCGGGAGGATATAAGCAGCCAAAGTGATATACATGGCTAACCAGGGGAGGATTAAAGAACAGCTAGCAAGTGCATTTCTTCATCTTTTTTAGATAATGAGGCAGACGTACTTTCCCTTTAAGGACAAGCTGGGATGAACAAATGGAGATATTAAAAGATGATAGCTGATGGGTGGGGAAAGATGGCACCTGAGTGAATGCACTTCATAATTGTTCCTGCAAAAGGCCGGCTGAGTACAGTTGGAATCTTGCTGCAGTGGGCTGTTTCGGGGACGTGCAAGGCAGGAAGTGTTTGGACATTGATTTGGAGAGACTGGAACAGAAGTCGTGCTTGCTAAGGGTAGAATTGTGGGTTTCTAACACTGAGGTCAGAAGTTGTGGAGAGGTGGGACTCTTCCCCCTAGGGCATTCCCTGGACTGTTAGTAGTGTGGCGATATTCCCAAGCCCTGTGTTCCCCAGAAGAATGCTCCCCAGGTCCATGACCCCTAAGCCACCACAGCCCACAGTACAAAGACCCACAGACCCCAAGCCGACAATATCCCAGACTTCCCACTCCCAAATCCAGCGCTCTCCCAAATCCAGTGCTCCCTGCGGTAAGGGAATACACTAGCCGTTCAGTTTTGGAGTGACTCTGTGAGTTAAAGGGTTTTGGTGGGAGGTGCAGAGGGGCCAAATGAGATGGGGGTTCAATTTTCAGGTCCTGCCACCCCCCCCCCCTTTTTTTTTTTGAGCTGAGTAGCATTCCAGCTGGCTTGGGGAAAACTGGGTAAAAAAGGAAAGGCAAATCTGCCAAGAAAGCCCAATTTACCTAAAAATGCTGGGATCGGAAACTTGGTCTGGGAGAAGGTGGAGTCAGAAAATCAACTAGGCAGCAGACTTGGCCCAGTTGTTATAGTGTCTGCCTACCACATAGGAGGTCTGCGGTTCAAACCCCCGGGCCTCGTTGACCTGTGTGGAGCTGGCCCATGCGCAGTGCTGATGCACGCAAAGAGTACCCTGCTAAGCAGAAGGGTCTCCCACTTAGGGGAGCCCTATGTGCAAGGAGTGCGCCCTGTAAGGAGAGCCACCCAGCATAAAAGAAAGTGCAGTCTGCCCAGGATTGATGCCGCACACACGGAGAGCTGACACAACAAGATGATGCAACAAAAAGAAACACAGATTCCCATGCCACTGACAACAACAGAAGCGAACAAAGAAGACACAGCAAATAGACATAGAAAATTGGGGGGGGGGGAAGGGGAGAGAAATAAATAAATAAATAAATCTTTAAAAAAAAATTCAACTAGCCCTCCTGTAGTACAACTAAAAGGACCCACTTGATTCTCCTACTGGACACCTCACACAGCTTTCCTGCTGCCCTGGGAGAGAGAGAAGGGAAAAAGGGAGAAAGGGGGAAGGTCAGACTCCTAAGCATTTTATTTAAATGCAAAGAGGATTCCTTGCTTGAAATGTTGGTCTTTTTTATTCGCTTATTTTTTTGTTTTTCCTTCCTCTTTATAACCCCACAGCCCTTTCCTCCTCCCCCTCCTCCTTCTCCTCCTCCTCCTCCTCTTCTTCTTCATCTCCCTTTCCTTGCTTGAATTTCCACCCCCACTGTTCCCCCTTTTTTCCCTTTCTCTTCTTTTTTATATTTTTTATATTAGGTGTGGCAGGGAGTGATTCACATTTGCTGTGTTTCCTCATCCTCTATTTCCTCTTTTCTGTGTGTACTGATTTTGGCTACCAATACTTACCCCTTTCCTCTACATCTTTCTATCCTCCATCATTTAGTGTTTCTCTTACATTCCACTGCTCTTAATTTAGCCCCCAATTTTTATTTCTAATACCTTTGTACTGTTTTCTGTCTTTTATTCACTCTCTATATTATTGTCCTTTCCTTTCTCTTCCCACTTTCCTGACCACACTGGTCTTTTAATTAATACTATATTCCTCACCATATTCAGGTTACTGTCTCATTATAGATACTCCATTTTTCTTACTGTTATAACTCTACACAGCTTACATGAGTCTAATACCCATGCTTCTAGATCTCACATGGTTCTTCTGCTAATATTTACTAACAATACTACTATTATACCTTTTTCTTTTCTTACTCTTTTTGCTTTCACTTACCCTAATATTTTCCTTCAAGTGAACTTAGCCAACAGGACAGAAATAGAATAAGAAGAACAAAATGGCAAAGAGAAGACTTAACACACATGAAAAGCAGCAACTAATTAAACCTTGACACTAGACAAAGAAGCTAATCAACCCACCAAGATAAAATGATGACCAGGCAGCAACAAAAAACTACAAGCCAAACCAATAATCGGGAAAACATGACCCAATCCAATGAACAAACTAAAAAGTAGGAAGAAGAGCAGAACATCAAACAAGTAATTAAAGCTCTCAAAACATTTAATAGGGGCCAATTTAATGAGGTGAAGGAAGAGATAAGACTATGAAGAAAATACTTGGAGAGCATACAGAAGAAATTGCAATCATGCAAAAAAAAGACAATGGGTATGATGGGGAGTAACAGCACAATCCAAGAAATCAAAAATACACTCTCAGCAAATAACAGCAGATTTGAAAAGGGAGAGGAAAGAACTATTGATGTACTGTCTTCTATTATGGAAGATAATACATCCTAAATCAAACAGACAGTAGAATTGATAGATAAAAAGAGAGAAAAAATTCAACAGGGACTTTGGGACCTGAATGACAAAGCAAAATGTGAAAACATATGCATTATAGGCATCCCATATTAAGAAGAGAAGGGAAAGGGAACAGAAGGGGTGTTGGAGGAAATAATCGGTGAAAACCTCGCAAACCTATTGAGGGAGATGAATGTCCACATCCAGGAAGCACAATGCACCCTAAATAGCATAAATCCCAACAGGCCTACCCAAAGACATATACTTGTCAAATTATCCAATGCTCAAGACAAAGAGAAAATACTAAAAGCAGCAGGAGAAAAGAGAAACATCACATGCAAAGGAGGCTTCATAAAACTAAGTGCTGATTTCTCATCTCAAACCAAGGAGGCAAGAAGGCAGTGGTATGATATAGTCAAAGTACTAAAAGAAATAATTTCCAAAAAAGAATACTCTGCCCACCTAAACTGACATTCAATATTATAGAGAGTTCAAATATTCACAGACAAACAGAAATTAATAGATTATACCAACAAGAATCCTGCCCTTCAAGAAATACTAAAGGAATTTCTATAGGAGGAGAGATAAAAAACAGGAGAGACAGAGTTGGAGGAGAGTGTAAGAACAATAAAAAGACAAAAAAAAGTAAAAAACCAAACAAAATATAACAAACACAAATCCAAAGAAAATATGGCTAATATAAATAATTCCTTGAAAGTGATAACACAGAATGTCAATGGATTAAACTCACCTGTCAAGGGACTCAGACTGGAAGATTGGATAAGAAAGTATGATCCATCTATATGTTGTCTACATGAAAAACATCTTAGACCTAGGGATTCAAGGAGGTTGAAAGTGAATAGCTGGAAAACATCTTACAGGCAAATAATAACCAAAAATGGGCAGGAGTAACTATGTTAATATCAGACAAAATAGACTTTAAATGCAAAATAATTGTGAGAGACAAATATGGACACTACATATTAGTGAAAGGGATAATCATTCAAAAAGGAAAGAACAGGTATAAACATTTATGCTCCTGGGAAGCAGACTTGACTCAGTGATTAGGGCATCTGTCTACCACATGGGAGGTCTGCAGTTCAAACCCTGGACCTATTTGGGGCCTCCTTGACCCATGTGGAGCTGTCCCATGCACAGTGCTGATGCGCACACGGATTGTTGTGCCATGCAGGGGTGTCCCCGTGTAGGGGAGCCCCAAGCGTAAGGAGTGCACCCTGTAAGGAGAGCTGCTCAGTGTGAAAGAAAGTGCAGCCTACTTAGGAATGGCAGTGCACACACAGAGAGCTGACACAGCAAGATGATGCAACAAAAAGAAACACAGATTCCAATGCCACTGACAACAGAAGCGGACAAAGAAGATGCAGCAAAAAGAGAGAGAACAGACAACTAGTGTGGGGGGGAGGGGAGAGAAATAAATAAATACATCGTTAACAACAAAAACAAAAACAAAGAAAAAACATTACACTCCTAACAAGGGTGCCTACAAATATGTAAGACAAACACTGGAGAATCTAAGGGAACGAATTGATGCCTCTACAGTTATAGTGGGGGACTTTAATACACCACTATCACCTTTGGACAGAACATCTCAAAAGAAAATCAATAAAGAAGAAAAGACTTTGAACAATATATTAGAGGAACTGGACCTAATAGACATATACAGAACATTACACCCAAATAAAGCAGGATACACATTCTTCTCAAGTGCACATGGAACATTCTCCAAGATAGACAACAGGATAGGTTGCTGGGAAAGTCTCAGTGAATTCAGAAAGTTTGAAATCATACAAAATAATTTCTCTGACTACAGTGGAATGAAGCTGGAAATCTGCAAAGGTCAGAGACCCGGATTTGGCAACAAGATATGAAAGTTAAATAAAACACTCTTAGAAAAACAGTGGGTCAAGGAGGAACTCTCAAAAGAAATCAATAACTACCTTGAAACAAATGAAAATGATAATGCACATATCAAAACTTATGGGATGCAGCAAAAGTGGTACTGAGAGGGCAATTTATAGCCATAAATTCACACGTGATAAAAGAAGAGCTAAAATTGAAAAACTAACTTCACAGTTGGAGGATTTAGTAAAAAAAAAAAACAATGACAAACTAAACGCAAAGGAAAAGGAAAGAAATAAAAAGATCAGAGCAGAACTAAATGAAAAAATAAGAAAGCACTTGAAAAAATAAACAAAACCAAGAGCCAGTTCTTTGACAAGATCTATAAAATTGACAAACCCTTAGCTAGACTAACAAGAAAAAAAAAGATGCAAATACAGAAAATAAGAAATGAGAAAGGGGATATCACCACTGACCCCACAGAAAAAAAGACTATCATAAGAGGAGACTTTGAAAAACTATATTCCAACAAAAATGAAAATTCAGAGAAAATGGACAAATTCCTGGAAACACATAAGCAACCTATATTAATGAAAGAGGAAACTGACAATCTCAATAAATCAACCACAAGTAAAGATATAAAATCAGTCATTAAAAGCCTCCCAAGTAATAAGAGTTCTGGGCCAGATGGCTTCAGAGGTGAATTCTACCAAACTTTTCCATAAAGAACTAATGCCAATCTTGCTGAAACTCTTCCAAAAAATTGAAACAGAAGAACATTGCTTAACTTATACTATGATGCCAATATTGCCCTAATATCAAAGCTGAACAAAGATGCCACAGGAAAGGAAAATTACAGACCAATCTCTCTAATGAACATAGATGTGGAAATCCTCAACAAAATACTTACTAATCATATTCAGCAGCACATTAAACGAATTATACACCATGACCAGGAAGAATTCATTCCTCGTATGCAAGGATGGTTCAACATAAGAAAATACACTAATGTAAACACCACATAAACAGATTAAAGGAAAAAAATCACATGATCATATCTGTAGATGCAGAAAAAGCATTTGACAAAATACAGCACTATTTCTTAATAAAAACTCTGCAAAAGATTGGAGTAGATGGAAACTTTCTGAACATGATAAAAGATATATATGGAAAACCCCCAGTTAACATCATTTACAATTTTGAAATCTGAAAATCTTTCCCTCTAAGATCAGGAACAAGACAATGATGCCCATTATTACCCCTTCTATTTAATATTGTGTTAGAAGTACTTGCCTGAGCATTGAGGCAAGAACCAGACATAAAAGGCATTCAAATTGGAAAAGAAAAAATCAAAATTCCACTATTTGCAGATGATATGACCCTATACATAGAAAACCCTGAGAAATCTACAACAAAGCTTCCAGAATTTATAAATGAGTTCAGTAATGTCACAGGTTATGAGATCAATGTGCAAAAATCAGTAGCATGTCTGTACAACACTAATGAAAAACCTGAGGAGGAAATCAAGAAAAAATACCATTTGCAATAGTAAATTAAAAAATCAAATACCTAGAAATAAATTTAACTAAAGATGTACAACATTTATACACAGAAAACTACACAACACTGTTCAAGGAAATCAAAGAAGACTTAAATAAATGGAAGAATACTCCCTGTTCATGGATAAGAAGGCTAAATATTATTAAGATGTCTATCCTACCAAAACTGATCTACACATTCAATGTAATCCCAATGAAAATCAACACAACATTCTTTAATGAACTAGAAAACTCGCTAAGAAATTTATTTGGAATGGAAAGAGGTCCCGAATAGCAGAAGACATATTGAAAAAGAAAAAACAAAATTGGAGGAATTACACTACCTGACTTCAAAACATAGTACAGTAGTGAAAACAGCATGGTACTGGCACAAGGAGAGACACACTGACCAATGGAACCAATTTGAAAATTCTGATATAGCTCCTCATAGATACAGTCATATGATATTCACAAGACCACCAAACCCACTGAAAGAGGATTACCAACTCACATCTTATAAAAAAATCAACTCAAGATGGATCAAAGACCTGAATATAAGAGCCAAGACCATAAGACCATAAGGACCTTAGAATGCAATGTAGGGAAACACCTACAGGACCTTGTAATAGGAAATGGCTTCATGTAATTCACACCAGAAGCACGAGTAGAAGAACAAATAGATACATGAGACTTCTTCAAAATTAAAGCCTTTTGCACCTCAAAGGACTTTGTCAAGAAAATGAAAAGAGAGCCTACCCCATGGGTAAAAATATTTGGTAACCATATATCTGATAGGAGACCAATATCCTTCAAATATAAAGAATTCCTATATCTCAAAAATAAAAAGACAACCCACCCATTTTAAAAAGTGGCAAGACTTAAATAGAAACTTCTCCAAATAAGAAATGCAAATGACTAAAAAGCACATGAAAAATGCTCAAAATCACTAGATATTAGGGAAATGCAAATCAAAACCACAATGAGATACCATCTTACTCCCACGAGACTGGCAGCTATCAAAAACACAGAAGACGACAAGTACTGGAGAGGATGTGGAGGAATGGGAACACTCACTCACGCTGGTGGAAATGCAGAAGGATACAGCCATTCTAGAGAACAGTTTGGTGGTTTGTCAAAAAAAAAACTAGCTATGGATTTTCCATATGGCCCAGCGATTCCACTGGTGGGTATTTACCCAGTAGAACTGAAAACAAGGATACAAACTGATATATGCACACCAATGTTCATAGCAGCATTATTTACTATTGCCAAAAGTTGGAATCAATGCAAATGCCCATCAATAGATGAATGGATAAATAAGATGTGGCATATACATACAATGGACTACTACTCAGCTATAAGATGGAATACAGTACAAACACATGTGAGAACATGGATGAATCTTGAGAACCTTACGTTGAGTGAAGCAACCCAGGCATTGAGGCACAAATATTACATGATAAGTTGTCTCAGAGAGCTACAGACTGGTTGATAGGCTTAAAGAAAGTTTGGAAGAGAGCTAACACCTACATGGGTGAAATCTATGATAAGCTGTATGTAAGTATTTGTAGAGGGAAGGGATAAAATGGGGGCATAGGGATGCCTTGGGTGGAGCTTTGATGGCTTGAGGGGGGCTAGGGATGGGAGGAAGGGTCAGATGGCCCTAGAAATTGGGGGGAGGGTGGGGAAATATTTGGACATAGTAGATTGTCAGGTATGTGGTTGAAACTGTAATGTTGAGAAAACTTTTTAGAAAATATAATAAGGAAGTTTACCTGTTTAAGATGCATAAGCAGGGACATCTTACACAGGTCAGGCTTCCAGGGAGTGTGTGAATGCTCATTTTGTCATAGTGGGTTATATCACTCGGTGGAGATCCATACAATTAGTGTGAAGTTATACCCACATCCTGAGGACTGATGTTCTCAAACAGGGAAACGTGTCTCTCAAGAATACTGGTGGCTCTAAATGGGTTAGGACAGTCGAGTATGTCAAGCCATCAACACTGTTGCAAGTATCTCTGAATATGGTCCTTCAAGTAATGAAGACTGATTGTCACAGTGGGTGCTCTGGGGAGGGGGAGAGGGGTATTGAATAGATGGAATCAGGGTAACTGTAGGGTAATGGAAGTGTTCCACAAGATCATGCAATGATGGATATAGGACATGTTAAATTACACCAAAATTGTATAAAAGTCTATAGGTTAAAATGTAAACTATAATGTAAAACATAAGATAACTAAAAATTTAGAAAAGTGTATAGTCTAAAATATAGGTCATAATGTAAGCCAACATGGAATCTTGGTTGAAATTTATGTTTCAATATCTGTACTTCAAGTGCAGCAAACACAATATGAACATGTAAAAATATCATTGCTAGGGAAGGGACAAAATGTTTGATATTGGATATGTGGGAATACCCTATATTATATATGTGAATTACTGTGATCTAAACATTTTGTGAAGACAAAACAAATAATTAGAAAAAATGAAAGGATGTAGACACTGAGGAAGAAATGAAATTGCCTTGCCACTGTACATACGGGGCAACACCTATTGCATTAATGAAAGACAAAACATCAAAAATGAAGCATTTTCATTTTTTGATACCCAATTTATTTTTACTTTAGTTTTTCTAAATTACTATGTATTCTATATCTAACCTTTAAATCCATCACTATCTTACACTTTATTATTTGTGGAACTTGACAATATATTAGGCTTCATTTTTTAAGAAGTTTTTTTTTTGTGTGTGTTGAACAAAATTTTAATATTCTAAATTTAATCAACATCCAGCAGGTTATTTTGACTATATATTGTACATTGGAAGGAAGAATCAATTATTTTCAAAATCACATTTAGATTTCAAAGAGTAAGTATTAAAATAGTCTCAGTGTGAACAGAGAGGTTCAACTCTGGCAGGGGAGGAACACTGTGTGGGATGTTATTGATGGGAGCCACATGGCTGCGAGGGAGTTCTCCAGGCATGTATGTAGGGTACATAAAAATGTTTGGATATTTTCATAGTGGTTACAATTAAAAACTTCAAATAAGGGAATGTTGAGTTCCTAAACTAGGGAGCTCTATCACATTCCCCAATGGAACAGCATCAATCCCCAAATACAATGACAAAGACTAATAAGGATGGTCCAACAATGAGCCCTTTATACTGATGACTATGCTTATGAGCCTGTGTGCCTAAAATACAAACTAGGCCTAGAGGTGCAGTTTGCCTAAGAGTTACCTCCTGAGATCCTCCATATTGGTCAAATGTGGCCACTCTCTAAGCCAAACTCAGCATGAAAATGCATTACTTTCCCCCAGCATGGGACATGACTCCCAGGGATGAGCTTCTCTGGTGCTGAGGGATTATTACCAAGCACCAGCTGATGATGTAACTAGAAGAAGACTTTGAATAAAAGGGTCAACTCAGACCAGCAGAATATCTCAACCTTCACGTAATAACGTAATAACAGTTGTTAAATACTGTTTTTTGATTGAATAAAAGGGGGAAATGAAAAGGAGAAATGAGTTTATATGGCTATGAGTTTCCAAAAAAGAGTCAGGGGGTCATCAGAAGGGTCGTGCTTATGCATGCCTCAGCAGGGTCCCAGAGACAGCCAAAGTAGATAGAAGCCCAGGTACTAGTTCTCCTGAAGGCTGCAGAGACCCACGGGTTCTGGGGTCATGGCAGCTGGCTCTGGAGTTCAGCGCCATATCAGTGGGCCCTACTTTGGAGTTTGTATTCCTGAGTTTGATGGAATTTTACTCAGATGTGACCTTTCTGCACATCCCTCATTCATTTTTAATTTTAGTCATTCAACAACCATTTAGTCATCAAACACATCATGGAAGTTACTAAATAATATTTTGTGAATAAAGAGATAAGTAAAATATTCTTCCACATCTTATAGAGATTATGTGCAAGCAAAAATAGTAGTGACTACATGAAATACCCTGAGATGGCACTGACATCCTGGTGAAGTGGTGCGGTCACCCCTCCGGCTGAAGTGTGGTTTGCTGGCCTGGCAGGGGAGCGGCCGCGGTAGGCCTAATTCCGCTGCCCCCATAATAGGGTGGTTGGTCGGGCTCACCGCCACCCCTGAAGGAAGCTCGGCATGGGCGCAGAGTGTCCTCGGGTCTCCCCTTCTCGGCAGCCATGCTTCCGCGGCCGCCCCTCCTCCCAGATGGCGCCACCCGATGCCTTGTGGGGCGGCACCCTTCTTCTTCCTTCTCCCTGCGCAGGCGCAGGGCAGAAAATTCCAGTCTGCCCTTTTCCCTCCCCCTGACAGCAGCAACAGCCAGGCGTGGGCGGAAAAATCCAGTCTGCCCTTTTCCCTTCCCCCGACAGCAGCAACAGCCAGGCGTGGGTGGGAATCTCAAGTCTGCCCTCCACCCCAGCAACAGCAGCCACCAATCCCTAAACCCTGCCCCTTCCCCCAGCAACAGCAACAGCCAATCCCTAATCACCACCCCTCCCCCGGCCAGTACCGCCCACTGACCTTTCGCCGGCAACCAATCAGAACAGGGCGTGGCTTCAACCAATCAGCCTTCTCCAGCCCCTATAAAACTGTTGCCTCTCCCTCAATAAAGTGGACTTGCGTGTTTACCTTGTCTCTGCGCTGGTTTTTCTGCCGTGCGCCCTCCAGTCCTGAGAGCCCCCGACAAGGGCCTGGCCTCCCTTGTCCCCAGTTCGTCGCCTGCTTCTCCGGGCGACCCCTTCATCGCCGGCTTCGCCAGGCGACCCCTTCGTCGCCGGCTTCACCGGGCGACCCCGTCAGCCGAACCTCGCAACCCCTGTGAGACCGATCCCTCGTCTGCTGCCGGACCGACCCCTCGTCCCAAGTGGGACCGACCCCTCGTCCCAAGCGGGACCGACCCCTCGTCCAGAGCTGGACCGACCCCTCGTCCGCAGCCAGACCCCACCTCTACCGACCGAGCAAGCCGCCGCAAAGTGGATCTAAAAGTTTATGCTCATTCTGTGGAGACAAGTGAAGGCTTCACAAGGGAGATGACTGCACTGACACTGAAAGTAGAGATTGGGGTAACTTCAAGAGGAGAAAGGTGTAGAAGCACACCAAGAAGAAACAAGAGGGAAACAATCCAATCAAGATAACCATATGGTGTGGTGAGGTTTTAAAATTAGTTCTTGCTATCTGATGAACAATGAAGAGGTAGGATGTGAAAAGGAGATAAGCAGCCTGACCAGTTTGGCAGTAGCCATAGTATAGAGAGCCTGGTGTTTTGTGCAGAACATGGATATTTATGTTTTAAATTATTTGGAGTCAGGGCAGGTTTATAGAAGGTGATGGTCGTGAAATTACTTGCCATGATGAAAGCTTACTCTCAGTCAACATGATGATCACTGTTGCCAAAACCCTACAGAGAGGATGAGGGATGGAAATAGCACAATTGTAGTGGGAAGTGAATCTGTGTGGGCTTGGACTACAAAGAAAAATATTCATTTTTATCCTAAGCACAGTGTCAGGCATTTTGTATTCATTATTTCATTTAATTCAATGATTCCATGAAATTGTTTTTCACTATTCTGATTTAATGGAAGAATAATGTGAGGCAGCAATGCTATATTCTTATGCAAGATATGTAAATGTAATTGTCATGGATTGAACCTTGGAGTTCAAAGTTTCTGGAATTTTGCACTTCACTAATAACTTATTTATTAATAACATTAATATTTTAAAACTGTGTTAGATTTACAGAAAAGTTGCAAGGATAGTAGAGAGGATTTTCAAGAACTTCTCACATACTTTTCCAACATCTTAACACCTCCAAGCCAGAATAGCAAATTATATTTATTTTCAAAAATTCTTAAGCCATTCAGGCAGTGACATCGTTTCAGATTTTCTCCTCATGTTTTATGAGTTGTATACTTTTAAGGAGTGTAGGTCGGGTATTTTGTAAAGTGCCCCTCACTCTGAATTTGCCTGATATTCTTCTCATGTTTAGACAGGGTTAATGGGATTTTGGAGGAAGATCCCAGGATAATGTGTTATTTTCATTGCATCATATCTAGGGTGCATCCTATCAACATGACTTATCACTCTTGATGTTGACCTTGATCAACAGTGTTTGGAGCTTCCCCAGCTTCCCCAATACTCATCAATTCTCTGCATTTCCATATATGGCTTTTGGAATGAAATTAATACGTGAAGCCCACATTCAGGAGTGTGATGTTTGTGCCACTGCCTTGAGAGAAAAATATCTCCATATATTATGGAATTCATCTTCACAATAAATATGTATCTTTTAAAAATCAATTATTTATAATAGGATTGCCTCATGACATTTATTTCTTATTTTGGGTTGTGATACAGTACTACTTTATTTTGTTTTACAGTTTATTCCAGTTTTGACCTTTGGAACCCTTTTGGCTATGTCCTGTGTCTATTTGAAATTATCCCCAACATTACCAGTTTTATTTTAACACATACTAACTTTTTGGTACTAAGAGATACTCCAGACTCTTTTTGTATATTTCTTGACCTAGTCCTGCAGGCAGCTATTTCTCCAAGAAAATTCTTCTTGCAAAAATGCTTTTAATATCTAAAGTCTGGACACTATATGTGCCTTGCTACTGGGCCATCTCCATGGATATTACAAGAACACACATGTGTGTACACAATCCTATGTATATATACATATCTGCAAATATTTCTACATGCAACCCTGTGTAACTATATTTACCTCCACACAAATTCACACTGATGTGTCTGTCCCTAACTCATTAACAGAACAATCTAACATCCTCCCCTTGCTTATCTGAATCCTTCCACACCATGTTGGGAAGCATATTTCCCATATTCCATTCATTTACTTCATTGCTTAATTCCAGTGTACATGTATAAAAGTAAAATTTGTTAGCCCATATCCTGATGGGACACAATATCAAATAGAGTAGCATACCTGTGTACAGTGCCCATTGATTTCATATTACAGATACTGTTCATATCCAATATTACTAATCCAGCATCTTTTCCTCCCATACCCCTCAGATAGGGCATTTGATGCATTTACAATACAGTTAGATTATTTTTGAACTTGGATGTTGTCAAGTTCAATGGGTTTTGAAAAATACATAATGTCATATGCCTGCAATCCCAGTATAACAGAGAATAATTTCACTGTTCTGAAAATTTCTGAGCTTCACCTACTCAATGTACCTCCCTCTGCCTAAGGCCTGGGCAAACAGTGATCATTCTAATATCTCTGCTATTTTGTCTTATCCTACTTAGACTGGTTTCTTTTTTAAAAAATATTTTTTTAAAATTATTTTATAGGTACTTAGATTACATAAATGTTACATAAAATGTGTAGGAATTTCCATATGCCCTGCTCCTCGTAGCTCCCACATTCTCCCACATAAACAACATCTTTCATTAGGGACATACATTCATTGCAATTGATAAACACATTTCAGGATATTGCTACTGAGCATTGATTATAGTTTACATTGTAGTTGACACTCTCTCACACATAATTTTGTAGGTTATGGGAAGACATATAATGGCCTTTATCTGTCATTGCAAAGCCATTCAGAACAACCCCAAGTCCCCAAAATGCCCCCATGTTACAACTGTTTTTCCCTCTCCTTGCCCTCAGATCCTCCAGCGATCACTGCCGCCACACCAATGTTATAATTTCTTCCATTGCTAGAATTACAATAAGTAACAATAAGTATAGACAATAAGGCTATAGAAGAATACCAGTAAGTCCACTCTAGTCCATAGTTCTTTCCCATTCTTAAGGATTCTGGGATGGTGATGCCCAATCCACCTCTAATTGAGAGGGGAGTTTGATCCCATATATGGATGGGATGCTCTTGCTGGCAGTTGTAGGCTTTCTTATTTCCTTGGTATAGTGGTTGCCCATCCTCACCTCTTTGTTAATTGCCCTGGGTGGGTCCAATGAACTGGAGAGTAGGTGTTGCAACTCCACTGAGGCTCAGGGCACAGCTGGCACATGGGCAGTCCAAAGACTTAAGTTTCTTGGGTGTACATCTACTAACACCATCACCAAGTATAAGTTCAAATAGAAGGGACAGATGACCTATGTGTAGGGAAGTCATAACTGAGTCCCAACTCTGTCACAATGGGGAGCACAAACCCCAAGGTAGGCCCACTGGGAAGGCACCAAATTCCTGACCTATCTACCATGACCATAGGACCTAGGTGTCTCCAGAGCTCTCAGGAGACTCACTGTTTGGGGTAGTATCTATTTTGGCAGTCTATGAGATCCTGCTGAGATGTGCATAAGTGCTACCTCTGAAATGACCTCCCAATTCACTTTCAAGTCTCTCAGCCTTATGAACTCGTTTGTCTTTGCATTCCCCCCCTTTTCTTTTACATCTTTTTCCAGTTACCCTGCTATGTGATTGGTGAAGGCTCATCCCTAGGAGTCATGTCCTACTCTGGGGGGAAGACAACGCATTTGTATGCTGAATTTGTCTTAGAAAGAGGCTACATTTGAGCAACAAGGAGGATCTCAGAAGGTAACTTTTAGGCACCCTAAACACAAGGCTAAGTTTCAATTTCAAGAGCAAAGGATCATAAGCACAGTCATCAATATCAAGGGTCCATCAGTGGGCCATTTTTCTTCACTAGTCATTGCCCCTGTACTTGGGGGATTGCTGCTGTTCCATTAGAGAATGTAGCAGAGCTCTCCAGGATTAGAATTCAATATTCTCTCAGTTATTGTGTGGCTCTCCATCCACTGTGGCAATGCCACATGAATATTTGAAAACATTTATATACCTTATGTGTATTTCCAGGTGAAATTCCTCCCATGTATCCCTCATTACTGACACTCCACACTAATGATTCTCCCCTTCACCAATTGTAACTCTTCTGTGATCCAAAGCTTCTTCAAAAATGAAGCCAATAAAATAGCCAAATACAATTAATAGGAAAATCAAATAATAATGATAGGTTAAATATTAAAAATAAAATACAGAAAAAATTTAAAATAAAATTTAAAATTTGGGATATTACAAAATAATGAAAACTATTATTTTTTTTTAAACTTTTTTCTTTCATCAGTTTAATATATATTGTACTGTGTGTATACTGACATTTCCTTCCATTTACTCCATTTTTTTTATTCCATTAAACAAAACTATAAAATTTTGTTTTCAAAGAAGTTTTAGTTCACAGAAAAGTCACAAACAGCATATAGGGGACTCCCACATACCCAACATCCTCCCCCATTTTCCCCTTCCCATGTTAATACCGTTTTATATGTGGATGGTACATTTGTTTCAACTGTTATACAAGCAGTAAATCATAGCTACTAACCACGGTCAATGGTTTATATTGTGGTTTACATTTTACAGCACATACATTTATAAATTTTGATGACATTTAACATGACCAGTGTCCATCATTGTAAGATCATGTAGAACACTTCCATTGCCCAATAAATACCCCTCTTTCATGTACTCTATGTGCTCCCTCTGCCTCCCCTTGGGGCCAATATTGATCATCTGGCTTCACTACTTGGATAAGATTCATAGTTACTTGCAACACTGAAGTCTTGACATTCTGGTTTGTCCTCCCCTCCTAGGAATCACCTATGCCCTCAAATGACTCCTGTCCCATTGTTTGAGAAGATATAGGTTCTCCCCAGGATGGGAGTTCAACAGCTTCCCACTCATTATGTGGGTTTCCACACACCGACCCAAAACATTATGACAAAATGATCTCTCACACTCTCCCTGGAAGCCTGCTCCAGGTGCACCCTGTCCTGAATGCTCCCCATCCAACACCATAAGGCAGTAACCCTCCCTTGTCATATTGCCATAGGAGTGTTCTCAACTTTTTACGTTCGGTCACATACCTGACAATTCCCAGTGTTCACATGGTCCATTGCCCAACCCTCCCCCAATTCCATGAGCCGTCCAACCTACCCTCACTACCCCACCCCTGTCAAACCAGCAATGCCTAACCCAATAGTATCACCTATGTTTTGTCATAGTCCTTCACTACCCAATGACACACTTTCACCTTATCATAGATTTGGTCCATATGGGCATTGGCTCACAAACTTCTCCATTTGTATTTCCTCTAAATATCTCTTACAGACAATAGCTCTCTGAGTCTGCTTGATTTGCTTAATTTATATCAGAAGTCATGTAATATGTGTCATTCAATGTCTGACTTGCTTCACTCAACATAAGGACCTCAAGGTTCATCCATGTTATTCCATGAGCTAGTTCCGTATTCTTTCTTTTTACTTATTAAATTGTATGTTTCTTAAAGATACATAGATCACAAAATAAAGTTGTATTAAAAAAAGTAAAAGGTTCTTCCATTTCCCACACACCACCCTCCCACTCCTCCCACATTAAAAACCTTGTTTATCATTGTGGCATATTATTTGCATTTGGTGACTACATTTTGGAGCGCTGCCAGACCTCATGGATTATAGTTTACATTGTAGTTTACACTCTCCCCAGTACATTCAGTGGGTTATGGCAGGATATATAATGTCCAGCATCTGTCCCTGCAATATCATTTAGGACAACCTCAAGTAGCAAAAATGTCCCACATCTCAACTCTTCCTTCTCCCTTCCCTCAGCAACTACCATAGCCACTTTCCCCAGATCAATGCTACAGCTGCTTCCCTTACTATTCAAAATGATTCTACAGTAGAATACCATTAAGCTCACACTATTCCATAATTTATTCCTCCACCCTGTAGACCCTGGTTTGGTGATGTCCATTCCACCTCTATACTGAGAGGGGACTTATTCCAACATGGTTGGTGGATGTGATTCTCTTAATGTTGTTGGCAATCTCAGTTCCCTGGTGTGGTGGTTAGCCATTTTCACTTTCCTGTTAGCTGGCCGGTGTTCAACAAACCAGAGAATAGGAGGTTCAACAAACCAGAGAATAGGAGGTTCAAATCTGCTGAGGCTTAGAGCCCAGCTGCCACATGGCCAGTCCATAGCTTCAAGTCTTCTTAGGATACACCAACCCCAGTGACAAACTACAAATTCAGTAAAAGTGACAAAAGAGGCATGTGTAGAAAGGTCACATCTGAGTCCAACTCCATCACACTCAAGAGCAAAATTTCCATAGTAAGGCCCACTCCAGAGGCATCTGTCATGACCGTAGAATCTGTGTGTCTCCATACCTCTCAGGAGCACCAATACCTGGAGTTGTATCTACTTTGTCTTTCTCTTTTCCCCATTTTTAAAAGGGTTGTTTGTCTTTTGTTTTTAGATATGTTTTCTTTATATATGCTGTATGTTAGGCTCCTATCAGATATATAATTACCAAATATTTTCTTCCATCACACCTTTGAGGTGTAAAAGTTTTAATTTGGAGGAGTTCCCATTTATCTATTTTTTCTTTCATTGCTTGGGATTTGGATGTGAAGTTCAAGCCAAACTCAGAATGTAAATGCATTACCTTCCCCCCATCATGGGACACAACTCCCAGGGATGCCCCTCCCTGGTGCTGAGGAATTACTACCAAGCACCAGCTGGTGATGTAACTAGAAAAAGACTTTGAATAAAAGGGCCAACTGAGAAGAGCAGAATACCTCAGCCTATATGTAATATTAGGCATTAAAAACTGCTTTATGATCTTGAATAAAAGGGGGAAATGAAAAGAACAAATGAGTTTATATGGCTATGAGTCTCTAAAAGAGAGTCAGGAGGTCATCAGAGAGGTTGTGCTTACACACACCTCAGCAAGGTCCCAGAGACAGCCAAAGTAGATACAAACTCAGGTACTGGTTCTCCTGAGGGCTATAGAGACCCACAGGTTCTATGGTCATGGCAGATGGCTCCGGAGTTCAGTGCCATGTCAGTGGGCACTACTTTGGAGTTTGTGTTCCTGAGTGTGATGGAGTTAGATTCACATATGACCTTTCTACACATGCCTCTTCTGTCACTTTTACTGGACCTGTGGTTAGCACTGGAGTTGGTGTATATTCAGGAGACCTGAATCTCTGGACTGTCCATGTGATAGTCAGGCCCTAAGCCTCAGCAGACTTGCAACTTATACTGTCTGGTTTATTGGACTTACCCTAGCCACCTAACAGAGAGGTGAAGAAGGTCAACCACCACACCACAGAGCCAAGAGTGCCTACACCTGCAAGCAGGAAAATTGCATCCTTCATCCATGTGGAACCTAAGCTCCTGCAATATAGAGGTGGAGTGGACATAAACATCCCAGGATACACAGGCTGGAGGATTAGATTATGGATTAGAGTAAACTTACTGATATTCTACTGCGACGGTTTGCTCGGTCGGTAGGTGTGGGGTCTGGCTGTGGACGAGGGGTCGGTCCAGCTCTGGATGAGGGGTCGGTCCCGCTTGGGACGAGGGGTCGGTCCCACTTGGGACGAGGGGTCGGTCCGGCAGCAGACGAGGGATCGGTCTGGTGGAGTTGCCTTGCCCAATGTTGGGCGCCAGCTGTGACGGCTTGCTCGGTCGGTAGAGGTGGGGTCTGGCTGTGGACGAGGGGTCGGTCCAGTTTAGGATGAGGGGTCGGTCCCGCTTGGGACAAGGGTTCAGTCCGGCAGCAGACGAGGGATCGGTCTCACAAGGGTTGCGCAGTTTGGCTGACAGGGTTGCCCGGTGAAGCCGGCAACGAAGGGGTTGCCCGGAGAAGCAGGCGATGAACTGGAGACAAGGGAGGCCAGGCCCTTGTCGGGGGCTCTCAGGACTGGAGGGCGCATGGCAGAAGAACCACCGCGGAGACAAGGTAAACACGCAAGTCCACTTTATTGAGGGAGAGGCAACAGTTTTATTGGGCTGGGGAAGGCTGATTGGTCGAAGCCACGCCCTGTTCTGATTGGTTGCTGGAGAAAGGTCAGTGGGCCGTACTGGAAGGGGGAGGGGTGGTGATTAGGGATTGGCTGTCGCTGTTGCTGGGGGAAGGGTCAGGGTTTAGGGATTGGTGGCTGCTGTTGCTGGGATGGAGGGCAGATTTGAGATTCCCGCCCGCACCTGGCTGTTGCTGCTGTCGGGGGAAGGGAAGAGGGCAGACTGGATTTTTCTGCCCATGCCTGGTTGTTGCTGCTGTCAGGGGGAGGGAAAAGGGCAGACTGGATTTTTCCGCCCACACCTGGCTGTTCCTGCTGTTGGGGGAGGGGAAAAGGGCAGACTGGAATTTTCCGCCCTGTGCCTACGCAGGGAGAAAGAAGAAGAAGGGTGCCACCCCACAGGCATCATGTGGCGCCATCTGGGAGGATGGGCAGCCGTGGAAGCATGGCTGCCGAGAAGGGGAGACCCGAGGGCACTCTGTGCCCATGCCGAGCTCCCTTCAGGGGTGGCGGTGAGTCCGACCAGCCACCCTATTATGGGGGCAGCGGCTTGGCCTGCCATGGCCACTCCCTTGCCAGGCCAGCAAACCACACTTCAGCCCGAGGGGTGACCGCATTCTACTATGGAACTATTGTGATTAGTAATGGAAGAATTTGTAGCATTGATGTGGAGAAAGTGGCCACAGTACCTGCTGAGGTTAGGGAGAGGGAAGAAGAGATATGATGTGGGGGCATTTTCAGGACTTGGAGTTGTCCTCGGTGGTACTGCAAGGAAAGACACTGTACAACGTATGTCCTGCCATGGCTCACTAGGTGGACTGGGGGAGAGTGTAAACTACAATGTAAACCATTTTCCATGTGCTCCAAATTATATTCACCAAATGCAATGAATATCCCACAATGATGAAAGAAGTTGTTGATGTGGGAGGAGTGGGGTGAGGGGGTGGGGGGTATATGGAAGCCTCATATTTTTTTAATGTAACATTAAAAACAATAAAGACATGAAGAAATATTCCCTATTACAAGGTCCTGTAAATGCTCCACTAGATTATCTTTCAAGGTCTTTATGCTGTTTGCTCTTACATTTAGATCTTTGATCAATCCTGAGTTGATTTTTGTATATAGTGTGAGATGGTGTTTCTTTCAAATTCTTTTGGATATGGATTCCAGTTTTCCAAGCACAATTTGTTGGAGATGCCATTCTCTCCAGTTGAATGTGTTTGGTGGCCTTTTTGAATATCTGATTCTATATCAGAACTCTCAATTTGGCTCAATTTGTTGGTATGTTTATCCTTGTGTCAATACCATGAAGTTTTGACCACTATAGCTTTATAGAATGTTTTAAAGTCAAAAAGTGTGATTCCTCCAATTTCATTTTCCTTTTTCAATATATCATTTGCTATTTGGGGACACTTGCCCTTCCATTTAAATTTCATATTTAGTTTTTCCAATTCAATAAAAATGATGTGTTGATTTCTATTGAGATTGTTTTAAATGTGTAGATCATTTTCAGTAGGATGGACATCTTAATGAAGTTTAGTCTTCCCATCCATGAAAATGGAATATTCTTCATTTTTAAAAAAGTCTTCTTTGATTTACTTTAACAGGGCTGTGTAGTTTTCTGTGTAGAAATCCTTTACATTTTCGATAAGTTTATTCCTATGTATTGGATTCTTTTATTTGCTCTTGTACATTGGATTTTTGTCATGATTTCCTTCACAGATTGCTCATTACTAGTGTACAGAAATGCTACTGACTTGAGTGCATTAATATTATAACCTGTGACATTACTGAAATAATTTATAAGTTCTACAAATTTTGGTGTAGATTTCCCATGGCCTTTCATACATTGGATCATGATATCTGCAAGTAGTGAAATTTTGACTTCTTCCTTTCAATTTGGGTGCATTTTATATCTTTTTTTTGCCTAAGTGCTTGAGTAAGTACTTCTAACACAATGTTAAATAGAAGCAGGGGCAGTGGAGATCGTTGTCTTGTTCTTGATCTTAGTGGGAAAGGTTTTAGGATTTCACCATTGTACATGTTCTTAGCTGTGGCTTTTTCATATATACTCCAGTTCAAAAATTTTCCTCCTATTACTATCTCTTTTGCAGGATTTTTATCAGGAAAAGGGTGATGTATTTTGGTGAATGCTTTTCTGCATCTGTAGATATGATCATGTGATTTTTTATTTCAATCTGTTTATATGGTGTATTACATTGATTGATTTTCTTTTGTTGGATAATCCTTATATACCTGGGATGAAACTCACTTGGTTATGGTATATAATTCATTTGATGTGCTTTTGAATATGATTAGCAAGTATTTTTTTGAGGATTTTAGCATCTGGACATTGCAGAAATTAGTCTGTAATTTTCCTTTCTTGTGGTGTCTTTGTTTGTTAGGGTAATGTTGGCATCATAGAATGAGCTAGGCAATGGTCCTTCTACTTTTGTTTTTTTTTTTGGAAGAGTTTAAGCAGGATTGGTGTTAGTTCTCTGTGGAATGTTTGGTAGAATTCACCTGTGAAGCTGTCTGATCCTGCACTCTTCTTATTTGGGAGGTTCTGATTCCATATTTACTTGTGATTGGTCTGTTGAGTTCATCAAATTCTTTTGTCAATGTAAGCTGCTTGTGTGTTTCTAAGAATTAGTTCATTTCCTTTAAATTATACTTCTTGTTGGCATATAATTTCTCAAAGTATCCTTTTCTGGTACTCTATTTCTGTGTGGTTAATGGTGATATCCCCTTCTTCATTTATTATTTTGTGTATTTACATCTTATCTCCTTTTTTCTTTGTTGATAGAGCTAAGAGTTTTTCAATCTTAATGATCTTCTCAAAGAGCCATGTTTTAGTTTTCTTAACTTTTTCTAGTGATTTCTTATTTTCTATTTCATTTATTTCTACTCTAATCTTTATTTAGTTCTTTCTACTTCATTTGGGGTTAGTTTGTTTTTTCTTTTTCTAATTCCTACAGGTGTGTAGTTAGGTCTTAGATTTTTGCTCTTCTTTTTTTTTTCATTTATATATTTATGTGTATAAATTTCCCTCTCAGTACAGCTTTGGCTGAATCCAATAAGTTTTGATATGTATTGTTGTCATTTTCATTCATTTCAAGGTATTTCCTGATTTCTTTTGTAATTTCCTCCTTGACCCAGTGTTTGTTGTAGAGTGTGTTGTTTAATTTCCATATATTTGTGTCTGACCTAGTTTTCTGGCCCCTGCTAATTTCAAGCTTCATACCATTATAATCAGAGAAATTACTTTGTATAATTTCAATCTTTTTTAATTCTTTGAGTGTTATACTGTGTCTTAGTATGTGGTGTATATTGGATAATGATCCATGTGCACTTGAGAAGAAAGTATATCCCACTGTATTTGGGTGTATTGTTCTGTATATGTCAATTAGGTCCAGATCCTCTAATGTATTATTCAGAGTCTTTGTTTCTTTATTGATTCTTTGTTGAGATGTTCTGTCTAGTCATAATAATTTTGTATTAAATTACCCCACTATACTTGTATAAGCATCTATTTCTCCACTTAATTTTCCCAGTGTTTGCCTCATGTATTTTGAGCCTCATGCTTAGGTGCATAAATCTTTATTTTTGTTCTTTCTTCTTGAAAGTTTACCCCTTTTACTAATATATGGAACCCATCTTTGGCTCTTAAAATCATTTTGTGAGAAGAGAACCTCTGCTCTTGTGTCCTGGACAGTTCTCTCATGTATGTCTGATGGGAAGAAAAGAGGCAGAAGAAGCTACAGGAAAAAGAAAGTGGCTCTGTGGTGGAAGGTCAGTGGCAAAACTACCACCACTAGGGGCCACTGTTGGATAAGAATTGTTCCTCCCTCACACTTGCTGGAGGGCAAGGGGCTGAATTCAAAGGCAGGGGGAGAGGGATGGAGCAAGATGGTCATTGAGTGAGTGCACCTGAGTGTCTCTCCTGCATAGAAGCAACTGGGCAGCATTGGAAATTCTTCAGGACCAGGCTGTTTCAAGATTTTGCAGGGCAGGAGGTGTCTGGACATTGATTTGGTGGGAAGGCAATAGAGAAAATTCATGTATAAGATAAAATTGAGGCCCTTTTACACGGTGGTGGGGGCTGCATGTGGGACGCTCCCTCCTGGGGTGGGCGGAGCTGCAGGAGGCCTTCGCAGACCGATTTGGGGAGACAGACGGAAGTTTTGTGTGAGGTGGGGAAATTTTTTATTTCTGACATGAATAATAGTGCTTCTGGCTAGAGCCTCATCCCCAAGGCTGGCTGCCAATCTGCAGCAGCCTTAAATCGCTCACAAAAAAGAGACATCACCAGGAGGTTGGTTCAGGGGCATGCAGGGTGGGAGATGTCTGGAATCTGATTAGGGGAATATTTTGCAAGGCATGGGAATTTCAGGTTCAGACACTGATATCTACGCTTCCGGCTGGAGCCATGCCGGCTGGGCCTGGCTGCTGATCTGCAGCGTCATTAAATTGGCTGCAGTGTAGAGGGACTCACAGGTGGCTGTTTCAGGTGATTGCAGGACGGGAGCTGTCCTGAAGTCGAATTAGTGATACAGCCGCAGAGGAGACACTAGTGAGAGAGTGAAATGTGGGGTTCTGAAGCATAGGTCAGAGTTTGTGGATGTGATCTCCCCCATAGGTCTGGCACTGAGCTGTGGGGATCCCTGAAGGCTGTGTTGCACTGCGGTGCTCCCAGGCTCCCTGTTAACCAGATTTGAGGTTGCCAGGTCTGTGTACCCTAAACCCTGGTGGCCTACACCCCAAGAATCACACCTCTTGAGTCTGCAATATCACAGACTTTCCTTCCTTGAATCCACCACGCCCTGTGGTACATCTGATGTCATAGAATGTCCTAGCCCTCAACATTTGTGTTTTTTCTTTTTTGTTTTTTTGTTTTGTTTTTTTTTAATTTTTTTTAAAATTTTTTATTGTAGTGATTGCTAACATTGCATTATCTCCTAATCTTTTCTCCCATTGTATCCCCCAAGGTCTTTTTTTTCTTCTTTCTCTCTTGTCACTAATTTTCTTCTTATTTTATCTTACTTATACAATAGGTGCTGGAGGGAACACCTCACATTTGCTGGGTTTCCTCATCCTCCACTGCCTCATGTCTGTATTAATTGATTTTGGCTACCTACACTATCTCCTTTCCCCCACATATTTACATCCTCCATCATCTATTGTCTCTCCTATATGCCACCTCCCTTTCTTTGAACCCCAAAATTGTCTGTTAATTTCTAATACCTTTGTTTTGTTTTCTGTCTTTTATCCACTCTTGAAACTATTGCCTTTCTTTTCTCTTTCCCTCTCTCTCAAAAACACTAACTTTTTAATTTATACCATATTCCTCCCATATTCAGTCAACTACCTCATTATAGGTACTCTACCTACTGCTATAACTCTACACAACATACATGAATCTATTATCCATTCTCCCAGAATTCATATTGTTGCTCTGTTAACATTTCTTACCAATACTACTTTACACATTTTCCTTTCTTACACAATTGCCTTTCCCTGGCCCTAATACTTTCCTCCAAAGTGAACTCACCCAGCAACAAGAAATTAAAATAAGAAGAACAAAGTGACAAAGAGAAGATATACCACTTACACAAAAACAACAGCTAACTAATCCCCAAGACTAGACAAAGAAGCTAAGAAACTGATTAACCCATCAAGATAAAATGATGACCAGACAGCAACAAAAAACTACAAAACAAACCAGTAATCAGGAAAACATGGATGAATCCAATCAACAAACTAAAAATCAGGAAGGGGAGCAGAACTTTGCACAAGTAATTAAAGATCTCAGAACATATATCACAGACAAATTTAATGAAATAAATGAAGAGGTTAACAATATGAAGTCGACATTTGGAGGGGAAATTGCAGACATATGCAAAAAGATAACAGATATGATGGGAATGAACACCACGGTTGAAGAAATCAAAAATACACCTGCAGGAAATAGCAGCAGATTAGAAGAGGCAGAGCAGAGAATTAGTGATGTGGAAGACAGTACACCGGAAATCAAAGAGATAGAAAATTGATTGATAAAAAGATAGAAAATATCCAGCTAGGACTTAGGGACCTGAATGACAATGCAAAATGCACAAACATACGTGTTATAGGCATCCCAGAAGGAGAAGAGAAGAGAAAGGAGTCAGACGGAGTGTTGCAGGAAATAATGGCCGAAAACTTCCCAAATCTACTGAAAGAGACAGATGTACATATCCAAGAAGCACAGTGAACCCCAAACATCATAAACCCCAACAGGCCCACCCCAAGACATATACTTGTCAAATTATCCAATGCTCAAGACAAAGAGAAAATTCTAAAAGCAGCAAGAGAAAAGAAAACCATCACATACAAGGGAAGCTCCATAAAATTAAGTGCTGATTTCTTATCTGAAACCATGGAGGCAAGAAGACAGTGGTATGATATAGTCAAAGTACTAAAGGAAAAAAATTTCCAACCAAGAATACTCTATCCAGCTAAACTAGCATTCAAAAATGATGGAGAGTTCAAAATATTCAGAGATAAACAGAAATTGAAAGAGTATGCCAACAAGAAACTTCCCGTTCAAGAAATTCTAAAGGGAGTTCTGCAGGAAGAAAGGATAAAACAGGACAGCCAGAGTTGGAGGAGAGTGTAAGAGGGACAAAAAAGACAAAAAGAGAAGAAGAAAAAAAACAAAATATGACAAACAGAAGTCCAATCAAAATATGGCTAACATAAATAATACCTTGAAAGTAATAACACTGAATGTCAATGGATTAAAATCACCTATGAGAAGATTCAGACTGGGACATTGGATAAGGAAATATGACCCATCTATATGTTATCTACAAGAGACACATCTTAGAGCCAGAGATTCATGGAGGCTGAAAATGAATGGTTGGAAAACAATCTTATAAGCAAACAATAACCAAAAAAAAAAAAAAAGGGCAGGAGTAGCTATATTAATTGCAGACAAAGTAGACTTTAAATGCAAAACAATTGTGAGAGACAAAGAAGGATACTACATATTAGTGAAAGGGACAGTCTGTCAAGAAGAATAAACAATCATAAATATTTATGCTTCTAAAAAGGGCTCCTCTAAATACGTGAGGCAAACACCAGAAAAACTAAGTATAAGAATAGACACATCTACAATTATAGTTGGGGATTTTAATACACCACTATCAACTCTGGACAGAACATCTCAAAACAGAATCACTAAAGAAATGACATGTTTGAACAATTTATTAGAGGAGCTTGTCTAATAGACATATACAGATCATTACACCCAAACACAGCAGGACATACATTCTTCTCAATTGGACATGGATCATTCTACAAGATAGACCTATGCTAGGCCACAAAGAAAGGCTTAATGAATTCAGAAATATTGAAATAATACAAATATTGAAAATAATACAAATAATACAAATATTTGAAATAATACAAATATTTCTGAATACAAATCAGAAATATTGAAATATTGAAATAAAATCTTTGACCACAGTGGAGTGAAGCTAGAAATCTGCAAGGGTCAGAGGCCCAGATTTCACACCAAAATAATGAAATTAAACAGAACACTCTTAGAAAAACAGTGGGTCAAAGAGAAATCTCAAAAGAAATCAATGACTACCTTGAAACAAATGATAATGATAACACAACATACCAAAATTTATGGGATGCAGCAAAAGCAGTACTGACAGTGAAATTTATAGCCATAAATTCATACATCAAAAAAGAAGAAAGAGCAAAAATTGAAGAACTAACTGCATATTTGGAGGAATTAGAAAAAAAAACAACAAAGTAATCCCACAGGAAGAAGAAGGAAGGAAATAACAAAGATAAGAGCAGAACTAAATGAAATAGAAAATAAGAAAGCACTTGAAAAGATAAACAAGACCAAGTGCTGTTTTTTTGAGAAGATGAATAAAATTGACAAACCTTTAGCGAGACTAACAAAGAAAAAAGAGAGAAGATGCAAATACACAAAATAAGAAACGAGAAAGGAGATATCACCACTGACCACACAGAAATAAAGACTATCATAAAAGGATACTTTGAAAAGCTATATTCCAACAAAAATGACAATTTAGAGGAAATGGACAAATTCCTAGAAACACAGAAGCAGCCTATATTGATGAAAGAAGAAATTGATGATCTCAACAAACCAATCACAAGTAAAGAGATAGAATCAGTCATTAAAAACCTCCCAGCTAAGAAGAGCCCAGGGCCAAATGGCTTCACAGGTGAATTCTATGAAACATTCCAGAAAAAATTAACACCAATCCTGGGGAAGCTCTTCCAAAAAATCGAAACAGAAGGAACATTACCTAACTCCTTCTTTCTTGCCAACATTATCCTAGTATGAAAGCCAAACAAAGACACCACAAGAAAGGAAAATTACAGACCAATTTCTCTAATGAACTTAGATGCAAAAATACTTAAGAAAATACTTGCTAATCATATTCAACAACACATTAAACGAATTATACACCACGACCAAGTGGGATTCATTCCAGGTATGCAAGGATGGTTCAACATAAGAAAATCAATCAATGTAATACACCATATAAACAGACTGAAGGAAAAAAATCACATGATTTTATCTATAGATACAGAAAAAGTGTTTGACAAAATACAGCACCCTTTCTTGATAAAAACACTCCAAAAGATTGGAATACAAGGAAATTTTTTGAACATGATAAAGAGTATATATGAAAAAACCTACAGTTAACATTGTTTACAATGGAGAAATCCTAAAATCCTTCCCTCTAAAGTCAGGAACAAGACAGGGATGCCCACTGTCTCCCCTTCTATTAAACATTGTCTTAGAAGTACTTGATCGAGCACTGAGGCAAGAACCAGATATAAAAGGAATTCAAATTAGAAAGGAAGAAGTCAAAATTTCATTATTTGCAGATGACATGATCCTATACATAGAAAACCCTGAGAGGTCTACAACAAAGCTTCTGGAACTCATAAATGAGTTTAGTAAAGTCGCAGGTTACAAGACCAATGCGCAAAAATCAGTAGCATTTCTGTACACCAATAATGAGCAAGATCAGGAGGAAATCAAGAAACAAATACCATTCACAATAGTAAAGAAAAAAATCAAATATTTAGGAATAAATTTAACTAAAGAGGTAAAAAACTTATACACCGAGAACTATACAAGACTGTTCAAGGAAATCAAAGAAGACCTAAATAAATGGAAGAATATTCCCTGCTCATGGATAGGAAGACTAAATATTATTAAGATGTCTATCCTACCAAAGCTGATCTACACATTCAATGCAATCCCAATAAAAATCAACACAGCCTTCCTTAAGGAACTGGAAAAATTAGCTATGAAATTTATTTGTAAAGGAAAGAGGCCCCAAATAGCCAAAAACGTATTGAAAAAGAAAAATTAAAATTGGAGTAATCACACTACCTGACTTCAAAACATACTACAAAGCTAAAGAAGTGAAAACAGCATGGTATGGGCATAAGGAGAGACACACAGACCAATGGAATTGAATTGAAAGTTCTGATATAGAACCTCATATATATAGCCATATAATATTCAATAAAGACACCAAACCCTCTCAACTGGGAGAGAATGGCCTATTCAACAAATGGTGCCTGGAGAACTGGATATCCATATGTAGAAGAATGAAAGCGGATTACCATCTCACACCTTATACAAAGATCAACTCAAGAGGGATCAAAGACCTAAATATAAGAGCCAAAAACATAAAGACCTTGGAAAGCAGTGTAGGGAAACATCTACAAGACCTTGTAATAGGAAATGGGTTCATGAACATCACACCAAAAGCACGAGCAGCAAAAGAAAAAATAGTTAAATGGGACTTCTTCAAAATTAAAGCCCTCTACACCTCAAAGTAGTTTGTCAAGGAAGTAAAAAGGGAACCTACACAATGGGAGAAAATATTTTTCAACCATATATCTGATAAGAGACTAGTAACTTGCATATATAAAGAACTCCTATATCTTGAAAATAAAAAGATAAACAACACATTTAAAAAATGTGGGGAAGGTTTAAAAAGACACTTCTCCAAAAAAGAAAAACAAATGGCTAAAAAGGACATGAAAAAATGCTCCAAATCTTTAGCTATCAGGAAAATGCAAATCAAAACTACAATGAGGTACCATCTTACTCCCTTAAGATTGGCAGCTATGAAAAAAACAGAAGAATACAAATGCTGGAGAGGATGTGAAGAAATGCGAATCCTCATCCACTGCTGGTGTGAATGCAGAAGGATCCAACCATTCTGGAGGACAGTTTGGTGGTTTCTCAAAAAACTAACCATAGGTTTGCCATTTGACCCAGCAATACCACTGCAGGTATATACCCAGAAGAACTGAAAACAAGAACACAAACAGATATATGCCCACGAATGTTCATAGCAGCATTGTTCACTATTGCCAAAAGTTGGAATCAACCCAAATGCCCATTAACAGATGAGTGGATCAATAAAATATGGTATATATATACAGTGGAATACTACTCAGCTTTAAGAACAAATACACTACAAACACACGTGATAAAATGGATGAATCTTGAGAGCCTTATATTGAGTGAAGCAACTCAGGCATTGAAGGACAAATACTACATAACCTCAATGATATGAAATAAGCAAGCTGTCTCAGAGAGCTAGAGACTGGAAGATAGGCTTACAGGAAATCGGGGGGTAGAGGAAGGATGTAAGCTGACGTCTGCAGGGGTGGAATCTATGATGATCTGGTGGTAAGTATGCGCACAAAGAAGAGATAAAATGGGGGCAAGGGGTTGCCTTTGGGTGGGGCTTTGGGGGTTTGAGGGGGCCTGGGGATGGGCGGAGGGGTAATATTGCCCAAAAAATTGGGGGAGGGAGGGGCAACATGTGAACAAATGAGAGTGTCAGGTGTTGGTTGAGAGTAAAATGCAGAGAAAACCGTATCAAAATATCATTAGAAGGGTTACCTGTTTAGGATGCTTGGAGGGAATGGTCTGATGCGGGACAGACTCCTGGGGAATGTCTGAATGCTCATTTTGCCAGGGTGGGTTGTACCATTGGGTAGAGACCCAAGTAGTGAGAATGGGGGTGGACCCACACCCTGGGGAGGACTAATGCCATCAAATAGAGGGAACTGTATCAATCGAGAGAAAGGATGACTCCCAGGGCATTAGGGCAGTTGAGCAAGTCAGGCCCTGAGCACTGTTGCAAGTATGTCTGGGCGTGGCTCCTTGGGAAATGGAGATTGGCTGTTGCTGTGGGCCCCAAGGGGAGGGGAAAATGGATGTTGAATGGATGGAACCATGTAAATGTGGGGGCAAGAGAGGAGTTTCATGAGAGTACACAAGGATGAATATAAAACATGTAATATTACACCAAAAACATATAGGGGATGACAGACTAATAATGTAAACCATAATGTAAAACAAAGGATAACTAAAAAATTTAGAAAACTGTATATCCTAAAGTATGGACCACAATGTAAGCACAAATGTCACCTTGTTTGAAAGCTATTGTCTCAGATTCTGTACATCAGTTTAAGTAAATATGATATGACTAAGTTGAAAGATTATCGCTGTGGAAGGGAAAAGGTTTTGTGGTGGATGTGTGGGGGTACTATATATTGTATATATGAATTACTGTGATCTGGGACTCCTCTGAAGAGAAGCTGTATTATTAGGAAAAAAGAAAAGAAAAAGATAAGATGTAGTATTTTTCCAAATCAATATGCATTCTACAGCTAACCTTTAAACTCATTGCTATATTCCATTTTACTAGTAAGGGAACCTGACATTATATTGGGCTTTCTTTTCAGTAAGTTTTGGATCACAGAGTGGTTCAACAATGGCAACGGAGGAATACTGGTATGGGATGTTATTGACAGGTGATATATGATTGACAGGGAGTTATACAGGGCATACGTCCAAGGGTATGGAAATGTTTGGATATACTCATAGTGCAAAAAATTAAATACAACAGCTGGGGGGGTACTGGGTCACTGGCCAGTGGGGGCTCTGCCATTGTCCGGAGGGGAGCAGCGGTTGTACCCAAGGTACAACAGTAAGGATCAGGAAGGAATGAGGGTCCAACAGTGAGCCCCTGATACTAATGACTATGCTTGTGAGCCTATTTGCCTGAAATAAGAACAAGGCCTAGAGCAGCACTGTGCCTAGGAGTTCCCTCCTGACAGCCTCCGTGTTACTCAAATGTGGCCAGTCTCGAAGCCAAACTCAGCATGTAAATGCAATGCCTTCCCAACAACTTGGGACATGACCCGGGGATGAGCCTCCCTGGCACCGAGGGATCACTTCCAAGTACCAGCTGATGATGCAACTAGAAAATGACCTTGAATTAAAGGTTCAATGCAGACCAGCAGAATATCCCTATCTACATATAATAACAGGAGTTAAAAATTCTGTTTGATCTAAATTAAGGGGGAAATGGAAAGGACAAATGAGTTTATATGGCTATGAGTCTCTAAAAAAGAGTCTGGAGGTTGTCAGAAGAATTGCCCATATGCACACCTGAGCAGAGTCTTAGAGACAGATAAAGTAGATACACCCCCCAGATATTGGTCCTTTTGAGGGCTAAAGAGACCCACAGGTTCTATGGTCATGGCAGATGGGGTTCACTGCCATGTCAGTTGGCCCTTCTTTGGAACTGGTGTTTCTGCATGATGAAGCTGGACTCAGATGGGATCTCTTTTCACAAGCCTTTCATGCTACTTTACTGGAATTGTAGTTGGTGCTGGGGCTTAAGATATATCTTGGGGGTTTGAATTTCTGGACTGACAATATGATAGGCAGGCCCTGCCCTCAACAGACTACAGCTCCTACACTCTGATTTATTGGACTTACTCCACTCAGCTAACATGGAGTTGAAGAATGTCAACCACCACACGATGGAGCCTAGAGTGCCTACAACTGAAAGCAGGAGGATTGCATCCAATATCCATGTGGAATCTAAAACCCCTCTTGACATAGATGTGGAATGGACACAACCAAGCCAAGGTCCAAAGGAAGGAGGAATACAGTAAGGATCAGAGTGGACTTAATGATATTCTATTTATGAGCTATTGTGGTTAATAATCAAGAAAATGTGGCATTGATGAGGAAAAAGTGGCCATGGTGGCTGCTGGGTGCGGGGAAGGCAAGGAAGAGAAGTAATGTTGAGGCATTCTCGGAACTTGGAGTTGTCCTGGGTGGTGCCCCAGGGACAATTGCCAGATGTTGTTTGTCCTCCCATGGCCCACCCGATGGAACGTAGGAAAGTGTGGGCTATGGTGTGGAATACAGGACATGGGGTACAGCGATGCCTGGAGATGTACTCGTCAGACGCAATGGATGTGACATGATGATGGGGGAGAGTGTTACTGTGGGGGGAGTGGTGGTGTGGGGGCGGTGGGGGTGAATGGGGACCTCATATTTTTTTTAATGTATTATCTTGTTAAAAATGAATAAACTGAGTAGAATTTGAAAAAAAAAAAGCAGTCTGCTTTAAAATCATCAAAAGTTGATGATCTTCAGCACGATTGATGAGCAGGGTGGTGTACCAGAGGGCCACATGTTTTATGACCAACTCTGTGAGCTCACCAAGCCCCTCACAGACTTACTGATGGGGGCTGACTCATATCCCCCAAGACACATTCAAATCCTGGTCCCTAGTGCTGTGGATGGGAGCTATTTGGAAGAATCTCAAAGATCCTTTTAAGATGAAACCAAATTTTGAGCCAGGAGGGCCTTCATCCTACAGGACTGGAGACCTCACAAGGAGGGGATCTAGACAGATGTACCCCTGTGCAGAAGTGGAGACCACAGGATTCAGATGGCCATGTGATGAGCAGAGGCTGAGCCAACATCAGGATGCCCCCTGCAGGACTGTGTCGTTGCTAATCCCTTGATCTGATGTCTAGCCTCCAAACCCTGAGACACTGAATTCAGACTCAGACACAGACAAGGTTAGCATTCCCCACTGTAAAGATGGGGGAATGTAGGCTCAGAGAGATGACAAGACTTACACTAGACCTCAGAGCTAGAAAATGGAGGAGCCAGAATTCTACCCAACCCTGGTGAATGCCAAGCTCCATGCTTTCCTCATGACCTCAGCTGCTTCTCACTTACAGGGTGACAGCAGAAACTGCTGGCCACGAGGGCCATCCATCCTTCCTAGAGATTTTTGTCCTCAAGTGAACAAAATTCCATTATTTGCAGTTCAGACCACTGGGGAGAAATTGCACTGCAGTATATCTAGAGTTCATTTGTGCTAAAATGTAACTTTCCTGATATTTCCTCTTGAGGAAAGTAAATTGCAAGCAATGTTTTGGGTACACTAGAGATAATATCAGGTAGTAGTGGCTTCTGTGACTATTAGGAAAATAACTGCACACCCCTCCCAGAATACAAATGCAGAAAGCCCATGAACACAAATCCCAGTCACTTAAGGTGGGGGGATATTTTTAATGTTGTGAAGGTGCCCGCAGTGAATGAGTCACCAGCATCACTTAATCTGAAATAGTCTCATGTAAAAATCCACCTGCTGGATGTGTCTACATTCTAAAGGTGTCTGCCAGGTTCTTAACCAGGGCCCCTTAGGGAAGCTGCTTGTCGTTCATTGTCCCCACCATAAAGCCAAATGGGTGAATCTCTGCAGTTTTGAGATGTCAGCACAATGAGGATTTAAGGCCCCAGGTGTCCCTCCTCCCCCATGAAAGGAGCTCCTGGGCCTTTGGGACCTGGGGTGACACTCAGGCTGGAGAAAAGTACCTAAAGCCAGGAGCCTTGATGCTGGGGATGTTGTTCTTCCTGTAAAAGTCAGCCCTCACGTGGTTGGCGCTGCCATGGTGGTGGTTCAGTGGCTTGATGGGCTGGTGGATATGCTTCCTATAGGTGGAAGACATCAGCACCTCAACAGGCCATTCATGCTCCTGTGGGGGATCATTAGCAGGGGTCTGCTGCTGTAACTGCCTGACTCCCAACAAGGGGCAGAAGATAGGAGCTTGGGTTTGTAGAAGTCAAAATAAGATGTCACTGGTTAAGCAAGCATGAGGGCATAATTCTAACAAGTTCATTTTCTAGTGTCACTTAAAAATCCATCACACTTCTGGAATGAATGAATTAGTGCTGGATGTTCATGATTTTTTTCATTACATGTAGGAAAATTGAAATGTAACTGATTGGGATGCTTTTCATTTCAGGTGAAGAATCATGTCTGGGCAGACTGAGTCTAGCACAACTGACACAACTGTACTTATCCTCAGTTCTAGAATATCCTTTCTATAAGGTAAAAACAAAAAGTGTATGGCATTATTTCACTGAGGGCGAACAGTTTTCTTGTGCCCCTTCTGAAAACTAAGTCACTTCTCTTTTGACTTTTCTCCATAACTTTATTAAAAGGGAAAACTTTCATTTACTTGGAGCTATGTGTAATAGCTGGCCTTTTCTTTGGTAAATTGACCCCATTTCTGTCTTGTCCTATAGGACCAGTTCCCGCTATATGAGATTTCTAGATGGTTTCAAGTGTTGAAGGTGTATGAGTCTTAGTATTCCTTGATTCACTTCAAGGGTTTTAAAGGGTTTAGCATGCACAATAGCCATTTGATTAAAAAGTCTGAATCTCTGAACTCTACAAATCCTAATTATTTCTGAGTGCATTTTTAAACCAAGTCAGAAATTTCACTCTTCTCTGGGAAACTTTAGTTTAGGTGGTATCTGTGCTATAAAGATTCCCTCTCATAAATTTCACAGCACACCTTTTTTGTGTGATTGGAAATAGTCTCAACAGACTTCAACACCTTCTTCTGTGTCCTTCAAACTTGACTCAGGATCATATTCTGGTAAAAGCTAAATATATAAAAAGTCATTACTATTTTCTTTTAAAAAAATTTTAACAATGCCAAGGCCTATAAAGATAAACACTAAAATTAGTTAACCCCAACCACCTCGATTCCCTGAAATAACAAATTTGTAACTGTGCTTTCTATGCATAACGTACACAAATATGGAAACCAATTTTCTTTTCTCTTTGTTATGTCCAGTGTATCATATAATTTACCGTTATGTTCAGTATACATAGACCTTCCTCAAGACCAATATGTGTGGATCAAATACGTTCTTTTTCGAAGTGGTGTAGTATTTTATGGGACTTACTCATCAGTTCCCCAGCTTATAATCTTTCAGGTTCTTTCCATCTTTGGTCTCTATCCACAATGCTGTAGTAAACATCCTTGCATGTCATTCTACTGGGGCCCATGCTCCTTCAAGCCTCAGACTAGAATGCTAAGAGTGGGACTACTAGTGTAATGTCAGTAGATAGTGATTCTGAATGGTAGATGTCCCACCTCCCCAGCAAAGAGTGAAGGTGGCTGGGACACCCCCACCTCCACTGTACACTTTTTTTGTCCTGTTAGCTTTTGCCACGCAATTCAGTGGAAAAGGGTGTCTAGTCATGTATTTAAATTGCATTTGAGTGAGCAATAATGAAGTTGAGCATTTTGTCAAATGTTTATTGACCATTTGTATTTTCTAGGAATTGCCTTCCTGCTCCCTAATTCATCTTTCTATTGCCTTGTGTTTTTAAGATTTGTGTGGCCAAATCTACATGTCATTTAATGGTTCCTGACTTTCCCATCATGCATAAGATTATTTCACTAAATATGTGTTAGTGCAAATATTTTACTAATTTTTCCCCATTGGATCTTTAATCAACCTTGGATTTATTATATAGGTATACCTCAGAGATTTGGCAGGTTCAGTTCCAGACCACCATAATAAAGTGAGTTACATGCATGTTTTGGTTTCCCAGTGCACATATACTATAGTCTTTTAAGTATGCTATAACATTATTTTTTATTTTTAAATACATATACCTCAATTAAAATGTGACACAGATGAAGCGAGCACATGTTGTTGGAAAACGGGCAAAATAAAATGTGACACTGATGAAGCAAGCACACGTTGTTGGAAAACTGGCACTGATAGACTTGCTTGACACAGGATTGCCACAAACCCTCCGTTTATTTAAAAAAACCAACAAACACAATATCTGCAAAGTGCAATAAAGCAAAACTCAGTAAAAGGAGATATGCCCATAGTCTGATGTTTTGTAGGAGTTTACCTGTTCTTTTCTAGACAGATAACCAATTTTCCATCACTATTTGTTCCATTGCAATCCTTTATTTATTGAATTGAGATGTCAGTTTTATCATTTCTTCTTGGATTAAAAATTTAACTGAGTGTCCTTCAGGTCCTTAAAGCAATTCTGAGAGTTTCAGAGATGTTTCTTGAACTTGACAGCATTGTCGTGATGTTTATTGTTCTTTTTTCAGTGACTACTTTTAAAACACATTTTAAAGATATTTTGAGCTATTAGACTTGAACTATAACGAGGATATTTTTCATTGCTGTGTTAAGAAAGGTATCAGTCCTAAGTCCTGGAAAAGCATCATTTATTAAAGGAATTTTGTACCAAACTTTTATACACAGGTAACTCACTACCTACGCTTTATTCTCTGGTTTTGTATCTTGTTTATCTCTCTCATGTTTGTATATATAATTTTTAGGGTCCCAAACTTCTTGCTAAATATCAAGTGAAATCATTTCTTATTCCATACCATTCCCTGGAGACCCCTGTGGATTTTCACTTTCATAAATCTTTAGTGATTGGATTGGTTGACCTTTTAGGAGCAAGATCTACTTTGCTTCCAAAATGTAACACCCTATTGGTATACAATAGGTAAGTACCAGGGAGTTTGTTTACAGAACCTTAGTGGTTGTTATCTCTTTGGGAGACAGGTGGAGCTTAGTAGCCACAGAATGCAAAATGGAATCTTCCCTGCCCCGCATGAGGCTCTAGAGTGTAGATGGTAGAATATAGTATATAGATTGTATTTGAATCCAGCTTGCCACAGATCAGCAGAATGTCTTTGCACAGTGTATTTACCCTTCTTAACCTTTTTCTTTACTTCCTCATCTGTAAAATGTGAGTAAGAAGAATATTGACCTCAAACACATATGGCAAGAGGGTATAAATGAGGGAATAACACAAGAAGTGCTCATGTCTGCTTAGCTGCTCTTATAGTTTAGGCCTGTGCTGTTTACTATAGTAGCCACTAGTGCAGATGGCTACTTAAATTTAAATTAAACATAAGTAAAATTTAAAATTCCTTTCCCTAGTCATATATCACATTTCAAGTGCTCCAAGGCCTCCCATTGCTGGTGGCTACCACATTAGCACAGATGTAAGCACATGAATCATCACGGAAATAGCTCCTGGACTATGGTGACTTCAAGTCCAAATCCTTCCTTTCATCAATTAAAAAGTCATCTCAAAGAGGACCATCTCTGATAGGCTTCATGTCACATGTTCCACCTCTGCTGCTCTCATGGTCCTTTCTACAGAAGGAATGGCATACACCAGAGGGCTGGGAAGGGAACTCGAGCCACTCCCCTTGGCCACATGTTGCAGTGATGGGGTGCTGCAGTCATGGGCTGCATTAGTTGCCAGGAGGCATGGAAGAGATGGATGGGTTGAGCTGCTTAGGTGTCTAACTTTGCTGAACTTAGAAGATTTTCTTCACTGTCTGAATTGAGAGTGTGCCACCATTTGTAAGAAGAAGGAGAGAGTGGGTGGTTCCTACTGCTCCTGGCTAATTTCAGGACCTACTCCTTGCTTTAGCCCAGGAAGCCTCCCTAATTTCAGGTTATAGGCTTGTTCTTGAAGCTGAGTGAGTGAACATCCTCATTTGGTTGTGGTCATTTCTTTGCAGCCTTGTGTCCTATTGATAAATAGTGTGGAAGAAATCAAAATAGAACAAAGTAGTAAAGGAAGATAGTGTTTGTGAGGGTATCACAGGAAGACTTTTTTCTTTCTCTCACCAGATATTGAAATTAAATTAGATAAAGAAGGATTTGTATTACCTTTTACAGTTGATGAAGATGTACACAAAAGATAAAGAAACTATTGTGGTTTTTACGTTACAAGGCCTGTTGAAGTGAATAGGCAAGGATTATTTTCTTAAAAGGGTGAGAAAAATAGATGATTTCAGAAATTAAAACTACTTCTCAGGATATTTCTTTTTGAAATTCCTTATAATATTTTATAAATAGCATCATTAATAAAGCCGAGTACATTTTCAGTAGACTAAAGAGTAACAGATTTGTGATTGACGTGAAAGTATTGGCCATTAGGAAAAGCCAAATCTTGAGTAAACACTGGCCAAAAAATATTAAGAATGTTTTGGATTGTTATAAAAAATAAGTTTATTTTTCGATTTTTTTTCAGTGTAGCACTACGCATTAATGGCCTCAAAAGATTTTAACAGCAAAAATTTACTAGGAAAAGAGGCTATTAAGCAATGCCACTTCCAGTTACTTGATTATCAAGTTGTCCTTGCATGGTTCCATTTCCCCCACCCCCAAAGTAATCCCTAATTTAAACTTGCTTTTTCCAGGGTCCTAAGTAGTCTGCTAGCCCAGTGGTCTAAGAATCTCATATCTCTAATTTAAGTACCCACTTTGTTAATTAGGCTTTTCTGGGTACTGGATATTTTTTATAAATCTTTGGCTTCTGTTTTGAAATATGGAATTTTCTTACCTTCAGTTTTCCAAAAGCAGAACATGCCTATATTCTTCATAAGATATGCTCAACTCTGTTTTTAGAGTAATTAAATTATTGGAATATCTGTTTTAATTTCCCCCTGGTATAAGGGAAAGAATGGACAAGATGACTCACTAAAACCAATATCTTCATCACTCCCTAATGCCTAAGACCTTATTGTTTCCTTTGTAAGTTACTTAATAAGGCATTATGATGATGAGTGACTAGAATGTAGATGAGTTTCCCAAGTTCTCTAATGTATTGGTGCTAGTCTGCTCCCCGGTTTCCTCTCTGGCTTACTCTTGTCCAGTTCATCTTGCACACCCCAGACTAATCTTCTGAAAACTCTCAGCATGCCAGCCTGTTATCAAAAACCTTGTCTCTTTCCTACTCACAGGATACAGTAGAACCTCCTCTGCTCTGACTTTTGCGACCACTGCAGGCTGCACCTTGTTACCTGGCTCCAAGCTGGTGGTCTCTTCCCTCCCACCTAATCCACTCCATTCTCTCTTGCCTTGCTCCTTTGCCCAGTGCTCCCTCTCCCTCCAGACAGCATCTCCCTGTGACTAAATTCTGTCCATTCATTAGCACCCAACTCAGGACTCTTCTTTCCCCACAAACTAAAACCCTGAACTCCTCTGAGGGCTGGAATGCTGATTTTCTTCACACACTCTGCTTTGGCTTGTTGCATACTTCTAGTATTGATTGTGTCTTTGAGGACAGGAATCATGTTTGATCCTTCTTTAAATATCCCTCTTATTTAACCAACAAATATTTATTGAGCCCTTATTATGTGCCAGGCATTGTTCTGGGCTCTGGGAGTAAACAAGTAAGAAAACTGTGACTTTGCCTTCAAGGAGCTTCCATTCTTATGTGTGTGCAAGTGTTGGTGGGCAGGTTGTTAGAGAGAAACAAGTTCAACATGGTAATTTCAGTTATGAAGGATTATACTAGCCAGTTCCTTTTTTCTTTCTTCTTCTCATAACTGATCCATTTTCATGAGGCTGAGATGGTAAAATCAAGGCTTGAATTTGTCAAATATTTATCAAGAAAATTCTTTTCTCAAATCCCTGGGGTTCAGTGCTGACAAGAAGGAATAGTGACTTCAGAACTCAGATTATGAAAGGAGTTGTGTTTTTATGGGAGTCAGTATAAAAAGAGCCTTATTTGTGAATTAGCCATTTTGCAGAATTATGGACTATTTGGTGATCTGAAAAGGATCTGTCCAGATCTTACAGAGACATGGAAGGAGCCTTTATTTTCCCTATACTGTGTATACCAAGTGTCAGTGATTGATTTAAAATTAAAGTTCAATTTAATATTAGTATCATAGATACTTGACTTTATATGTCAAACAGAACTGATCAAGTACAATAAAGGAATACAATGAATGACTATTTTTAAATCTGCCATCTTGTAACAGTTATCTGCTAAATGAAAAGAGTATGCTCTTTAGAGAACTTCATTTCCTCTTTTTACAAATATAAGAAATATTTTTTCCCCATGTCCTGATGTACTTTGTTAGCAGATATAATGTATGGTGAGGAGGAGCAATGGGAAAACAGATGACTGCACTTTAGACTACTATAACATTTATAATTATAGAATGATACAGAAAAAAATCCTTTAATAAAATACAGGGAAGTGAATGTGTCTTAAGCAGCTGGACTCCTACCCACAATGTGGTAGGTCCCGGTTTCAGTTCCCAGTGCCTCCTAAAGAGGATGAGCCAAATAACAAGCTGACAGGACGAGCTGACTTGGTGAGCTGATGCAACAAGGTGACACAGTGAGCTGATGCAACCAGATGATGCAGTGAGTGATGTAACTAAGAGACACAGTGAAGAAACACAATGAGACATATCAAATGGAGCAGAGGTGGTTTGAGTAATTAGGTGCCTCCCTCCCACATGGGAGGCCCCAGGTTCAGTTCCCAGTGCCTCCTAAAAAGAAGATGAGCAGACAGCAAGTGCAAACAACTGGGGGGGGTCAATTAAAATAAAATCTTTAAGTATATATGTATTCAGGAGCTTTTATTTTAAATGTACAATGAAGTAAAGTAAATTTAGGGAGGGTTGTGAGGGGGCAGGTTTGATTGTGGGGGAAATCTTCTAAAACGTAAATCATGAGTGAATTACATTGCATTTAGTGAAGTACAGATGCTTCACTCTCCAATTACGTTCAGGTTAAGGCTTAAGGGGAGAGTGAGACAAGGCAGGCAGGTGTGGAAAGGGCTGCAGAGTTAGGAGACTGGGTTTCTACCTCCGGCTATTTCTGGGACCTTGAACAGGGTAAGTAGCTGCCATTTACTTTTCACCTGCTCTGTGCAGAGCTCCCTGCTAAGCACTTGAACACAGGCTTGTATGATTTCCAGGGGCCTTGGACTTGGGCAATGTTCCCTCTCCAAAGCTCAGAGATGGTCAATGCCTGCCTTGGATATAGAACCACGGGTGAAGATGAGACTTGAACCTGCTCTGAGCAGCGATGCAGCAGAGGACTGCGAATCTGTGTTCAGGAGTCAGGCATGTGGGATTGATTTCAACCTCTCTTGCAAATTGTATAAACTTGGGCCTCATTTCCAAATGGCTAATCAGAAAATAAGGATGAAATGAGTTAATACACATAAAAACATTTAGCAAAAGGCCCACCACAAAGTAATCACAGGACATATTAGCTAGTAATATCTGAATTTCTACCAGTATTAGGGTTCTCTGAAGAAACAGCCAATAGGATATGGGGCCATATGTAAATAGGAAGAGATTGTTAGTAGAATTGGCTTAGTGACCCTAGGGATAGGCAAGTTCAGATTTCCTAGGGCAGGCCATGCATTGGAAACAGCACAGGGGATGACTTCCTCGGGAGAAGCTGGAGACGTAGAGAAAGGAGTTGTAACCGCTCAGAGACTTGGTGTTGCTTTAAGACCTCCAGCTGCTGGGGTGATGGGACTCCCCTCCTTGCTGAAGGCAGTCACCCTTGTTTGTGGATGTAACCAGCCTTAGATGCAACCAACTGCCTAATAAGCTAAAGCCACCTACAGAATGCCCTCACACTGGCAGGCCAGGGCTTGCATCATCCAATGACTCGGCACCAACTGGATGGTGATTAACCATCACATGTAACTTTTTAGATCTCTTTATCTTTACTTTTTAAGGTTTTTTTTTTTTATCTTTAAAGTAGGTTATTGAAACTCTATGAGTTCTAGAGCTCTAAGTTCCCTTTAAAATTTTATGCTTCTTTGCAGAGAAGGAATGAGACATATAGAAGCAAATTAAAGATTGACTGGGAGAGAGATGCAATCGATTCGGATATGTTCATATGCCCAAGTGAATTGCCACTCACCTGGGGGCCAGGCTGAAAGGACTCTCACATCTTGGAAACATGTGAAGTGGTCTCATTTACAGTTCTTAGCGGTACTTACTTACAGTTCATGCAGTTCATGGCTTTGGGCCTGAGCCCTGTTCTGGATCATTCTATGCCTCAGAAACCCTTCCACAGTCCCTCTTTGCTACCGAGACCAAGGCCAGTGTCACGTCTGCCTTCTGTGAGTTCTCTTGTCCTTCTCTGCTTCACCTTGCAGCCCTCCCCCACCAACCCACAACTCTAGTCCATCCTCCTTGTTTCTCAGCTCACCCTTGGTATGAAAGTAAACCCTGAGTTTAGAGTTTAAAGAGGGGAGACCTGACTACATTGCCATGCACATTGGTAATGTGGTTGTGAATACTGTGAAGAAAACGTGCAGCCTAGAACATTCCTCCACCCTCTCCACTCAGGTCCTCATCCATCATGGCCTTTTCCTGCATTGCTCTTTCAGTTCCCTCCTCCATGGAGCCCTTGCCTCATCTGGCCTCCCCCTGCCCACTTCACACATCTATCATATAAGGAATTCCCACTTGCAGGTGTTGTGCTAAGTGCTCCAGGGTAAAGGAGAAAAGACCCCCTGTGCTTGCCTTAGCAGTTGTGTGGGACAAAGAGATAAGTGAGTCCACATTCCAGTGATGTGCAGCCAGCATTCTGGAAGCATGTGCAAACCTCTGCGGGAGTGCAGGAGACTTCAGGCCAGCCCAGGGAGTGAGAGGAGGCCCTTGGGTGGGTTCCTGAGTTGCAGTCTGCCGTGGATGGGGAGCATCTGAGACATGGCGCCGGCTGCAGCACACTGTGCAAAGCATGAAGCAAAGTCAGGCCACGGGGCTGGCGCTCCCTCTGCAACTGCTTAAAATGTTTCATCCTGCAAGAATGCATGTGCTTGTTATGAAAAATTTAAGCTACTGAGTACATGACTGCTGCGTTCACTAACCATCCCACTACAAGAGGAGGGATTTGACAAGTTGTTAGATTTCAAAGTCCAGTCCTTACGACCCGAATCCTCATGTATATCTAATTCTAATGTTTCAATAGACACAAGCCAAATGGGCAATAATGCTGGGGCCATCTGAATTTCCTCATATAGTCTGCCCACCAACCCTGTAGTGGTGTTAGACAAAGCAGGTGACATCTAGTAGCAAGTGAAACCAAGATTCAAACCATTTTAGTATTCACTGCGTAGCACTGGTCTCTGATGATGACCCTGAAGAATTTGAGGTGACATTCACATAAATGGTTAGAGATTAGCAAGACATTTCCCAGTGTCCCTGTTGGAAGTGTTGGAGCCATGCATTTGAAGATAATTTTGAACACAGCATCTTCTTGCCATTAGTCTTCAAAATTAAAGCAGAGAAAGGAAAATGATTAAAAAGAGCTGTACTTGTGAGCACCACCTCTTAAGCAATGGAGGTATTCTCCGGTCAGTAGGGGGCAGCAAAGCTTAGATTTATTGGCCACCCATGAAACTCTGGATGGTCCCTGGATCCTGTAATTGCTGGGCAGAGCAGTAGCTGCAGAAGGGTACAGTGACCGTTCCGGCTGAGCAAAAGGGGAGCAGTTTCTCTTGCACTGCTTACCTTCCTCCCAGTGAAGAAGCACTTTGCCTGAGCCAGGCCTGGAGGCAGAGGGATGGTGCTGCTGGGAGAGGTGCCTGTGGAGTGTGTGGTCCTAAAGTTGCTGCCTTCCAAGCCTTCGTAGGCTGGTGCATAAGGAACTTGGGGAATGCTTGTCAGATGGAAGGAAAACTAGGGAGGAGCAGAAATCAGTGTAGTTGAGATAGTCCTGGGGAAGAAGAGCAGTCAGTTCCCTCCAAAAATGCTACACCACCACAAGGGCTTGGGCCACAAATCCAGAGGGGATTTTGGCTCATTGGTGAACTGAGCACCTCTGGAGGCTGAGATATCCCCAAAATTTCAAATAAGTGTAGTCTAAATAGTGGAGGATAGTCAATGAAACATGCCATGGAATTGCTTAGGGCAGCACCTGGCAAACAGTGAAGGGAAAGCTTAGTCAATGGCAGGTGCTATCGTCGCTTCTCATAGAGGTGCTAGGGTGCTTTCTTTTCCAGTCAGATTTTATTGACACAGCTTTTGGTGAGGGTACGTGTAAGGAGGGGTAGGAGAAGCACAGACTGGGTTGCTGGGTCATACTTCTAGGGGTGCCATAATTCTAGGGTCCCCTACTGCTAGTGTGCTGTACTTCTAGGGGTACCATACTTCTAGGGTCCTCTACTTGTAGGGGTGCCACTGTGAATGTGTGGTTACTGTTTTTGTTAATTAGCATCAAGGACATGGTACTGAAAAATCTCTAAAACCTCTGCCTGCAGCAAGGACCTGCGGGCAAGAAGCCCCCTGAGAGGGGTGCTCGTTGGTCCCGGCCTGAGAGCGACCCCTCCCCTGCTTGCCTGTCCACCTGCACTCCCTGCTGCCTACCCCTTCTGAAAGCTGCACCGTCCTTGTCCTCCCTTTCTGCCGCCTGCACATCAATGGGCTCGGCCTCACGGCCACCACAGATGTTCTTCCCTCTCCCTGGAATGACCCACTGTTCCCCAGATTTCACAAGTCTGGCTCCTCATTATCATTTATGTTTCAAGCCGGTCTTCCTAGAGCCACCCTGGTTAAAGTATTCCCAAGGCCAGTTTTGTTCCCCTTTTCCTTTTTACTGATACACACACACACATTCGAGGCTTTAGAATTAAGTGAATTTTCGACAAAAGGAACGCGCCTCTTGAACCAGCATTTGACTCAAGAAACAGCAGAGCGCTGCGGAACTGCTCAGTTTTCCCAGATATTACTTGGCTGGATTCGATTCGTGCCGCTGCACACCCGCACCTGCCAGTACCGTGAGCGGTGATCCCTCATGATGACCGAGGCGCTGAAAATTGATTCGTTGCACGTTGACACGATGCTGCTGCGGACACACTGAGTTAATATACGATGGCAATGAATTCCACCTTTTTCTTCCAGTAGTGTTCCGCGGCTCCTGGAGGGTTTCAGATGCAGCGCGCGGGTGGCCTGCACTTCTTCCAGACAGCCCGCTTGGGACCCTCCGCGAGCTCAAGGGCAAGGGCAAGCCGGCGCAGGCCCCCAGTCCAGCAGACGCGGCTCCTCGCGTCCCAAGTGGGGGCTCCAGGGACCCGCAGGGAGACGGGAGGGCACGGTCCCATCCCCAGCCCGGCTGCACCCTCGGCCCTGCGCCCCTGGCCCTGCGCCCCAGCCCTGTGCTCCCCACCCAGCTTTGTGACGCGAGGCCGCGGTTTCCCGGCAACTGCCGAACGCGGGCGCCTGGCAGCCAGGCGGACTCCGGCGGGGCCCCCGGCCGGGTGGGACCGACCTGGCCTGTGCGGAGAAGCTGGATGGGGGCGGCCTGGGGGACGAGGAGATCGCCGCCGCCACGCTGCGGGGCAAGCCCCGGCCGCCGCCCATCTCGGCGCTGTCCGCCTTCAGCTACTTCCTGCCCCGGCGCCTGGGCCCCGAGGAGCACAGCGACTTCTCCCGCCAGGCCAGGGTGAGACGGGAGGGGCGGCATCGAGAGGCGGGGGTGAGGCGGTGCTGGGGGCAGGGCTCCCCTGCCAGGGAGCGGCTGGGGCGGGGCTGTGCCACCCGGAGTGGGACTGGACACCTAGCGGCACCGCGTGGAAGGGGTCTGGGGACCAGGCAGGGGGTGGGGGCGGGGCCCGGGCAGGGTGGGGGATGCTTCTGTGGGGGTGGGAGCAGGACATCATACTGGGAAAGGTCTACCGGGAAGGTCAAGTGACGGGAGGGGGCGGGGATTGCTCACCAGGGAGGAAGACTCGATGGGGCGCCCGGGAGTGGAGGGGGCAGGGGCTGCTCCGCGGGTCGTTGGGACAGGCACCTGGACCCTGAGAAGCAGAGCTTCTATTACTGAGAGACACAGATGCACCCCTCCCCCCCAGAGCTGGAGGGGCCCCGCGGCAATCCGGGGGTGCTAGAAGAGTCTAGAAAGGGAGCCCCGAGGCTATCCAGTGTGCAGGATGCGGCCCCCTGAGCAGTATGTGCAGTGGTTCCCGGGGCTGTGAATAAGCAGCCAGGCTGATGGACGGTCCTGGGTCCCGGGAACCCTCGGGCCGCCTTCCCACCCACCAAGAACCAAGAATAGGTCTGCACCGTCTGGCCCGGCCCCTCTGGGAAGATGTGCGTGGTGGGAAGAGCTCTGGGGTCTAAGCACCGGAAGCACCCAAGAGAGGGCAGAAGGAAGGAAGAGAAGGGTGTTCAGAGTTGTCCAGGTCACCCATTCCTTTCTTTTCAACATTGTTTCTGTCCGTTCTCAGGGCATTCCTCAAGGCATCTGATTAGATAAAAGCCTTGGTTGAGGACCCTCAGCCTGGCGGACAGCTGGGCACCTGGGCTATCCTTCAGCCCTCCTGGAGGGATGGTAGTGCCAGAAGAGGGACATCTCACTTTTCTCAGGCTGCTGTCACAAGTGCCATGAACTAGGTGGCTAAAAACACCAGGAACCGCTCTCTCAGCCCTGCAGGCTGAAGCCTCAAGTGCGTGGGCCGTTCTGGTGGGTCAGTCCTGGCCGCTGGGGCACCTGTCCCTTTGCCAGCAAGCCTTCGGTTTTCAGTGCCTCCTCAGTCACCCTATGGCCTGCTCTGTCTCTCTTCCCATGGCGCACTCCCCTTCTATCTGTGCCCACACCTCCCTTCTAAAGATAGCAGCCATCCTGGACTAAAGGTCCACCCACTGCAGTCGGCCTCATTCAGTTTAAATGATTCTGCTTGCAGTAATGCTTTTGCAAAAAGTTCATGTTGCCAGGTACCTGGGATTAGGACTTCAAGGTTTCTTTTTGGGGCACACAGTTCAACCCATAATGTGGAACACAGATTCCCTTGGAAAGGAAGTTAATGGTGTGGAAAATAATTCCAAAAAATGCCTCCTTCCTCTTCTCCTAGCCACCCAGTATTAGTGGTGCCCAGGTGAGTCCCCAGTTCTGGTCAACTCTCGCTGGAGTACTAGTGGGAGGCCTCTTGAGTCTCATGAGCTTCACTTCACACATAGAAGCATAGTTTCCAGTTGAAGCAACTATGGCCCTCAGTCTGCCCCCCGGGATGTCTCTTGAATCCAAGGTACCCCTCTGCCTGGCTTCTAGCATGTGGAAGGACTGGATGGAGGAAGGAAGGAAGGAAGGGGACTTCTGGGGCCATCTGACAAGGTACCTGTCTCTTCTGGCCATTGAAATGGAGAGGGGTGGAACGGAAGGGTTCCCGACCTTCTGCCAACACACACTTCATGTATTTTCTTCCTGTGAGCAATAGGTTTTGAACAACTGTAAATAGTTTCACTTATTAAATGGGGTTTATATTTTGAGTCTATGGTACCTATGATACTGCCAGTGAGTTGATGGCCATCATGTGATAATAGTGAAAAAGCCAGGACTCTTGGTGTCTGAAGTTGTTCAATGCTTCTTTATCGAGAGAATATAAAATTCATCTGGATTTTCAGAATAACAAAGAGAGTTCATGCTACACCATTTTGTTTGTACCTTTGAGGAGTCCCTTTCCATAGCACCCTAAGGTGGATTGTAGATTGCTCCTTGATAGGGTGTCACTAATGGAAAGTACTGTTGAGGACTGCACAGTGGGGCTTGTGGTTTCTGAAGCTCGAATGTGGTGAAGAGCAGAGCAGAACCCCTGCCCCCTGTGGGCCAGGCCCAAGAGGAAGAAGGGCAGAGTGAGCCTGAAGACTCAGTATCTCCTTCTTGAATTTGCTGGTCTGATAAGCAGTCCCACCTTCCAGGGCTGACTAAACAAGGGCCGGAGAGGGGCCTGGAGGTAGGAAGTGACTGGGGCTCTGCCCCTTGGAGGAAAATCAAGAATGAGGCATAAGCACGCCTTTCTATATGACACTGTAGGCACACTAAGGCCTGTGGGCCAAATCTGGCCCCCATCCAGTTTGGAGAAAGTTTTATTAGAACATAGCCACACCCATTCATTTCTCTATCCTCCCTGTGTAGGATGTCGTGGTTGAGTGATAGTGACAGAGCCCCTGGGACAGGAGAGTTCCCACCTGGCCCTTCACAGAGAAAGTCGCTGACTCCTCCTCTAATGCCTTACTGCCGCCTGGAAAATGGGAATTGTCTTTAGAATACATTCATTCAAATGAGATTTTATGTGTTTAAAGCATTTCATGGCCGTTTAGATTAGCTGGGGTTACAGGCAAATTCAAGTCCTGGAGCTTTGTGTATGCCAAAAGGAAATTATGCAACTGAAATAAATATTAATTAAAATCTAAAGAAAAGAGCCTTAAAAGCTGCAAGAACAGCAAAAGGCATTTCAAAGTCCATTTGTACCAATGTTCACACCATGGTATTGGGATTATGGGCACTGGTATTTGATTAACTCCAGGGCTCCAGGTGCAGTTTCTCCAACCTTGGGATAATTGATCATAAAGAGTGTGAATTCTGTACTACAGGTTTGCTGAAGGACCAAACTGCCCCAAAATTCATTGCAGGTATGTTCAGCCCCTAGCAAAGCTGATCAAATTACTTCCTAAGTCAATTTCCTTGGAGCACAGTTAACAGTAGTCAGTGTGTTGGTTAGCATCCCAGGCTGAGGAGTCCCGGGTGGAAGTATCAGCGCTACGGTGACTAGCTATGGAGCCTTCACAAGTCACAGCCTCTCTGTCTCACTTTGCCATTCTAGGACAGATCAAACAGAACTGACCTCATGGACCACTTATAAGAATGAATGTAATTAGCATGCATACAGTGGCTCACAGTAAGCCCTGGGTCAGTGGAGCTCTAATTACTGTTTGGTTTTTAATTTTTAATCTTTTAATTATCTTTTTTTAAAGTTAATAGATCACACAAAAAGTTACATTAAAAAACATAAGAGGTTCCCATATACTCCACTCCCCACTCCCATCAATTTTTTAGTTGTATTTTTTAAAGATACATAGATCTCAAAAAATGTTACATTCAAAAAATATAAGAGGTTCCCATATACTCCCACCCCCCTCACTCCACTCCTCCCACATCATCAACCTCTTTCATTAGTGTGGCACATTCATTCTATTTGGTGAATACATTTTGGAGCACTGCTGCACCCCATAGACTAATTGGCTTTGGCTAGTGATGGTCAGTGCCCTTTTGCTAAGGACTGGGTCCACTGGGCCAAGCCTTTCCTTCCTGATCTGATTACTGTCAGAGAGGCAAATGATAGAACCTTCAGCCTGGGGGCTTAAATAAGCATTTCTGGGGCATTGTCAGACTAGCCCTGGCAAACTGAGACAGTGGCTAAAAGTAAAGATAGACTTCCCATGCCAAGGTGTGTGTGTGTGTGTGTGTGTGTGTGTGGCAGGGAGGCCCTGCTCAGTCCAGTCTCAGGAACCCAGGTGGAGGGAGGGTCACCAGTCAGGCTGTTGTCCTTTCAGTGTGAAGTCTTTGGAGCTCCTGGCCATGGGTGCTTACATGCTTCTGCCTGAAGAGTCACACATGGCTCCTTGATCACATGCAAGCACCTAGCAGAGGAGCAGGGACGGTTATTCCTGTGGGTGGCTGGGAGTGCAGGAGAATTGGCTATTCGTGCCGTCTAACACTCAGCTGATCCTGAAGTGCCCTCCAGGGTTGGGTCTCTAGCTCCATTTCCCACTGCTGGAAAGCCCTTGCTTCTCCTACTAAGTGCCCTTTCTCAGCCAGCAGCTCTATCTGCAGTACCAAGGTCCCCTCCACTGTCACGTCCATTTCCTACCCCCAGCACCACCAACATCAGCAACCCTCCTTCTGAGTCACCCTGCACTTTGTTCACACCTCAGCTATTTCCTGAGGGAAAACTGATGGTACACAACAAGGGCCAAACCAGTATCAGGAAACACTCAATTTCAACAATACTCAAAACACAAAGGGCCAAATGGATATCAAGAGAGAAAGGTAAATGGAGTTTGTTTTGTTTTGTGTTTTTATTTTTTTAATTCATTTTTTAAAATATTACATTAAAAAAATATGAGTTCTGCATGTACCCCCCATCCCCCTAACCCCACTACTCCCCACATAGCAACATTCTCCTCCATCATCATGGCACATTCATTACATTTGGTGAATACATCTCTGAGCATCGCTGCACCTCATGGTCAATGGTCCACATCATAGCCCACACTCTCCCACGTTCCATCCAGTGGGCCATGGGAAGATCTACAATGTCCAGTAATTGTCCCTGCAGCACCACCCAGGACAACTCCAAGTCCCAAGAATGCCTCCACATCTCATCTCTTACTCCCATTTCCCACACCCAGCAGCCACCATGTCCACTTTTTCCATACCAATGCCACATTTTCTTTGAATACTAACCACAATAGTTCATGAATAGAATATCAGTAAATCCACTCTAATCCATATTCTATCCCTCCATCCTGTGGACCTTAGATTGGTTGTGTCCATTCCACATCTATGTCAACAGGGGGCTCAGATTCCACATGGATGCTGGATGCATTCCTCCTGCTTTCAGATGTAGGTACTCTAGGCTCCATGGTGTGGTGATTGACCTTCTTCATCTCCATGTTATCTGAGTGGGGTAAGTCCAATAAACCAGAGTGTAGGAGCTGAAGTCTGTTGAGGCTCAGGACCTGACTATCACGTGGTCAGTCCAGAGATTTAGATGCCCTAGAAATATCTTAAACCCCAGCACCAACTACAATTCTGATAAAGTAACAGGAAAAGCTTGTGAAAAGAGATCACATCTGAGTCCAGCTCTATCACACAGAAACACAAACTCCAAAGAAGGGCCAACTGACATGGCACTGAACTCCATCTGCCATGACCATAAGACCTGTGGGTCTCTGTAGCCCTCAGAAGAACCAATACCTGCGGTTGTATCTACTTTATCTGTCTCTGAGACTCTGCTCAGGTGTGCATAATGGCAAACCCTCTGATAACCTCCAGGCTCTTTTTTAGAGACTCATAGCCATATAAACTCATTTGTCCTTTCCATTTCCCCCTTGATTTAGGCCAAAAAGCATTTTTAACTCCTGTTATTATATGTCGACAGGGATATTCTGCTGGTCCGAGTTGAACCATTTATTCAAGGTCATTGTCTAGTTACGTCATCAGCTGGTACTCGGTAGTGATCCCTCAGCACCAGGGAGGCTCATCCCCAGGAGTCATGTCCCATGCTGGGGGTGGGGGGTGGGGAAGGCAATGCATTTACATGCTGAGTTTGGCTTCGAGACTTGCCATATTTGAGCAACACAGAGGCTTCTAAGGAGGTAACTCTTAAGCACACTACTGCTTTAGGCCTTGCTCTTATTTCAGGTGCACAGACTCACAAGCATAGTCATTAGTATCAGGGGCTCATTGTTGGAACTTCATTCCTTTTTCGTCTTTGCCGTTGCACTTGGGGGATTGTTGCTGTTCCCTTAGGGACTGTGATAGAGCTCCCTGGTTAGGAATTCAGCACTCCCTCAGTTGTTATTTTTAATTGTTTCCACTAAGAAAATATCCAAACATATATGCCCTGTAGAACTCCCTGTCAACCATAAGTCCCCTGTCAATAACATACCACACCAGTAGTCTTCTGCTGCCATTGTTGAACTACTCTGTGATCCAAAACTTCCTGAAAAGTGAAGCCCAATATATTGCCAGGTTCCCTTAATAGTAAAATGGAATATAGCAATGAGTTTAAAGGTTAGATATAGAGTACATACTAATTTGGAAAAATTCAACATCCTATCTTTTTCTTTTCTTTTTTCTAATTATTAAGCTTATCTTCACAAGAGTTTTAGATCACAGTAATTCATATATACAATATACAGTACTCCCACATATCCAACAGAAAACCTTTTCCCTTCCACAGCAATAATCTTTTAACATAGTCATGCCATATTTACTGAAACTGATGTACAGACATTGAGACAATAGCTTTCAAACAAGATAACATTTGTGTTTACATTGTGGTTTATACTTTAGGCTATAAGATTTTCTAAATTTATAGTTATCTTATGTTTTACATTATGATTTACATTTTAGGCTATCAGCCCCTATGTATTTTTGGTGTAATTTTACATGTCTTATATCCACCCTTTCGTACTCTTATGAAAAACTTCTATTGCCCTCACAGTTATGTTGGTTCCATCTATTCAATACCTATTTCCCCCTCCCCTTAGGGCCTACAGTGACAGTCCATCTTCATTTCTTGATGAGCCATGTTCAGAGATACTTGCAACAGTGTTGAGGGCTTTACATGCTCAACTGCCCTAATGCCCTGGGAGCCACCATTTCTCTTGAGAGATACAATTCCCTCTATTTGATGGCATCAGTCCTCCCCAGGATGTGGGTATACCTTCACTCTCATTATATGGGTCTCTACCCAGTGATATAAACCTCTCTGGCAAAATGAGAATTCACATATTCCCTAGGAGTCTGTCCTGCATCAGATTATCCCCTTTAAGGAAGTTAAACAGGTAACTTTCCTTATTATAATTTTGAAAAGGTTTTTTCAGCATTATACTCTCAACCAAATACCTGACAATCTTCTATGTTCGTATGTTGCCCCAAACTCCCCCCAATTTCTTGGCAATATTACCCATTTGCCTATCCCTAGCCCCCCTAAAGCCCACAAAGCCCCCCCAAAGGTAACCCTATGCCCCAATTTTATCCCTTCTGGGTACACATATTTACCTCCAGCTTATCACAGATTTGACCCATGTAGATGTCAGCTTACATCCTTCCTCTACACCACGATTTCCTGTAAACCTATCATCCAGTCTCTAGCTCTCTAAGGCACCTTGTGTTTACTTATTTCATATCATTAATGTCATGTAGTATTTGTCCTTCGATTCCTGGGTTGCTTCACAATATATGGTTCTCAAGATTCATCCATGTTATCACATGTGTTTGTAGTGTATTTGTTCTATAAGCCAAGTACTATTCCATTGTATGTATATACCACATTTTCTTGATCCATTCATCTGTTGATGGGCACTTGGGTTGATTCCAACTTTTGGCAATAGTGAACAATGCTGCTATGAACATTGGTGTGCATCTATCAGTTTGTGTCCTTGTTTTCAGTTCTGCTGCGTATATACCCAGCAGCGGAATTGCTGGGTCATATGGCAAATCTATGGTTAGTTTTGAGCAACAGCCAAAATGTCCTCCAGAATGGTTGGATCCTTATGCATTTCCACCAGCAGTGGATGAGTGTTCCCATTCCTCCACATCCTCTCCAGCATTTGTACTCTTCTGTTTTTTTCATAGCTGCCAATTTTATGGGAGTAAGATGGTATCTCATTGCAGTTTTGATTTGCATTTCCCTGATAGCTAGAGATTTGGAGCATTTTTTCATGTCCTTTTTAGCCATTTGTATTTCTTCTTTGGAGAAGTGTCTGTTTAAACCTTTCCCCCATTTTTTAAATGGGTTGTTTATCTTTTTATTTTCAAGATATAGGATTTCTTTATATATGCAAGTTATAAGTCTCCTATCTGATATATGTTTACCAAATATTTTCTCCCATTGTGTAGGCTCCCTTTTTACTTTCTTGACAAACTCCTTTGAGGTCCAGAAGGCTTTAATTTTCAGGAAATCCCGTTTATCTATTTGTTCTTTTGCTGCGTGTGCTTTTGGTGTGAAGTTCATGAAGCCATTTCCTATTACTTGACTCTTATATTTAGGTCTTTGATCCATCTTGAGTTGATCTTTGTATAAGGTGTGAGATGGTAATCCTCTTTCATTCTTTTACATATGGATTTCCAGTTCTCCAGGCACTATTTGTTGAATAGGCCATTCTCTCCCTGTTGAGAGTGTATGGTGGCTTTATCAAATATTATATGGCTATATATATGAGAATCTATGTCAGAACTCTCAGTTCGGTTCCATTGGTCTGGGTGTCTTTCCTTATGCCAATACCATGCTGTTTTCACTACTGTAGCTTTGTAGTATGTTTTGAAGTCAGGTAGTGTGATTCCTCCAATTTCATTTTTCTTTTTCAATATGTCTTTGGCTATTCCGGGTCTCTTTCCTTTCCAAATAAATTTCACAATTACTTTTTTCTAGTTCCTTAAAGAATGCTGTGTTGATTTTTATTGGGATTGCATTGAATGTGTAGATCAGTTTTGGTAGGATAGACATCTTAATAATATTTAATCTTCCTATCCATGAATAGGGAATATTCTTCTATTTATTTAGGTCTTCTTTGATTTCCTTGAACAATCTTGTGTAGTTCTGTGTGTATAAGTTCTTTACCTCTTTAGTTAAGTTTATTCCTAGGTATTTGATTTTTTTAGTGACTATTGTAAATGGTATTTATTTCTTGATTTCCTCCTGAGCTTGCTCATTATTGTTGTTCAGAAATGCTACTGATTTTTGCACATTGATATTATAACCTGCGACTTTACTAAACTCATGAGTTCGAGAAGCATTCTTGGAGACCTCTCAGGGTTTTCTATGTATAGGATCATGTCATCTGCAAATAATGAAATTTTTCCTTCCTCATTTCCAATTTGAATGCCTTTTGTATCTGGTTCTTGCCTCAGTCCTTGAGCAAGTACTTCTAAGACAATGTTTAATAGAAGACGTGATAGTGGACATCCTTGTCTTGTTCCTGATCTTGGAGGAAGAATTTTAGGATTTCACCATTGTAAACGATGTTGGCTGTAGGTTTTTCATATATACTCTTTATCATGTTCAAAAAATTTCCTTGTATTCCAATCTTTTGCAGTGTTTTTATCATGAAAGGGTGCTGTATTTTGTCAAATGCTTTTCCTGCATCTATAAATATAATCACGTCATTTTTTTTCATTCAATCTGTTTAGATGTTGTATTACTTTCATTGATTTTCTTATGTTGAACCATCCTTGCATACCTGGAATGAATCCCAATTGGTCATGGTGTATAATTCGTTTAATGTGTTGTTGAATATGGTTAGCAAGTATTTGTTAGGTATTTTTGCATCTAAATTCATTAGAGAAATTGGTCTGTAATTTTCCTTTTGTGGTGTCTTTGTTTGGCTTTGGTACTACGGTATTGTTTATTGTTGGCATCATAGAATGAGTTTGAAAATGTTCCTTCTGTTTCAGTTTTTTGGAAGAGTTTTAGCAAGATTGGTGTTAGTTCTTTCTGGAATGTTTTGTAGAATGCACCTGTGAAGCCATCTGGCCCTGGGCTCTTCTTAGTTGGGAGGTTTTTAAAGACTGATTCTATCTCTTTACTTGTGATTGGTTTGTTGAGATCAGTAATTTCTTCTTTTGTCAGTATAGGCTGCTTATGTGTTTCTATGAATTTCTCCATTTCCTCTGAATTGTCATTTTTGTTGGAACATACTTTTTCAAAGTATCCTCTTATGATAGTCTTTATTTCCATTATACAGATGGGGCTCACTGCCATGTCAGATGGCCCTTCTTTGGAGTTGGTGTTTCTGCATGATGGAACTGGACTCAGAGGGGATCTCTTTTCACAAGACTCGCATGCTACTTTACTGGAATTGTAGTTGGTGCTGGGGTTTGAAATATATTTGGGGGATTTGAATCTCTGGACTGACAATATGATAGCCAGGCCCTGAGCCTCAACAGACTTCAACTCCTACACTCTGATTTATTAGACTTACCCCACTCAGCTAACATGGAGTTGAAGAAGGTCAACCACCACACCATGGAGCCTAGAGTGTCTACAACTGAAAGCAGGAGGAGTGCATCCAGTATCCATGTGGAATCCAAGCCCCCACTTGACATAGATGTGCAATGGACACAACCAATCCAATGTCCACAGAGAAAATGTGACATGGGTGTGAGAAGGGTGGCCATGGTGGCTGCTGGGTGCTGGAAATGGGAGGAAGAGATGAGATGGGGAGGCGTTTTCGGGACATGGAGTTGTCCTGGGTGGTGCTTCATGGACAATTACGGGACATTGTAGATCCCCTCAGGGCCCACTGGATGGAACGTGGGAGAGTGTGGGCTATGATGTGGACCATTGACTATGGGGTGCAGTGATGCTCAGGGATGTACTTACCAGGTGCAATGGATATGTCATGATGATGGGAGAGAGTGTTGCTGTGGGGGGAGTGGGGGGTGGGGGCGGTGGGGTTGAATGGGACCTCAAATTTTTTGAATGTAATATTAAAAAAAAAAAGTCTCCCATTATAGTCGTAGAGGCATCTATTCTTTCCCTTAGTTTTTCCAGTGTTCGCCTCACGTATTTGGAGGCGCCCTAGTTAGGAGCAAAAATATTTATGATTGTTCATTCTTCTTGAGAGATTGTCCCTTTCACTAATATGTAGTATCCTTCTTTGTCTCTAACAATTGTTTTGCAATTAAAGTCCATTTTGTCTGATAAAAATATAGCTACTGCTGCTTTTTTTGTTTTGTTTTTGTTATTGTTTGCTTGTAAGATTGTTTTCCAACTATTCACTTTCAGCCTCCATGAATCCCTGGGTCTAAGATGTGTTTCTTGTAGACAGCATATAGATGGGTCATATTTCCTTGTCCAATATCTCAGTCTGAATCTTTTGATAGGTGACCTTAATCCATTGACATTCAGTGTTATTACTTTCAAGGAATTATTTATGTTAGCCATATTTTGATTGGACTTGTGTTTGTCATATTTTGTTTGTTTTTTTCCTTCTCTTTTTGTCTTTTTGTTGCTCTTACACTCTCCTCAAACTCTGTCTCTCCTGTATTTTCCTTTCTTCCTGCAGAGCTCCCTTTAGTATTTCTTGAAGGGGAGGTTTCTTGTTGGCATACTCTTCCAATTTCTGTTTATCTGTGAATATTTTGAACTCTCCATCATTTTTGAATGCCAGTTTAGCTTGGTAGAGTATTCTGAGTTGGAATTTTTTCTTTTAGTATGTTGACTATAGCATACCACTGCCTTCTTGCCTCCATGGTTTCAGATGAGAAATCAGCACTTAATCTTATGGACCCTCCTTGTATGTGATCATTTTCTTTTCTCTTACTGCTTTTAGAATTTTCTCTTTGTCTTGAGCATTGGATAATATGACAAGTATATGTCCTGGGGTGGGCCTGTTGGGATTTACGATGTCTGGGGTGCATTGTGCTTCCTGGATATGTACATCTGTCTCTCTCAGTAGATTTGGGAAATTTTCAGCCATTATTTCCTGCAACACCCCTTCTGACCCCTCTCCCTTCTCTACTCCTTCTGGGATGTCTATAATATGTATGTTTGTGCATTTTGCATTGTCATTCAGGTCCCTAAGTCCTAGCTGGATTTTTTCTATCTTTTTATCGATGAATTCTAATATCTGTTTGATTTCCGATGTACTGCCTTCCAGTTTGCTAATTCTCTCCTCTGACTCTGCTAATCTGCTATTTGCTGCTTGTGTATTTTTGATTTCTTGAACTGTGGTGTTCATTCCCATCATATCTGTTATCTTTTTGTGTATGTCTGCAATTTCCTTTCCAAGTGCTTTCTTCATATTTTATACTCTTCCATTACTTCATTAAGTTGGTCTCTAATATATGTTCTGAGATCTTTAATTACTTGTCCAATGTTCTGCCCCTTCCTGGTTTTTAGTTTGTTCATTGGATTCAGCATGTTTTCCTGATTATTCTTTTGGTTTGTAGCTTTTTTTCGCTGTCTGGCCATCGTTTTATCTTCATGAGTTTAATCATCCTTAGTTTCTTTGTCTAGTCTAGGGGATTAATTAGTTGATGTTCTTGCATAAGGGTCATATCTTCTCTTTGTAACTTTGTTCTTCTTATTCTAATTTCTTGTTGCTGGATGAGTTCACTTTGAAGGAAAATATTAGGGCCAGGGAAAGGAAATTGTATAAGAAGAGAAAATGTTTAAAGTAATATTGGTAATAAATGTTAGCAGAGCAACAATATGAGATCTGGGAGAATGGATATTAGATTCATGTAAGTTGTGTAGAGTTATAGCAGTAATTAAAGTATCTGTAATGAGACAGTCAACTGATTATGGGGAGAATATAGTATGAATTAAAAGGCCAGTGTTTTCATGAGAGAGGAAAGAGAAAAGAAAGACAATAGTATCAAGAGTGGATAAAAGACAGAAAACAGAACAAAGGTATTAGAAAATAAAAGTTAGACAATTTGGGGACCAAAGAAATGGAGGTGGAATGTAAGAAAAACAGTAGATGGTGGTGGATAGAAAGATGTGGGGGAAAGAGGTTAGTGTAGGTGACCAAAATCAATTCACACAGAACTGAGTAAATGGAGGATGAGGAAACACAGCAAATGTGAGGCGCTCCCTGCAGCACCTATTGTATAAATAAAATAATATAAAATAGGAAGAAAAAGAGAGAAAAGAAAAAAAAGAGTAGGAAAAAAGGGGGTGGGCAAAGAAAAGAGAGGGAAACAAGCAAGAAAAGGAAAAAAAGAAAGAAAAAAAACCCAATAAACAAAAAAGGACCTTGGAGGATACAATGGGAGAAAAGACCAGGAGATAATGCAATATTAGTAACCAAGACAGTTAAAAAAAAAAAAGGAAAAAAAAACCCCACAAATGCCAAGGGCTAGGACAGTCAAGGACCTTGATGGGCCTCAGGGCATGGAGGATTCAGTGATAGGAATTCTGTGATATTGCAGACTCAAGAGGTGTGAGTCTCTGGGGTGTAAGCCACCAGGGTTTATGGGGCACAGACCTGGGAACCACAAATCCAGTTAACAGGGAGCCTGGGAGCACCACAGTGCAACTCAGCCTTCAGGGATATCCACAGCTGGGCACCAGCCCTATGGGGATGGGTCACGCCCACAAACTCTGACCTCTATGTCAGAAACCCAAAATTCCCCCTCTCACAAGAGTCTCTTCTGTCACTGTCTCACCAAGTCAACTTCAGGACACCTACTGCCCTGCAAGCCCCTGAAACAGCCTGCTGGGGATGCCACTGTACTATAGACAATTCAGGGACTGCTGCAGATGGGCCGCCAGCCCTACGAGAAGGAGCTCTAGCCAGAAGCTCTGAGCTCCATCTCAGAAATCCAAAATTCCACATCTCACAAAAATCTCCGTCTTTGTCTAATTGGCGTCCAGACACCTCCCATCCTGCAAGTCCCTGAAACAGCCTGCTGGGGGCACCGCTGTACTACAAGCAGTTTGGGGATGCGGTAGATGGGCTGTCTGCTCTAGTGGGAGGGGCTCTAGCTGGAAGCTCTGATCTCTGTGTCAGAAACCAAAAATTCCACGTCTCGCAAGAATGCCTCCATCTCTGTCTCACCAAATCGACTTCCAGACACCTCCCACCCTGCAAGCCCCCAAATAGCCCACTCAGGTCTTGGGAATTCCCTGGTTCAGCAAAGTCTCCAGGACTGCCCACCCCAGGGGGAAGCTTCGTATGAGCAGCTCCAATCTCCATGAAAGAGACCCAAAATTCTACATTATACACAAATCTTCTTTTTCACCGTGCCACTAATTTGATATCCAGACACCTCCTGCCCTGCAAATGCCTGAAACAGCCCAGTCCAGCAAAATTCCAACCCTATTCAGCTGCTTCTTTGCAGGAGAGGTTATAAGGTGCACTCACTCAGATGCCGTCTTGCCTGAGTACAGCCTTGCTTTGTGTTTTAAAAGCAACATCCTTTGTGAAACAAGAACTCCCTTGAGAAATGGTAATAATGAAATACCAATAAACCCAGAAGCTCCGTTTTGTGGTAGCATCTAAATTTGGATCAATTTTATTAATGACATTCTGCTTCAATCCATAAAGTAGTGAAAGAAAAAAAAAGAGGAAAGAAGAAAAATTGATGACACAAATCAAGGAAAAGCAGATTTTTCAGTTTGATTAGTTGTTGGAAATGGATAACCATGTTATTAACTGAGGTTGACTGGTGATGAATATTATTTTCTTTATTTTTCTGTGATAAAATAATTTCATTTTGTTCTGCAAATGTTCTGAAGACACGAAATCCCCACAAAGAAGAGCTGTCTAAGATTCTGATAACATGCACCAGCATTGTTAAGGAAGGTTATTCTGAGCTATGATAGGCTCCTGGTAACTAATCCAGGGTTTGGGAGGCAGGCATTGCTGCTTTCTTATCATTCGTACATTAAAGAGAGTTTTAGAACTAATTAGAAGGAGAAGAAATGGGCATTTTTCTGTCATGTTGCATATCATACTCTATTATGCTGATTTTCTCCAGCTTAGGAAACAAAATAAAGTGCCATTTGCCCTCACATTCAGTGTAGGGTGATTGCATGTTCTGTTCTTGAGTCCCTTCTTCCCCTTTAGGATCTTCCCCTCAGAATTAGAATCCTAGGGACTTACTCACCCTAGAAGGATCAGAGGAAAGCACAAGCCCAGCCTCTTCCATGAGGATCTTCCCTTTCCCTGTTCCCCTGCTGTTAGTGCTGCCCCCAGCTGGCTGACCTACTGCCCTATCCACTTTGGCACCAGGCTTTCAGGTGTGAGAGAAGAAGGTGCCTCCCACCTCTCCACCAGGTATCTGGAGGCCTGGTCTATGTGTTCTCCAGCCACATATGTGTTCCATGGGTGGGCTGGCCAGGAGTGACTTAAGCCACAGAATGACCAGGAACCCAGCTCCCTTCTAAGTCCTTAATTTACTGGGCATATGGAAGTGGTGTGAGTGATGGAGAGCATGTTATCTTTCTTTCTTGCCAGCTGGCCTCAAGTGGGCTGGGCAGTAACTCTGAACCTCTGGATTCCAGAACTTTGCCTGAGAGGAGACCAAGTTCCTTCTTTGGAGAATTGACCTTCCATCATCCCAGGAGTGTGGGTGGGGTGCTTGGGCTTCCTTGGGTTCCTGAAGGGCCTTCTGGTCTAGGGGCTTACCTACAAAGTTTCCTTCTAGAGGACATAACACTGCTAGCCAGAGGTGACTCTCAGCCAATCAACATCCTACGTTATGTATGTTAAAGATAATGTGATCTCTCCATGGTGCATTACGTTTTTTAAACTGTTGGATTTTATTTGATTTAATTCAAATATCTTTAATATTTATATAGTGTAGCCATTTGATATTGTTTATGAATTCCAAATATAGATATTGGATTATGTTTGTAAACTGGTCTGTTCCTCTGGGCATGATAGATTGTATTAACTTCATAGGTTTAATTTTTACGTATTAAATTATGATCAGGGGTTTGAATGGCCCATGTCAGTAGGACATTGAGTCTTCACCCCTTTGGTGGGAAGGGACTCAGCAAGAAAAAGACATGGCAATGGAAGTAGTTGGAGTTTTGTTGCTGGAACTTGGGGAAGTAAACACACAGGAGAAGAACACAGAGAAATAGAGATGGCTCCTTAGACATGGCAGAGGCCTGGGAAGAGAGATAACCTGAGGGTCTACAGCTGACCTTGTGGAGAGACCAGAGAAGCCAAGCCCATAAAGTAACAAGTGCCAGACAGAGAGACAAGCCTTATGCCAGTCTACATCTGAGACCAGAAGAAGCTGGGACCATGGAGTGTGAAGAAGAAGCCTGAATCCTCACAGAGACCAGCAGCCATCTTGCTCCAACATGTGGCAACAGACTTTGGTAAGGGAAGTAACTTACACTTTATGATCATGTGACTGTAAGCTTCTACCCAAAATAAACCCTCTTTGTAAATACCAACAGCTTTCTGGTACTTTGCATCAGAACACCTTTAGTTGACTAATACATTTAGTCAAAGTGGTTGATTTTTTTTGTGATTTCTCCCCATTGCTTTGATGATTAGAAGACCCTTAGAGCTGTTTTTCACCTTTTAAAATCCATCCAGAATTTTCTTTTGTCTACAATGAAGTGGGAAGATACCAGTTTATTTTTACCCTAAAGAGCTATCCAACTTTCACAGTACCAAACACTGAAAACTTTATCACTGGCCATTGTTTGGGCTTCTTGTTAACCTAGGAGTGTAGGAGCCATACTGGAGGTGATGCTTTCCACAGAAGTGAAGGCCACAGTGGACCAGGGCACCCTGTGACCATCCCAGAAGTGGACAAGCTTGAATGCAGCTGTGGGAGGAAGCTTGGGTATGGTGGGCTGGTTCTGGCTAGCCGTGGTGTGGGAGCAGGAGCCCTGATCCCATGCTGGAAGGTTTTCTGTCCTCCCCGTCCTGTAAAGTGACTTGGAGCACAGGCACACCAGGATTTCCAGCAGCCGTGGGACAAGTTCCTTTAGTATGGCACCCCTGGAATTCTCAAGAACTTTAAGACAATACTAAGGATTGCCTTGTTGGCCTTAACAGGTGGCTGTGGACCACAACCAGGCTGACTTATTTTCACACCACTCCCAGAATGACCAGGTGTCTTGCACAGGATGGAAGGTGTGTGAAGGGTCTGTAGAGACTCAATTGAAGCTGCTTTCACCCAATCTGAGTTCCTGGAGTCAGTGAGCATGGGGGTTACTGGGTTTTCAAACATACTCTGCATATGTGCTGCATTCTCTTCACTGTACTTTCTGTCTTGTGCCTTGCAGTTGGTAGAAATGCTTCCTAGCATTACTACCCAGAGGAAAAAAGTAATGCAAAAACAAACTTAGGTAACCTGGCATCGAGACCTGATACTTCCCAAATCCAGCAAGAACAAGTGTCTGAGTTCACTGTTGGGAGTATCTAAGCAGCCAGAGTGATATACATGGCTAACCAGGAGAGGATTAAAGAACAGCTAGCATATGCATTTATTCACCTTTTATTAGATAATGAGGCAGATGTACTTTCCCTTTAAGGACTAGCTGGGGTGAACAAATGGAGATATTAAAAGATGATAGCTGATGGGTGGGGCAAGATGGCATCTGAGTGAATGCACTTCATAATTGCACCCTCAGAAGAGCAGCTGAGTAGGGTTGGAATCTTGCTGCAGTGGGCTGTTTTCGGAACTTGCAAGGCAGCGGGTGTTTGGACATTGATTTGGAGAGACAGAAATCATGCTTGCTAAGGTAGAATTGTAGGTTTCTAGCACCGAGGTCGGAAGTTGTGGAGAGGTGGGACTCTTCCCCCTTAGGCATTCCCTGGACTATCAGTAGTGTGGTGGCATTCCTAGGCCCTGTGTTCCCCAGAAGCATGGTCTCCAGATCCATGTCCCCTAAGCCACCACAGCGGACGTTCCACAGACCTACATACCCTAAGTCTACAATATCCCAGACTTCCCACTCTCAAATCCAGAGCTCCCTGCAGTAAAAGAACACACTAGCCATTCAGTTTTGGACTGGCTCTGTGAGTTGGAGGGTTTGGGTGGGAGGTGCAGAGGGGCAAAATGAGTGCGGGTTCATTTTCAGGTCCTGACCACCCTTTTTTTTTTGAACTTGGAGGAGCATACCAGCTGGCTTGGGGAAAGCTGGGGAAGAAAGGAGAGGCAAATCTGCCGAGAAAGCCCTATTTACCTAAAAATGCTGGGTTAGGAAACTTGGTCTGGAAGAAGGTGGAGTCAGAAAATCAACTGCCTCTCCTGTAGCACACCTAAGGGAGATAGCTGTAAGATGTGTTTTGAAAACTTCCATTAGCATATTTGGGGTTCCTGGTGAGGTGGGGGCACTCTGTCTTTGGAAATTAAGACACATTGTTTTCTCTGGTGATTTGGTACACCAAGGACCCACTTAAATCTCCTACTGGACACCTCACACAGCTTCCCTGCTGCCCTGGGAGAGAGGGAAGTGAGAAAGGGAGAAAGGGGGAAGGTCAGACTCCTAAGCATGTTATTTAAATACAGAAAGGATTCCTTGCTTGAAATTTTGGTCATTTTTATTGGTTTATTTTCTTATTTTTTCCTTCCTCTTTATACCCCCACAGCCCTTTCCTCCTCCTCCTCCTCCTCCTCCTCCTCTTCTTCTTTTTCTTCATCTTCCTGTTTTTCTTGCTTGCATTTCCACCCCCATTTCCCCCCCTTCCCTCCCTTTTTTCCTTCTCTTCTTTATTTAATATTAGGTGTTCCAGGAAGTGATTCACATTTGCTGTGTTTCCTCATCCTCGATTTCCTCTTTTCTGTGTGTACTGATTTTGGCTACCAATGCTAACCCCTTTCCTCTACATCTTTTTATCCTCCATCATTTAGTGTCTCTCTTACATTCCACTGCTCTTAATTTAGCCCTCAATTTTCATTTCTAATACCTTTGTGTGGTTTTGTCTTTTATTCGCTCTCCATATTATTGTCTTTTCCTTTCTCTTTCCCACTTTCCTGACCACACTGGTCTTTTAATTCATACCATATTCCTCCCCATATTCAGTTTACTGTCTCATTATAGATACTCCATTTTTCTTACTGTTCTAACTCTACACAGCTTACATGAGTCTAATACCCATTGTCCTAGATCTCACATGGTTCTTCTGCTAACATTTACTATCAATACTACTATTCTACTTTTTTCTTTTCTTACTTGTTTTGTTTTCACTTGCCCTAATATTTTACTTCAAGTGAACTTAGCCAACAGCAAGGAAATAGAATAAGAACAAAGTGGCAAAGAGAAGACTTAACACACATGCAAAAACAACTAGTTATCCCTGAGACTAGACAAAGAAGTTAATCAAGCCAGCAAGATAAAATGACGACCAGACAGCAACAAGAAACTATAAGCCAAACCAATAATCAGGAAAACATGACCCAATCCAGTTAACAAACTAAAATTAGGAAGAAGAGCAGAACATCAAGCAAGTAATTAAACCTCTCAAAACATTTAATAGGGGCCAATTTAATGAGGTGAAGTAAGAGATAAGAATATGAAGAAAACACTTGGAGAGCATGCAGGAGAAATTGCAATCATGCAAAAAAAAAAAAAGACAACGGATATGATGGGAAGGAACAGCATAATCCAAGAAATCAAAAATACACTCTCAGCAAAAAACAGTACATTTGAAGAGGGAGAGGAACTAGTGATGTGGAAGACAGTACATCTGAAATCAAACAGTTAGTAGAATTGATAGATAAAAAGAGAGAAAAAATTCAACAGGGACTTTGGGACCTGAATGACAATGCAAAATGTGAAAACATATGCATTATAAGCATCCGAGAAAAAGAAGAGAAGGGAAAGGGAACAGAAGGGCTGTTGGAGGAAATAATGGATAAAAACTTCCCACACCTAGTGAGGGAGATGAACATCCACATCCAGGAAGCACAATGCACCCTAAATAGCATAAATCCCAACAGGCCTACCCAAAGACATATACTTGTCAAATTATCCAATGCTCAAGACAAAGAGAAAATTCTAAAAGCAGCAAGAGAAAAAAACCACACATACAAAGGAGGCTTCATAAGATTGAGTGCTGATTTCTAATCTGAAACCATGGAGGCAAGAAGGCAGTCTTACGACATAGTCAAGATACTAAATGAAAAAAAAAATTCCGAAAAAGAATACTCTTTCCAGCTAAACTAACAATCAAATATGATAGAGAGTTCAAATACTCACAGATAAACAGAAATTAATAGAGTATGCCAACAAGAATCCTGCCCTTCAAGAAATACTAAAGGAAATTCTATAGGAGGAAAGAAAAAAACAGAAGAGATAGAGTTGGAGGAGAGTGTAAGAACAACTAAAAGACTAAAAAACTGAACAAAATATAACAAACACAAATCCAAAGTAAAAATTGCTAATATAAATAATTCCTTGAAAGTGATAACACTGAATGTCAATGAATTAAACTCACCTGTCCAGAGTCTCAGACTGGAAAATTGGATAAGAAAGTATGATCCATCTATATGTTGTCTACATGGAAAACATCTTAGACCCAGGGATTCAAGGAGGTTGAAAATGAATGGCTGGAAAAGAATCTTACAAGCAAATAATAACCAAAAAAGGGCAGGAGTAACTATGTTAATATCAGACAAAACAGACTTTAAATGCAAAACATTTGTGAGAGACAAATATGGACACTACATATTAGTGAAAGGGATAATCATTCAAAAAGAAAGAACAGTTATAAACATTTATGCTCCTAACAAGGGTACCTCCAATTATCTGACGCAAACACTGGAGAAACTAAGGGAAGGAATAGATGTCTCTACAATTATAGTGGGGGACTTTAATACACCACTATCAAGCTGAAAATCTGCAAGGGCCAGAGGCCCAGATTTCACACCAAGATATGGAAATTAAACAGCACACTCTTAGAAATACAGTGGGTCAAAGAGGAAATCTCAAAAGAAATTAATAACTGCCTTGAAACTAATGAAAATGATAACACAACATACCAAAACTTATGGGATGCAGCAAAGCAGTACTGAGAGTGAAACTTAGAACCATAAATTCATACATCAAAAAAGAAGAAAGAGGAAAAATTGAGGAACTAACTGCACATTTGGAGGAAGTAGGAAAAAAACAACAAAGTAACCCCGCCAGAAGAAGAAAGAAAGAAATAACAAAGATAAGAGTGAACTAAGTGAAATAGAAAATAAGAAAGCACTTGAAAAGATAAACAAAACCAAGAGATGGGTCTTTGAGAAGATCAATAAAATTGACAAACCCTTAGCTAGACTAACAAAGAAAAAAATAGAGAAGATGCAAATACACAAAATAAGAAATAACAAAGGAGATATCACCACTGGCCCCACAGAAATAAAGACTATCATAAGAGGATACTTTGAAAAACCATATTCCAACAAAAATGACAATTCAGAGGAAATGGACACATTTCTAGAAATACATAACCAGCCTATATTGATGAAAGAAGAAATTGATGATCTCAACAAACTAATCACAAGTAAAGAGATAGAATCAGTCATTAAAAACCTCCCAACTAAGAGCCCTGGGCCAAATGGCTTCACAGGTGAATTCTACCAAACTTTCCATAAAGAACTAACACGAATCTTGCTGAAACTCTTCCAAAAATTTGAAACAGAAGAACATTGCATAACTCATACTATGATGCCAAAACTACCCTAATATGAAAGCCAAACAAAGACACCACAGGAAAGGAAAATTACAGACCAATCTCTCTAATGAACATAGATGTGGAAATCCTCAACAAAATACTTACTAATCATATTCAACAGCACCATAAATCAATTATACTCCATGACCAGGTGGAATTCATTCCTGGTGTGCAAGGATTGGTCACCATAAGAAAATACATTAATGTAAAAACCACATAAACAGATTGAAGGAAAAAAATCACATGATCATATCTATAGATGCAGAAACAGCATTTGACAAAATACAGCACTATTTCTTAATAAAAACACTGCAAAAATTGGAGTAGAGGGAAACTTTCTGAACATAATAAAAGATATATATGAAAACCTCCAGTTAACATCATTTACAATTTTGAAATCTGAAAATCTTTCCCTCTAAAATCAGGGACAAGGAAGGAACCCATTATCACCTCTTCTATTTAATATTTGTTAGAAGTACTTGGGTGAGCATTGAAGCAAGAATCAGACATAAAAGGCATTCAAATTGGAAAGGAAGAAGTCAAAATTTACTCTTTGCAGATGATATGATCCTATACATAGAAAACCCTGAGAAGTCTACAACGAAACTTCTAAAACTTATATATGAGTTCAGTAATGTTGAAGGTTATAAAATCAATGTGCAAAAATCAGGAGCATGTCTGTACACCAATAATGAAAAATGTGAGGAGGCAATCAAGAAAAAAATACCATTTACAATAGTAAATTTAAAAATCAAATACCTAGGATTAAATTTAACTAAAGATGTAAAAAATTTATACACAGAAAACTACACAACACTATTCAACGAAACCAAAGAAAACTTAAACAAGAGGAAGAATACTCCCCGTTCATGGATAGGAAGGCTAAATATTCGTATGATGTCTATCCTACCAAAACTGATCTACACATTCAATACAATCCCAATAAAAATCAACACAGCATTCTTTAAGGAACGAGAAAAACTAGCTATGAAATTTATTTGGAAATGAAAGAGGCCACGAATATCCAAAGATATATTGAAAAAGAAAAATGAAATTGGAGGAATCACACTACCTGACTTCAAAACATAGTACACTAGTGAAAACAGCATGGTATTGGCACAAGGAGAGGTACACTGATCAATGGAACCAATTTGAAAATTCTGATATAGATCCTCATAGATACAGACACATGATATTCCGAAGGCCACCAAACACACTGAAAGGGAATTACCAACTCACACCTTATACAAAAACCAACTCAAGGTGAATCAAAGACCTAAATATAAGAGCCAAGACTATAAGGACCTTAGAAAGCAATGTAGGGAAACATCTACAGGACCTTGTAATAGGAAATGACTTCATGAATTTCACACCCAAAACACGAGCAGCAAAAGAACACATAGATAAATGAGACTTCTTCAAAATTAGAGCCTTTTGAGCCTCAAAAGACTTTGTCAAGAAAATGAAAAGAGAGCCTACCCAATGGGAAAAAATATTTGGTAACCATGTATATGATAGGAGACTAATATCCTTCAAATATAAAGAACTTCTATATCTCAAAAAATAAAAAGACAACCTACACATCTTAAAAAGTGGCAAGACTTAAACAGACACTTCTCCAAATAAAAAATACAAATGGCTAAAAAGCATATGAAAAATACTCAAAATCACTAGATGTTATGGAAACGCAAATCAAAATTACAATGAGATATCATCTTACTCCCATGAGACTGGCAGCTATCAAAAACACAGAGGACTACAAGTGCTGGAGAGGGTGTGGAGGAATGGGAACACTCAGCCATTGCTGGTGGAAATGCAGAAGGATCCAGCCATTCTGGAGGTCAGTTTGGCAGTTTCTCAAAAAACTAGCTGTAGGAGATGGGCAAGATGGCGGCTGAGTGAACATCCCTGTTAGAGTCTTCTGCAGGGAATCGGCTGGGCGGCGTTGGAGACTCTTTGGGACCGGATTGTTTCGTGATTTTTGCTGGTCCTGGAGGTGTCTGGACATCGATTTGGAGGGAAGGTAACAGAGAGGATTCATCTGTGAAATATACACGGAGATCCCAGCTACCTGTAGAGGATTCCCTTCTTGGGTAGGCGGAGACGAGGCATCTAGCCCCGCTCGGTGGGGCTGAGCCAGGCCGGGCCGCAGCGGCGGACGCCGGAGCGGGGCCGGGCGGGGCCAAGCCAGGCCGAGCCGGGCCGCGGTAGCGTTTGGAGCCGGGCGGGGCCGGTGCAGGCCCGGCTGCGGGCCGCGGTAGCGCTTGGAGCCGGGCGGGGCCGGTGCAGGCCCCGGCTGCGGGCCGCGGTAGCGCTTGGAGCCGGGCGGGGCCGGTGCAGGCCCCGGCTGCGGGCCGCGGTAGCGCTTGGAGCCGGGCGGGGCCGGTGCAGGCCCCGGCTGCGGGCCGCGGTAGCGCTTGGAGCCGGGCGGGGCCGGTGCAGGCCCCGGCTGCGGGCCCCGGTAGCGCTTGGAGCCGGGCGGGGCCGGTGCAGGCCCCGGCTGCCGGCCGCGGTAGCGCTTGGAGCCGGGCGGGGCCGGTGCAGGCCCCGGCTGCGGGCCGCGGTAGCGCTTGGAGCCGGGCGGGGCCGGTGCAGGCCCCGGCTGCCGGCCGCGGTAGCGCTTGGAGCCGGGCGGGGCCGGTGCAGGCCCCGGCTGCGGGCCGCGGTAGCGCTTGGAGCCGGGCGGGGCCGGTGCAGGCCCCGGCTGCGGGCCGCGGTAGCGCTTGGAGCCGGGCGGGGCCGGTGCAGGCCCCGGCTGCGGGCCGCGGTCGCGTTTGGAGCCGGGCTGGCCCGGGTCAGGCCGCGGCAGGTACGGAGCCGGGCAGGGCCGGTCCAGGCCGCGGTGGCGGGAGGTGGACGCCGGAGCCGGCTGGGCCGCTGTAGCGAGCGGAGCTGGGCGGAGCCAGGCCAGGCCAAGGCGGCGTGAGGAGCCGGGCAGAGCCGGTCCAAGCCTCCGCGGCGGGCGGAGCCGGGCCTGCGGAGGGGTTTCTGGTTTTGTTTTTTTTTTTTTTTTTTTTTGTTTGTTTGTTTGTTTGTTTTTTGTTTTTTGTTTTTTTGTTTTTTTTAATTTTACTTAATTTTTTTTTTTTTTTTTTTTTTTGAGCATCTGCAGTACCGGGGAGTTCGTGGGCCCTGGGCGGCCTATTGGGGGTTTGTGGGAAGGGAGGTGCTTGCAGACCCATTTGGGCAGACAGACGGGGGGGTTTTAGGGCAAAGCGGGGGGAAGTTGTTGTTTTAGATAGTGTTGCAATTGTGACACGTGTGTACCTGTATCTCTCTTCTCCCTATCCGTTCCCCACCGTTTGCCCATCCTCTTTTTCTTTCTTCCTTTCTTCTTGCCTTTCTTTTTTCTTTATTATAATTAGTTTTTTTTTTTCTCGGTTTTCTCTTTCCCTCTTGTCCCTCATCTTCCACTTATTTTTACTTTAATTCAAGTATACAATAGGTGCTACAGGGAACACCTCACATTTGCTGGGTTTTCCCATCCTCCACTGCCTCATTTCTGTGTGAACTGATTTAGGCTACCTACACTATCCCCCTTCCCCTGCATCTTGATATCCACTATCATCTACTGTCTCTCCTATATTCCACCCCCCACCTCCCGTTCTTTGATCCACAAAGTGTCTAACTCTTAATTTCTAATACCTTTGTTCTGTTTTCTGTCTATTATCCACTCTTGAAACTATTACCTTTCTTTTCTTTTTCCCTCTCTCATGAAAACAATAGCTGTGTAGTTCATACCATATTCCTCCCAAATTCAGTCATCAACTTCATAAAAGGTACTCTACCTACAGCTATAACTCTATACAATCTACATGAATCTAACCTCCATCCTTCCAGATCTCATATTCCTGCTTTATTAACATACATCACCAATACAACTTTACACTTTTCCCTTGCTTACACAATTGCCTTTCCCCAACACTAATACTTTCCTCTAAAGTGAACTTAACCAACAACAAGTAACTAGAATAAGAAGAAAAAAGTGACAAAGAGAAGATATAACACCTGTGCAAAAATAACAACTAATTAACCTCCAAGAGCAGACAAAGAAGCTAAGGAACTGATTAAATTCGTCAAAATAAAGAGATGACCAGAAAGCAACAAAAATCTACGAACCAAACCAATAATCAGGAAAACATGGCTGAATCCAATCAACAAACCAATAATCACGAAGGGGAGCAAAACTTGGCACAAGCAATGAAAGATCTCAGAACATTTATCACCGACAAATTTGATGCAGTAATGAAAGAGGTTAACAACATGAAGACATCACTTGGAGGGGAAATTGCAGGCATACGCAAAAACATAACAGATATGATGGGAATGAACACCACAGTTCAAGAAATCAAAAATACACTTGCAGCAAATATCAGCAGACTAGAAGAGACAGAGCAGAGAATTAGTGATGTGGAAGACAGTACATCAGAAATCAAACAGATAGTAGAAGGGGTCAATAAGAAGATAGAAAAAATCCAATTAGGATTTAGGGACCTGAATGACAATGCAAAACGCTCAAACATACGTATTATAGGCATTCCAGAAGGTGAAGAGAAGGGAAAGGGGTCAGAAAGAGTGTTGCAGGAAATAATGGCTGAAAACTTCCCAAATCTACTGAAAGAGACAGATGTACATATCCAAGAAGCACAGCGCACTCCACAAGTCATAAACCCCAACAGGCCCACCCCAAGACATATACTTGTCAAATTATCCAATGCTCAAGACAAAGAGAAAATCCTAAAAGCAGCAAGAGAAAAGAAAACCATCACATACAAGGGAAGCTCAATTAGATTAAATGCTGATTTCTCTTCTGAAACCATGGAGGCAAGAAGACAGTGGTATGATATAGTCAAGGTACTAAAGGAAAAAAATTTCCAACCAAGAATACTCTATCCAGCTAAACTAGCATTCAAACATGATGGAGAGTTCAAAATATTCGCAGACAAACAGAAACTGAAAGAGTATACCAACAAGAAACCTCCCCTTCAAGAAATTCTAAAGGGAGTTCTGCAGGAAGAAAGGAAAAAACAGGAAAGGCAAAGTTGGAGGAGAGTATAAGACCAACAACAACAACAAAAAAGACAAAAAAAAAATATACAAACAAAATATGACAAACACAAATCCAATCAAAATATGGCTAACACAAATAAATCCTTGATAGTAATAACACTGAATGTCAATGGATTAAACTCACCTATCAAAAGATTCAGACTGGGACACTGGATAAGGAAATATGACCCATCCATATGCTGTCTACAAGAGACACATCTTAGACCCAGAGACGCATGGAGATTGAAAGTGAAAGGCTGGAAAACAATCATACAAGCTAACAATAACCAAAAAAAGGCAGTAGTAGCTATATTAATATCAGACAAAATAGACTTTAAATGTGAAACAATTGTGAGAGACAAAGAAGGATACTACATTTTAGTCAAAGGGAAAATCTGTCAAGAAGATCGAACAATCATAAATATCTATGCCCCTAACAAGGGTGCCTCTAAATACGTCAGGCAAACGCTGGAAAAACTAAGTGAAAGAATAGATACATCTACAATTATAGTGGGGGATTTTAATACACCACTATCAACTCTGGACAGAACATCTCAAAAGAGAATCACCAAAGAAACAAAACATCTGAATAGTATAATAGAGGAGCTCGATCTAATAGACATATATAGATCGCTACACCCAAACACAGCAGGATATACATTTTTCTCAAGCGCACATGGATCATTCTCCAAGATAGATCATATGCTAGGCCACAAAGAAAGGCTGAACGAATTCAGAAAGATTGAAATCATACAAAACATTATCTCTGACCACAGTGGAGTCAAGCTGGAGATTTGCAAGGGAAAGAAGCCCAGATTTCACACCACGATTTGGAAATTAAACAACACACTCTTAGAAAAACAGTGGGTCAAAGAGGAAATCTCAAAAGAAATCAATGACTACCTTGAAAGAAATGATAATGATAACACAACATACCAAAATTTATGGGATGCAGCAAAAGCAGTACTGAGAGGGAAGTTTATAGCCATAAATTCATATATCAAAAAAGAAGAAAGAGCAAAAATTGAAGAACTAACTGCACATTTGAAGGAATTAGAAAAACAACAACAAAGTAACCCAACAGGAAGAAGAAGGAAGGAAATAACAAAGATAAGAGCAGAACTAAATGAAATAGAAAATAAGAAAGCACGTGAACAGATAAACAAGACCAAGAGCTGGTTTTTTGAGAAGATTAACAAAATTGACAAACCTTTAGCAACACTAACAAAGAAAAAAAGAGAGAAGATGCAAATACACAAAATAAGAAATGAGAAAGGCGATATCACCACTGACCCCACAGAAATAAAGACTATCATAAGAGGATATTTTGAAAAACTATATTCCAACAAAAATGACAATCTAGAGGAAATGGACAAATTCCTAGAAACACATAAACAGCCCATATTGACAAAAGAAGAAATTGATGATCTTAACAAACCAATCACAAGCAGAGAGATAGAATCAGTTATTAAAAATCTCCCAACTAAGAAGAGCCCAGGGCCAGATGGCTTCACAGGTGAATTCTATAAAACATTCCGGAAAGAACTGACACCAATCCTGCTGAAACTATTCCAAACCATCGAAACAGAAAGAACATTACCCAACTCCTTCTATGATGCCAACATTACCCTAGTACCAAAGCCAAACAAAGACATCACAAGAAAGGAAAATTACAGACCAATTTCTCTAATGAACCTAGACGCAAAAATACTTAACAAAATACTGGCTAATCGTATTCAACAACACATTAAATGAATTATACACCACGACCAAGTGGGATTCATCCCAGGTATGCAAGGATGGTTCAACATAAGAAAATCAATCAACGTAATACACCATATAAACAGATTGAAGGAAAAAAATCACATGATTATATCTATTGATGCAGAAAAAGCATTTGACAAAATACAGCACCCTTTCTTGATAAAAACACTCCAAATGATTGGAATACAAGGAAATTTTTTGAACATGATAAAGAGTATATATGAAAAACCTAAAGCCAATATTGTTTACAATGGAGAAATCCTAGACTCCTTCCCTCTAAACTCAGGAACAAGACTAGGATGCCCACTGTCGCCGCTCCTATTTAACATTGTCTTAGAAGTACTTGCTCGAGCACTGAGGCAAGGACCAGAAATAAAAGGCATTCAAATTGGAAAGGAAGAAGTCAAAATTTCATTATTTGCAGATGACATGATCCTATACATAGAAAACCCTGAGAGATCTACAACGAAGATTCTAGAACTCATAAATGAGTTTAGTAAAGTCGCAGGTTATAAGATCAATGCGCAAAAATCAGTAGCATTTCTGTACACCAATAATGAGCAAGATCAGGAGGAAATCAAGAAACAAATACCATTCACAATAGTAAATAAAAAAATCAAATACTTAGGAATAAATTTAACTAAAGAGGTAAAGAACTTATACACTGAGAACTATACAAGATTGTTCAAGGAAATCAAAGAAGACCTAAATAAATGGAAGACTATTCCTTGTTCATGGATAGGAAGACTGAACATTATTAAGATGTCTATCCTACCAAAATTGATCTACACATTCAATGCAATCCCAATAAAAATCAATGCAGCCTTCTTTAAGGAACTAGAAAAACTAACTATGAAATTTATTTGGAAAGGAAAGAGACCCCGAATAGCCAAAGACATACTGAAAAAGAAAAACGAAATTGGAGGAATCACACTACCTGACTTCAAAACATACTATAAAGCTACGGTGGTGAAAACAGCATGGTATTGGCATAAGGAGAGACATATAGACCAATGGAATCGAATTGAAAGCTCTGATATAGAACCTCACATATACAACCACATAATATTCGATAAAGCCACCAAACCCTCTCAACTGGGAGAGAGTGGCCTATTCAACAAATGGTGTCTGGAGAACTAGATAGCCATATGTAGAAAAATGAAAGAGGATTACCATCTCACACCTTATACAAAGATCAACTCAAGATGGATCAAAGACCTAAATATAAGAGCCAAGACCATAAAAACCTTAGAAAGCAGTGTAGGGAAACATCTACAGGACCTTGTAATAGGTAATGGATTTATGAATATCTCACCAAAAGCACGAGCAGCAAAAGAACTAATAGATAAATGGGACTTCCTCAAAATTAAAGCCTTCTGCACCTCAAAGGAGTTTGTCAAGAAAGTAAAAAGGGAGCCCACACAGTGGGAGAAAATATTTGGCAATCATATATCTGATAAGAAACTTATAACTTGCATATATAAAGAACTCCTACATCTTGAAAATAAAAAGATAAACAATCCATTTAAAAAATGGGAAAAAGACTTAAACAGACACTTCTCCGAAGAAGAAATACAAATGGCAAGAAAGCACATGAAAAAATGTTCCAAATCTCTAGCTATCAGGGAAATGCAAATCAAAACCACAATGAGATACCATCTTACACCCATAAGATTGGCAGCTATGAAAAAAACAGAAGAATACAAGTGCTGGAGAGGATGTGAAGGAAGGGGAACACTCATCCACTGCTGGTGGGAATGCAGAAGGATCCAACCATTCTGGAGAACAGTATGGCGGTTTCTCAAAAAACTAGCCATAGATTTGCCATAGGACCCAGCAATACCACTGCTGGGAATATACCCAGCAGAACTGAAAACAAGAACACAAACCAATATATGTACACCAATGTTCATAGCAGCATTGTTCACTATTGCCAAAAGTTGGAATCAACCCAAATGCCCATCAACAGACGAGTGGATCAATAAAATGTGGTATATACACACAATGGAATACTACTCGGCTGTAAGAACAAACACACTACAAACACATGTGATAACATGGATGAATCTTGAGAACCTTATGTTGAGTGAAGCAACCCAGACATTGAAGGACAAATACTACATGACCTCAATGATATGAAATAAACAAGCTGCCTTAGATAGCAAGAGACTCAACGATAGGCTTGCAGGAAATCGGAGGGTGGAGGAAGGATATGAGCCGTGTCTGCAGGGGTGGAATTTAAGACGAGATGGTGGTAAGTATGAACACAAAGAAGAGATAAAAGGGGGGCAAGGGGTTGCCTTTGCTTGGGGCTTTGCGGGTTTGAGGGTGGCTGGGGAGGGACGGGTGGGTAACGTTGCCCAAAAGTGGGGGGAGGGAGGGGTAGCATACGAACCAGGAGAGGGTCAGGTGTTGGTGGAGAGTAAAATGCCGAGAAAATCATATCAAAATATAATAAAGAGGGTTACCTGTTTAGAATGCTCGGAGGGGAGGGTCTGATGCAGGACGGGCTCCTGGGGAATGTCTAAATGCTCATTCTGCCAGAGTGGGTGACACCATGGGGTAGAAACCCAAGTAGTGAGAGTGGGGGTGGACCCACATCCTGGGGAGGACTAATGCCATCCAATAGAGGGAACTGTATCCCTCGAGAGAAAGGGTGGCTCCCAGGGCATTGGGGCAGTTGAGCAAGTTAGGCCCTGAACACTATTCCATCTATCTCTGGAAGTGGCTCCTCAGGAAACGGAGGTTGGCTATCACTGAGGGCACCAAGGTGGAAGGGAAAATGGACGTTAAATGTGTGAAACCAAAGTAAATGGGGGGTAAGAGAGGAGTTTCTTGAGAGTACACAAGGATGGATATAAAACATGTAATATTACACCATAACATATAGGAGATGACAGACTGATAATGTAAACCATAATGTAAAACATAGGATAACTAAAAATGTAAAGAACTGTGTATCCTAAAGTATGCACCATAATGTAAACACAGATGTCACCTTGTTAGAAAGCTAATGTCTCAGACTCTGTACATCACTTTAAGTAAATATGATATGAATAGGGCGTAAGAGTATCACTGTGGAAGGGAAAAGGTTTTCTGGTGGATGTGTGGGAGTGCTGTATATTATATATATACATTGCTGTGGTCTAGGACTCCTGTGAAGAAAAGCTGAATAATTAGGGGGGGGGGGAAAAAAAAAAGAAAAAAAAAGAAAAAAATAGGATGTGGAATTTTTTCAAGTCAACATTCTTTATCTAAGTTCTTTATCTAACTTTATCCAAGTTCTTTATCTATCCTTTAAACTCATCGCTATATGCCATTCCCTAGTAAGGGACCATGACATTATATTGGGCTTCAAATTTCGGGGAGTTCTGGATCACAGAGTGTTTCAACAATGGCAATGGAGGGATACTGGTATGGGATACCAATGACAGGTGATATATGACTGACAGGGAGCGGTACAGAACATATGTCCAGGGTGCATGGCAATGTTTGGATATATTCATAGTGGCAACAATTAAAAACCACAGTAGGGGGGGTACTGGGTTCCTGGCCAGTGGTGCTCTGTCGTGGTCCCTAGGGGAGCAGCGACAGTCTCCCAGGTACAGTGGTGGGGACCGGGAGGGAGTGAGGGTTCAACAGTGAGCCCCTGATACTAATGACTATGCTTGTGAGCTGATAAACCCAAAATAATAACAAGGCCTAGAGCAACTTTGTGCCTGGGAATTTCCTTCTGTCAGCCTTCATGTTACTCAAATGTGGCCAGTCTCGAAGCCAAACTCAGCATGTAAATGCAATGCCTTCCCCCCAGCGTGGGACATGACACCCGGGGATGAGCCTCCCTGGCAACGAGGGACCACTATCAACTACCAACTGATGATGCAACTGGAAAATGACCTTATACGGAAGGTTCAATGCGGATCAGCAGAATATCCATGTCTACATAAAATACCATGACTTTAAAATGCTGTTTGACCTAAAGTAAGGGGGAAATGGAAAGGAGAAATGAGTTTATATGGCTACGAGTTTCTAAAAAAGAGTCTGGAGGCTGGCAGAAGGTTTGCCCTCATGCACAACTGAGCAGAGTCAGAGAGACAGATAAAGCAGATACAACCCCCAGATATTGGTTCCTTTGAGGGCTAAAGAGACCCATGGGAGTTATGGTCATGGCCGATGGGGTTAACTACCAGGGCAGATGGCCCCTCTTTGGAAATGGTGTTTATGTGTGATGAATCTGGACTCAGATGGGATCTCCCTTCATAAGACTTTCATGCTAATGTGCTGGAGGTGCAGTTAATGTTGGGGTTTAAGATATATTTAGGGGATTTGAATCTCTGGACTGACAATGTGATAGCCAGATCCTGAGCCTCAACAGACTCCAGCACCTACAATCTGATTTATTGGACTTACCACACTCAGCTAAGATGGAGGTGAAGAAGGACAACCACCACACCATGGAGCCTAGAGTGATTACAACTGAAAATGGGAGGATTGCATCCAGCATCCAGGTGGAATCTGAGCCTCCTCTTGACATAAAGGTGCAATGGACACAACCAATCTAGTGTCCTCATAGAAGAGGTGGCATTGGATTGGGAAAAGTGGACATAATGGACAAAGGGTATGGGGAAAGGCAGGAAGAGATGAGAGGTGGAGGCGTCTTCGGGACATGGAGCTGCCCTGGATGGTGCTTCAGAGATAATCACCGGACATTGTAAATCCTCACAGGGCCTACATGATGGAATAGAGGAGAGTATGGGCCATGATGTGAACCAATGTATATGAGGTGCAGAGGTGCCCAAAGATGTACTTACCAAATCCAATGGATGTGTCATGATGATGGGAACGAGTGTTGTTGGGGGGGGGAGAGGGGGGGTGGGGGGGTGGGGTTGAATGGGACCTCACATATATATTTTTAATGTAATATTATTACAAAGTCAATAAAAAATAAAAAAATTAAAAAAAAGAAAAAAAAAAAAAAAAAAAAAAAACTAGCTGTAGATTTGCCATATGACCCAGCAATTCCACTGCTGGGTATATACCCAGTAGAACTGAAAACAAGGACACAAACCAATATATGCACACCAATGTTCATAGCAGCATTGTTCACTATTGCCAAAAGTTGGAATCAACCCAAATGCCCACCAACAGATGAATGGATAAATAAATAAATAAAATGTGGTATATCCATACAATGGAATACTACTCAGCTTTAAGAATGAATACACTACAAACACAAGTGATAACATGGATGAATCTTGAGACCCTTATACTGAGTGAAACAACCCAAGCATTGAAGGACAAATACTACATGATCTCAATGATATGAAATAAGTAAGCCAAGCTGCCTCAGAGAGCTAGAAACTGGATGATAGTTTTAAAGAATATTGGGGGGTAGAGGAAAGATGTAAGCTGACACCTACATGGGAGAAATCTATATAAGCTTAAGGTATTTGCACAAAGAAGGGGTAAAATGGGACATAGGGCTAAATTTGGGTAGGGCTTTGTGGACTTGAGGGGGGCTAGCAATGGGAGGATGGGTAATATTGCCCAAGAAATTAGGAGGACGGTGGGGGAACATAGGAACATAGGAGATTCTCAGGTATTTGGTTGAGAATACAATGCTGAGAAAACTTTTTCAAAAATATAAGGAAAGTTACCTATTTAAGATGCTCAAAGGTAATAATCTGATGCAGAACAGGCTTCTAGGGAGTGTGTGAGTGCTCATTTTGCCATAGCGGGTTATATAATTGGATAGAGGCCCATATAATGAGAGCAAAGTTATACCCATTTCCTGGGGAGGGCTGATGTTCTCAATTAGAGGAAATTGTATCTCTTGAGAGAAATGGTGGCACCCAATGCATTAGGGCAGTTGAACATGTCAAGCCCTCAACACTGTTGCAAGTATCTCTGTACATGGCCCTTCAAGCAGTGAAGATTGGCTGTCACTGTGGGCCCTGATGGGAGGGGGAAAGAAGTATTGAATAGATGGAACCAATATAACTGTGTGGGCAATAGAAGTGTTCCACAAGGTTTTGCAAGGATGGATATAAGACATGTTAAATTACACCAAAAATGTATAGGGGCTGATAGGCTAAAATGTAAATCATAATGTAAAACATAAGATAACTAAAAATTTAGAAAATTGTATAGTCTAAAATATAAACCACAATGTAAACAGAAATGTTACCTTGTTTGAAAGCTATTGTGTCAATATCTGTACATCAGTTTCAGTAAATATACTATGAATATGTAAAAAAATTATTGCTGCGGAAGGGAAAAGAGTTTAATGTTGGATATGTGAGAGTACTGTATATTGTATATGTGAATTACAGTGCCCTAAAACTTTTGTGAAGGTAAGCTTAATAATTAGGAAATAAAAGAAAAAAAAGGACATAGTGAGGAAAAGACGGAAGAAGTTGCCTTGCCAATGTGCATACAGGGCAACATTTATTGCAGTAATGGAAGACAGAGCATCAAAAACAAAGCTTTGAATTTTTTAATTTTTTGATTCCCCAATTTATTTGTACGTTATTTTTTCTAAATTAATATGTATTCTGTATCTAACCTTTACACTCATCACTATGTTCCTTTTTACTATTAATGGACCTGGCAATATATTGGACTTCATTTTTGAAGAAGTTTTGGATCACAGAGAAGCTCAACAATGGCAGGGTAGGAATACTGGTGTGGGATGTTATGGACAGGTGATGCACGTTTGGGAGGGAGTTTTCTAGGGCATATATCCAGGGTACATAAAAATGTTTGGATATTTTCATAGTGCTTACAATTAAAAACAACTAAGGGAGTGCTGAGTTCCTAGCCAGGGGAGCTCTATCACAATCCTGAAACGAACAGTAACAATCCCCCAAGTGCAATGGCAAAGACCAAAACAGAAGGAAGGTCCAACAATGAGCCCTTGAAACTAACAACTATGCTCTTAAGCCTGTGCTCCTGAAATAAAAACAAGGCCTAGAGCTGCAGGGTGCCTAAGAGTTACCTCCTGAGAGCCTCCGTGTTGCTGCAATGTGGCCAGTCTCAAAGCCAAACTCAGCACGTAAATGTATGTCTTCCCCCCAGCGTGGGAAATGACTCCTGGGGATGAGCCTTCCTGGCACCGAGGGATTACTACCAAGTACCAGCTGATGATGTAACTAGAAAATGACCTTGAATAAAAGGGTCAACTCAGACCAGCAGAATATCTCAGTCTACATAGAACACCAGGAGTTAAAATGTTTTTTGACCTGAATAAAAGGGGAAAATGGAAAGGACAAATGAGTTTATATGGCTTTGAGTCTCCAAAATAGCTGAGAGCTTATTAGAGGGGTTGCCCTTACGCACACCTCAGCAGAGTCCCAGAGACAGATAAAGTAGATACAACCCCAGGTATTGGTTCTTCTGAGGGCTACAGAGACCCACAGGTTTTATGGTAATGGAAGATGGAGTTCAGTGCCATGTCAGATGGCCCTACTTTGGAGTTTGTGTTTCTGTGTGATGGAGCTGACCTCAGATGTGTTCTTTGTCCACAAGCCTCTCCTGTTGCTTTTACTGGATCTGTAGTTGGTGCTAGGGTTTAGTGTATACCCAGAGGACCTGAATCTCTGGACAGATGATCTGATAGCCAGGCCCTGAGCTCCAACAGACTTGCAACCCCTGTACTCTGGTTTATTGGACTTACCCCACTCAGAGAACATGAAGGTCAAGAAGGTCAACCACCACACCAGGAAGCCAAGAGAGCCTACAACTGAAAGCAGGAGAAGTGCATCCGGCATCTATGTGGACTCTAAGCCCCCTCTTGATATATATGTGGAGTGGACACAACCATTCTAAGGTCCACAGGATGGAGGAATAGAGTATGGATTAGAGTGGACTTACTGATATTCTATTCATGAACTATTGTGATTAGTAATCGAAGAAAATATGGCATTGGTGTGGAGAAAGTGGCCATGGTGGCTTCTGGGGGTAGGGAGTGGGAGGAGATGAGATGTGGGGGCGATTTTTGGGCTTGGAGTTGTCCTGGATGGTGCTGCAGGGACAGTTACCAGACATTGTATGTCCTCCCATTGCCCACTGGGTGGAATGTGGGAGTGTGCGCTATGGTGTGGACCACTGACCATGAGGTGCAGTGGTGCTCAGAGATGTATTCATCAAATGCAATGAATGTCTCATGATGATGGAGGAGATTGTTGTTATGGGGGGAGGAGTGTGGTGAGGGTGTGGGGGGTATATGGAGACCTCATATAGAGGGGTATATGAGGACCTCATATAAAGAAAACAAAAATGAAAATTTTTATAATTTTTTTTAAGGTTTTGCCTTTTATCACTCTAATAGGTGTTGTCTTGTATATATAGTGGCAAGGCAATCTCTTTCATTTCTTCCTCAGTGTCTTGCCTTTTTTATTTTTCATTACATCTTCAAAAAATTTTAAGGTCACAGTAAAATCATGCACAGAATATAGGTATCTCCCATATACCCAACATCATCCCTCTTCCTCACCAATGATGTTTTTACATGTGGATGTTACATTTGCTACAACTGATGTACAAATATTGGATAGCTACCAACCATGCTCAGTAGTACACAATATGGTTTACAATTTAGACCATATGCTTTTATAAATTTTTGTTGAAATTTATCATGGCCTGTATCCATCATTGAAAGATCATACAGAACACTTCCATTTACCCCCATTTACCCCCTCTTCCATCTATTTTCTCTCTCTCTCCCTCTCCTTGGGGCCCACATTGGCAACCAAGCTTCATTGCTTGAAGGACAAGATTCATAGATACTTGCAACAATGCTGAGGGCTTGACAAACTGGTCTATCCTCTCCCATTAGGAGCAAGCCTTGCTCTTGAGAGATACTCTCCCCTCTATTTGAGAACATCTAAGTGTCCTCTCCATTATCGGTGTACAACAATTCTTGCTCATTGTATTGCTCTACACTCACGAATATAACACACTGGGTCAGTTGGTCCATGGAATTGTGGGTATGTTCGGTGTGGAAAGGTGAACACGCAGGATTGATGTGTGCGTGGTTGAAATTATAATGTTGAGAAAACACTTTTTTTTTTCACTATAATCCTGATTCTGCATCTTTATTTTATTTCCACTTTTTTGGTCTTTATTCATTTTTTTAATATTACATTCAAAAAATACGAGGTCCCCATATATCCCCTACTCCCCTCACCCCACTACTCCCCCCATAGCAACATTCTCCTCCATCATCATGACACGTTCATTGCATTTGGTGAATACATGTCTGAGCATCACTGCACCTCATGGTGAATGGTCCACATCATAGCCCACACTCTCCCATGTTCCATCCAGTGGGCCATGGGAGGGCCTACAATGTCCACTAATTGTCCCTGTAGCACCACCCAGGACAACTCCAAGTCCCCAAAAACGCCTCCACAGCTCATCTCTTCATCCCATTCCCCACACCCAGCAGCCACCATGGCCAATTTCTCCACACCAATGCCACATTTTCTTCGATTACTAATCACAATAGTTCATGAGTAGAATATCAGTAAGTCCACTCTAATCCATATTCTATTCCTACATCCTGTGGACCTTGGATTGGTTGTGTCCATTCCACATCTATGTCAACAGGGGGCTTAGATTCCACATGGATGCTGGATGCAATTCTCCTGCTTTCAGTTGTAGGCACTCTTGACTCCATGGTGTGGTGGTTGACCTTCTTCAACTCCATGTTCTCTGAGTGGGGTAAGTCCAATAAACCAGTGTAGGAGCTGAAGTCTGTTGAGGCTCAGGGCCTGGCTATCATATGGTCAGTCCAGAGATTCAGATCCCCTGGGTATATATTAATCCCCATCACCAACTACAATTCTGGTAAAGTAACAGGAAAGACTTGTGAAAAGTGATCACATCTGAGTCCAGCTCCATCACACAGAAGCACAAACTCCAAAGAAGGGCCAACTGACATGGCACTGAACTCCATCTGCCATGACCATAAAACCTGTGGGTCTCTGTAACCTTCAGAAGAACCAATACCTGGGGTTCTATCTACTTTATCTGTCTCTAAGACTCTGCTGAGTTGTGCATAAGGGCAACCCCTCTGATAAACTCCCAGCTCTTTTTTGGACTCATAGCCATATAAACTCATTTGCCCTTTCCATTTGCCCCTTGATTTAGGTAAAAAGCATTTTTAACTCCTGTTATTATATGTAGACAGAGATATTCTGCTGGTCTGAGTTGAACCTTTTATTCAAGGTCATTTTCTAGTTACATCATCAGCTGGTACTTGGTATTAATCCCTCAGCACCAGGGAGGCTTATCCCTCGGATTCATGTCCCATGCTGGGGGGAAGGCAACAAATTTACATGCTGAGTTTGGCTTCAAGACTGGCCATATTTGCGTAACACGGAGGCTCTCAGGAGGTAACTTTTAGGCACATTGCTGCTCTAGCCCTTGTTCTTATTTCAGGTGCACAGGCTCACAAGCATAGTCATTAGTATCAGGGGCTCATTGTTGGACCTTCATTCTTATTTGTCTTTGTTGTTGCACTTGGGGGATTGTTGCTATTCCTTTAGGGACTGTGATAGAGCTTCCCTGGCTAGGAACTCAGCACTCCCTCAGTTGTTTTTAATTGTTTCCACTATGAAAATATCCAAACATTTTTATGTACCTTGGATATATGCCCTGTAGAATTCCCTGTCAACCTTGTGTCCCCTGTCAATAACATCCCACACCAGTATTCCTCCCCTGCCATTGTTGAACCTCTCTGTGATCCAAAACTTCCTGAAAAGTGAAGCCCAATATATTGCCAGGTTCCCTTAATAGTAAAATGGAATATAACGATGAGTTTAAAGGTTAGATATACAGTACATATTAATTTGGAAAAATTCAACATCCTATCTTTTCCTTTTCTTTTTTCTAATTATTAAGCTTATCTTCACAAGAGTTTTAGATCACAGTAATTCATATATACAATATACAGTAATCCCACATATCCAACATAATATCTTTTCCATTCCACAGCAGTAATCTTTGAACATTCATACCATATTTACTAAAACTGATGTACAGATATGAGACAATAGCTTTCAAATAAGGTAACATTTGTGTTTACATTGTGGTTGATATTTTAGACTATACAATTTTCTAAATTTTTAGTTATCTTATGTTTTACATTATGATTTATATTTAGCCTATCAGCCCCTATATATTTTTTGTGTAATTTTAAATGTCTTATATCCATCCTTGAGAAAACACTGTTGATGATATAATAAGGAAGGGTTACTGTTTTAGGGTATTGGATGGTGGACATCTGGCACAAGGTGCACCAGGGGCAGGCTTCTAAGGATTGTGTGAGTGCTCATTTCTTGGCTTTTTAAAACTGTGAACAGTTTGTTAGGAAACACAGTACCTTTGTCTTCTCTTCATTCCCAGAATGTACTTTAGGATTTACCATACAGTATTGCTGAATAAATATTGTTGAATGACTGAGAAACCAGATGGTTGTGTGGGTTGAACAGATATTGCTAATTATGGGGGAGAAAGGAGAAGCAGTGAGACAAGAGGAAATTCACTTGTGAGTGGGTGTCTCCATTCATGACAGCCAACTCCAGAGGAGAAAAATTGGGAAATAAGATAGTTTAGTGTATTCAGAATCTTTCTCCAGAAGCAACAAGAGGGAAATCAGTATGGGAAACCTTACAGGACTAGAGCCCACACCTTAATAAGGGTGACCTCCTCCTGGGAGGTAGGTGTCCACAGGGATAAGAGATGAACATGGAGCTCCAAAGCGGTCACAAGGGACTAAACTGGTGCAAATTTGCATTGTGTTTTCCTTTCTTATCTCCAGAGAAATAATTATCTCAGGGAGATTGATACAAAAGAATACTTCATTAATGTGGTTCATGGGAATGGAATCCCTAATTGCTCAGATACTCTATGTGCTTCTCCTTCACTGTATCAAAGAAAACACAATTTGTCTTCTACAGACCCTATGACTCATTCCATCTCACTTCATTTCTTGGGAACAGAGTTTCCAACTTCATTCATCTGTCAAGGAAGAACCTGCATTGGTGAACTTAGACCCTGACTTGATAATTTCAGAGCGACTTACAGAATCTTCACAGGTACTGGGGGAATATATTTTTGACTCCATGGACACCTTTTATTGGTAGAAGCTTTAAGGAAATCAGCAGATTATGACCACAGAGAAAACTTAAAACACAAAGTTCTGTCTTATTAAAAAGCCTGAGTGAAAATAGCAGATAAACTAAAATAGATTTTTTTTCCCAATCTGCTTCCTCTGATCTCTTACTCTTGGGTCTTCCCTCTCTCAGAAGCATTGTTTCCTTGTTTCACTCATTCTTCTTTCTCTATACTTGTAGAAATTATCTGTTTACCTGTGTTTATTCATTTTTTTTCTTTTAGTCATTCAATATATGTGGCTCTGGAATTCTGGTGAAGTGGATCAGAAATTACCGACTCATCCTGGGGAGGTTAGTAAAGGCATCACAAGGGAGATTTTAATTGCAATAAGGCTTGAAGGAGGATTTAGAGTAATTTCAGAAGGAGAAAAGGCTAGAAGTACATGAAGAAGAGATGACATGGACACAAATATGGAGTCAATAATTATATGGTGTGGTGAGGTTTTAAAATAGTTCTTTTTAAAAAAGAAATCAACTTTATTGATACATATTAAAAAGCATACAATTCCTGTGACATGTAAAATTTGTTGTATTTGCCTTAATGACATAACTGTGCATTTATTACTTCAGTCATTATTAGAGTATGTTCACTGAGAGGTAAAGATTTTTATTGTTTGTGTTTATAAATTCGCTATGAGATTTCTTTAGCAAAAATTATTATGGTCTTCTTTTTTTAAGATACATAGATCACACTAAATTTTACATTTTAAAATATGACATTCCCATATACCCCACTCCCTAAATTCCCCATCCTCCCACATTAACAACCTTTCATCAGTGTGGCACATTCCTTTTATTTAATGAATACATTTTGGATCATTGCTACAAAGCTTGGATTATTGTTTACATGTTGGTTTACACTCTCTTCCAGTCCATTCAGTGTGATATGTTAGGATATATAATATCCTGCATCTGTCCATGAGATATATTTCAGGACAACTCCAAGTCCCCAAAAAAGCCACCACATCACACCCTCTTCTTCCCTCTCCCTGCACTCAACCACTCCAGTGGTCACTGTCTCCATGACAGTGACACAATTTCTTCCATTGCTAGAATCACAATAAGTCTATAGTAGAATACCACTAAGCCCACTCTAATTCTTATTTTATTCCTCTATCTTGAGGATCTTGGGATGGTGATGACCACTCCACCTCTAAATCAAGAGGGGCCTTAGATCCCACATGTCTGATGAATGGAATTCTGCTTGCAGTTGTGGACTCTCTCTGTTCCCTGGTGTGGTGGTTGACCAACATTTTGTTTGCTTTCAGATTTGGAGTTTAAAAATATAGCTGCTGTAAACGTTCATGTTTGGACTTTTGTGTGGACTCTAATTTTCATATCATATATATATATATGAAATGGTTTGTGTATATATACACCTAAAAGCAAAACTGCTGGATTGTATGGTAAGACAATGTTTAGTTTTAAAAGAAACTGTCTTCTGGATGAACCATTTTGTGTTCTCACTAGCAGTGAATGAGAGATGTATTGCTCCATATACTCAACAGCAATTGGTATTCTCAGTTTTTAGGTTTTTATCTCTTCTAATAAACATGTGGTCATATATTATTGTGTTCATAGTCTTCCAAGTCCCTAATGACAGATGATGTTTAATTTTTAAAAGAGTTTTAATGAGTTTATTTATTCATTTATTTATTTAAATTTTAAAAATTTTAAAACAGGTTTAGATTACATAAATGTTACATAAAATATAGAGGGGACCCATATGCCCTACCCCTTCACCCTCCCACTCTTTCCCATAGTAACAATAACTTTCATTAGTATAGTACATTTGCTACAATTGATGAATGCATATAGAAACAATGCTGCTAACCATGAATTATAGTTTATATTATAGTTAAGAGCCTGTCCTGCACAATTTTAGGTAATGATAAAACATATAATGGCCTGTATCCGTCATTGCAATGTCATGCAGAACAATCCCAATGTCCTGAAAATGCCCAGATATAACACCTATTCTGCTTGCTCCCTCCTCTCAGAATCTCTGGTAGCCATGGCCTTTATATCAATGATAAACATTCTTCCATTGCTAGAATAGTAAGTCTATAATATAAAAATAATGTCTACTTTAATCCATTGTTCATTCCCCAATCTTCAGGATTTTGTGATGGTGATGCCCACTGTTTCTAATTGAGAGGGGGCTTAGATCCCTTGGGATATATGGGTGAAACTAGCTTGCTTAGAGGTGCAGACATTCTTTGCTCCTTGGGATAGGTGTTGTCCATTAGCATCTCCTTTTTAGTTGTTCTACATAGGTCCAATGAACTGGAGAGTAAGTGTTGAAACTGCTTAGATTAAGGGTTCAAGTGGCACATGAACAGACCAAAAACATAATGCTCTGGCTCATGTATTTAACAAGGATAGTGCCAACACATGGCTTTATGTAAATAACATTTAGAGAAGAGCCACATGTTGGGAATCTACAAATGAGGCTAACTCTTTTACACTGGGGAGCATAAATTCCAAAGTAAGGTCTACTGACAGGGTGCCAAATTCCTGAGATTCCCTGCACTATTTACAGTGTCTAGATATCTCTAGAACCATCAGGATCCCTACTGTTTGAGGCTCTGTTTACTGTAACAGATAGTGAGATTCTGCTGAGATGAGCATAAGCATAACCTCTGGAATGACCACCAAACTCGCTTTAAAATCTCTTAATCATAAAATTTCATCTGCACTGAATATTTCCCCTTTTTGGCCAAGGTCTTTTTCAGAGACATTGCTAGTTGGCATTTGGTCATAATACCTAAGTGCCAGTGAAGTTGAATTTCTTTTTATATATTGTATTTTGTATTTGTATTTTGAATTTCTTCCTAAGTTAGGATTCTGTTTATATCTTTTGCAGATTTTTAAATTCAGCTTATGCTTTCTTATTTTGTGGTGTTAATATTAATTTCTACATTTGTATACAAATCTTTTATCAGATGTGTTTTGTAAGTATTTTTCCAAATCTGCATGTTTTCTTACAACCCCTTATCAATGTCTTTCACAGAGTAGATATTTTACATTTGAATAAAAACTGACATAAATTTTAATCTCTCATGAATCATGCTTCCATTACTATATCTAAAAACTCTTTTCCAACCTATGGGCCCTTAGATTTTCTTCACATTTTAGTCTAGCACTTTCACAATGCATTTTACTTTAAAATGGTATGATTCATTTTGATTTAATTTTTGTGAAATGAATTCAATCAGTGCCTAAGTTCCTTTTTTATTTGGCATGAGTGCATCCTATTGTTACCATATTCTAACTAAGTTCTTGGCTATGCTGCAGAAGTGAATTTCAAGAACACGCCAGGTGAGTTAGGCCAGTAATTAATTCAGGTAGGAAGGGAAGAGAAATGGGAGAAAATAACAGAGCAGGGCACCAGCAGGTAGTGAGGAAGGGGCTGAAAAGGGATGAAGAGGGCTAATTTACAAGCTACAATTCCCCATTATAGATTATAAGTCCCGAGGGTAACTTGCATGGCCACATGGCAGAGGAAAAATGATGAAAGTGACATGCAGAAGGCAAGATGGGTCAATAGGCAAAAAGCTAGACAAGAGCAAGCTCAAACCTCATGGTTTGCTTTTAAACTGCTAGTTATCCACCCCTTTGCTAATGGCAGGGGAGGGGGTTTCAGCTGTTTGCTCTTTGGATTGATTACCCTGCCCATCAATTCCTTAGTGAGGACCCAGTGATAAAGTTCCTAGGGAAGATCCAGGCTTTTCCATATTCTCAGGAAGGAGGCTTTGTTCTGGGTAGCAAATCCCAGGGTGAGATTCCTCCAGCAGCCATCGTTAGGGTTTTTTTTTTTTTTTATTGACTTTGTAATAATATTACATTAAAAATATATATGTGAGGTCCCATTCAACCCCACCCCCCCACCCCCATCTCCCCCCCCAACAACACTCGTTCCCATCATCATGACACATCCATTGGATTTGGTAAGTATATCTTTGGGCACCTCTGTACCTCATAGACAATGGTCCACATCATGGCCCATACTCTCCTCCATTCCATCCAGTGGGCCCTGTGAGGATTTACGATGTCTGGTGATTACCTCTGAGGCGCCATCCAGGGCAGCTCCATGTCCCAAATACGCCTCCACCTCTCATCTCTTTCTGCCTTTCCCCATACCCATCGTCCACCATGTCCACTTTTCCCAATCCAATGCCACCTCTTCTATGTGGACATTGGATTGGTTGTGTCCATTGCACCTCTATGTCAAGAGGAGGCTCAGATTCCACATGGATGCTGGATGCAATCCTCCCACTTTCAGTTGTAAGCACTCTAGGCTCCATGGTGTGGTGGTTGTCCTTCTTCAACTCCATCTTAGCTGAGTGTGGTAAGTCCAATAAATCAGATTGTAGGTGCTGGAGTCTGTTGAGGCTCAGGACCTGGCTATCACATTGTCAGTCCAGAGATTCAAATCCCCTAAATATATCTTAAACCCCAACGTTAACTGCACCTCCAGCAGATTAGCATGAAAGTCTTATGAAGGGAGATCCCATCTGAGTCCAGATTCATCACACATAAACACCATTTCCAAAGAGGGGCCATCTGCCCTGGTAGTAAACCCCATTGGCCATGACCATAACTCTCATGGGTCTCTTTAGCCTTCATAGGAACCAATATCTGGGGGTTGTATCTGCTTTATCTGTCTCTCTGACTCTGCTCAGTTGTGCATGAGGACAATCCTTCTGCCAGCCTCCAGACTCTTTTTTAGAAACTCGTAGCCATATAAACTCATTTCTCCTTTCCATTTCCCCCTTACTTTAGGTCAAACAGCATTTTAAAGTCATGTTATTTTATGTAGACATGGATATTCTGCTGATCCGCATTGAACCTTCCAATGACACCAATGACAGGTGATATATGGCTGACAGGGAGCTGTACAGAACATATGTCCAGGGTGCATGGTAATGATTGGATATACTCATAGTGGCAACAATTAAAAACCCAGCAGGGGGGTTACTGGGTTCCTGGCCAGTGGTGCTCTGTCGTGGTCCCTAGGGGAGCAGCGATAGTCTCCCAGGTACAGCGGCGGGGACCGGGAGGGAGTGAGGGTTCAACAGTGAGCACCTGATGCGAATGACTATGCTTGTGAGCTGATAAACCTAAAATAAGAACAAGGCCTAGAGCAACATTGTGCCTGGGAATTTCCTCCTGTCAGCCTTCATGTTACTCAAATGTGGCCAGTCTCGAAGCCAAACTCAGCATGTAAATGCAATGTCTTCCCTCCAGCGTGGGACATGACACCCGGGGATGAGCCTCCCTGGCAACGAGGGACCACTATCAAATACCAACTGATGATGCAACTGGAAAAGGACCTTATATGGAAGGTTCAATGTGGATCGTTAGGGGGTTTTGATGTCCATGTGGACTCTGTCAGGCTCTAGATCCATCTATTCCCTATTTTACTAGCCTGCTTCACTTTTGTTCCAACACCACTTCTTGAAAAGATCATACTTTCTACACTGAATTACCCTTGTCCTCTGTGAAACATCAGTGGAACACATTTGTGTGGGGTCATTTTTCCATTTCACCAAAAAGATTTTTTAAATTATTGTGTTTTTATAATAACTGTTACAACCAAATAACATGGTTCCTACTACTTTGTTCTTCTTTTCTATTTTGTCACACGGTACAAAAACAGGGTCATAATGTTTGTTGCTTAAAATAAAGTCTGAGAGAATTTATCATGGAAATTATTGCCTTGGCAAAGTGTATTCTATTATGACCAAGGGTTTCTAGCCATCACAACTATCAAGGAGAAGCAGGAACATATGTTTTCCCTATTTTCAGAAAAGGGTACTAGATCTCTATAAAATCCATAAAAATATTAACTTAATGTAATTACAATACAAACAGTACCATTTATTATATTTTTCTGATTATGGCTTGAGGCTAAATTGCATTGTATTGAATATCTCCTCAGGAAATTCATCATCCACATGGAAACAGAAAACCAAACATATGCTTTAGAATTCATCCTCCTGGGGCTCTCAGAAAATACAGAGGTGCAGCCCCTCCTCTTTGGAATGTTCCTGTCCATGTACCTGGTTACATTCATTGGCAGCCTGCTCATCATCCTGGCCATCATCTTGGACTCCCATCTCCACACACCCATGTACTTCTTCCTCTCCAACCTGTCTTTTACTGATATCTGTTTCACCTCCACCATGAAACCAAAGATGCTGCTGAACATTCAGACAGGCAACAAAATCATAACTTTCGAAAACCGTCTCACCCAGATGTATTTTTTCATGCTTTTTGGACAATTAGATAACTCCTTCTTGACTGCAATGGCCTATGGCCGCTTCGTGGCCATCTGTCACCCCCTGCACTACACAGTCATCATGAACCCCTGGCTCTGTGGCCTCCTACTGCTGGTATCCTGGTTATTGAGTGTTTTGGACTCTCTTTTGCATAACTTAATGGTTTTACAATTGTCTTTTTGTACAGAGATGGAAATGCCCTACTTTTTCTGTGAACTTAATCAGGTAGTCAGACATGCTTGTTCTGACACCTTCCTCAATGACCTTGTGATGTATTTTGCAGGTGGACTTCTGGGGGTTATACCACTCACTGGGATCTTTTTCTCTTACTATAAAATTATATCCTCAATTTTGAGAATCTCAACAGCTCGTGGTAAATATAAAGCATTTTCTAATTGTGGATCTCACCTCTCAGTAGTGACCTTGTTTTATGGTAGGTATTGGAGTGTATCTTAGCTCTGCTGCTACCAAAACTCAAAGGCAAATGCAATAGCCTCAGTGATGTACACAGTGATTACTCCCATGTTGAACCCCTTTATTTACATTCTTAGAAACAAGGACATAAAGCAGGCCTTTAAAAAGCTGGGAAACATTCTGTCTATAAAAGGATACTTTGTCTCAAGTTTACAAAAGTGCTCATGATTAACAGAGATCAAACACTAGAAGATTCTTTTTTTGAAAATGAAATATTTTGTTGTCTTTTTTTGAAGATACATAGATAACGCAAAATGTAACATTAAAAATATGAGGTTCCCATATACACCACTCCCCACCCCACCCCCACTCCTCTCACACCAACAACTTATGGTTGTGTGGATTATCATTTGCATTGTAGTTTGCAACTCCCCACAGTCCATTCAATGGCTTATGGCATGATATGTAATGTCCTTCATCTATCCGTACTATATCATTCAGGACAACTTCAAGTCCTAAACATGCCTCCATGTCACACATCTTCCCTCTCCCAGCACTCAGCAACTCCCACAGCCACTGTCTCCAGACAGACTAGTGTGTCAAATCCTCAGCATTGTTGCAAGTGTCTGTGAATCGTGTATTTCAGGCAGTGAAGCTTGGTTGTCACTGTGGGCCCCAAGGGGTGGGGGAGAGAGGAATAGAATAGATGGAAGATGGGACAACTGGGGGCAGTGGAAGTGTTCCACAAGATTATGCAGTGATGGATATAGGCCTTGTTAAATTTCACCAAAAAATTAAATGTAAACCATAGTACAACCAAATTTTTATAAAATTGTACAATCTAAAATATAAACCATAATGTAAACCATAGTGAAACCATGGTTTGTATCTATGTTTCAATATCTGTTCATCAGCTATAGCAAATATACGCACATTAAAAAGATAATTGCAGGGGGAAGAGAGAAAAGTGTTTGATGTTGGCATATCAGATTCCCTTATATTGTATATGTGACTTTATTGTGATCTAAAACTTTTTTGAAGACATTATAATTTTTTTTAAACAAAGGATGAAGACCCTGAGAAAAGAATGGGAGAAAGAGCTTTTCTACTGTACATACACAGCAACACCTATTACAGTGATGAAGGCAAAATGTAAAATATATTTTATGATATTTTGCATTTTAATACCCTGATTTATTTTTTACTTTTAGTTTTTCTTAAATATAGAATAAAAATATTCTATTTTTTATCTTTAAACCTATCACTAATATTTCATTTTCCTGTTAATTGAGTTTAGAAATATATTAGCATATAGTTTTGAAGAAGTTTTGGATCACAGAGTGTTTCAACAATTGCAGGGCAGGAGCACTGGTGTGGGATGTCATTGATGGGGGATGCATGGGCAGGGGGCAGTTCTCCAGGGCATTCATGCAGGGTATATAAATATATTTTGGATATTAATTGTCATATTAGGTAGAGTGAGGAAGTGCTGAGTTCCTATTCTGGGAAACTATGTTGCACTCCCCAGTTGAGGAGCAACTATCCCCCAAGTGCAAGAACAAAGACCAGTGAAGAAGGATGGTCCAATGATGGGCCCTTGATACTGATGACAATGCTTATGAGCCTGTGTGCTTGAAATTTCAACTAGGTCTAGAGATGCAAGGTGCCTAAGAGTAACCTCCTGAGAGCCTCCATGTTGCTCAAATGTGGCCACTCCCTAAGTCAACTCAACATTACTTTCCCTCCAGCATGGGACATATCCGCTGGGTTGAGAATCCCTGGTGCTGAGGAATTACTACCAACCACCAGCTCGTGATACAATTAGAAAAATACCTTGAATAAAAAGGGGAAATGGGAATGACAAATGAGTTCATATGGCTAAGAGACTTCAAAATGAGTCAGGTCTTCAGATGAGTTGGACTTATGCATCTTTCAGCAGGATCTCAGAGACAGCCTAAGTAGGTACTACCCCAGGTAGTGGTTCTCCTGAGGACTACAGAGACACCTCATTCCTATGGTCATGGCAGATGATTCTGGAGTTCGGTGCCTTGCCAGAAGATTCTACTTTGGAATTTGTACCCTGAAGTGTGATGGAGTTGGACTCAGATGTGATCTTTCTACATGTGCCTCTCTGTCACTTTTACTCAACCTTTTGTTGGTGCTGGGGTTGTTGTATGGTCAGGAGACTTGAATGAGCTTCAGGAGAGTTGCAACACCTGCTCTCCAATTCATTGGATTTGCCAGTGTCAGCTAACAGGGAGGTGAGGATGGTCAACCACCATACCAGGGAACCGAGAGAGTCTACAGGGCAAGCAGGAGAATTCCACCCATCAGCCATGTGGGATCTAAGCCAACTTTCAATTTAGAGGTGGAGGAATCCCATCCCAGGGTACACAAGGTGGAGGAATAAAATATGGATTAGAGGAGATCTTAATCTAGGTACTTTGTAAGTGTATAGAGAGATAATCTTGCATTTGCCTAATAAAAACTTACATTTGTTTCATTTTGGTATATCACGGATTCCTATTTCTTTTGTATTATTTTACATCATGTGTTCCCTCATTGTATTCCTGGATTCAGGATTGAAGATAGAAACTGCTGCCTGGATTTTCAGCAGTAAAATATTTCATTCAGTTTATTCTGTATATATAAAATTATAGCAGGTGCTGGAGGGATGAAAGTGTATTGCAGTCACTCCCAGATGAAAGAAACTGCTTGTTTTTTATGGTGTTAGTGAAAAATAAGCTCTCCTAGCAAAGGCTCTGTACCAGCTACCAAGGCTTGTTCATTAGTTCCTGAAAGAAGTCACATCCTGAACTGGAGATGTCATCTGACTGCTTTATAGTAATCCACATTCTATCTCCAATATGTGCCTTTCTCCTGCACCTTCAAAATCATAATTCAAGTGAGGTTGTAATCAACAACACATTCCCTGATTTTTCAAACAATGATGGTTTGAATAATTTCTATCATTCTTCCAGCGATGTAAGTTTGCCCTTTAAAAAATATTTCCATATTGAAGGATATTTTCTGGAAATTTCTTTCAGCACTCCCTACAATAATAGCCCTCATTTATGGGTCA